>NW_028274811.1:110735045-111047712 GCF_037043125.1 Eumetopias jubatus
TTTGGAAAACCACTCCTCCCACAATGCGTGTCCATACTGACTGTCACACCACTGGTTTCCTTTTGTTAATTTACAGGTAGAACCAAAATAAATATTTGATAGCTTTGGTATAATTTATAGTAAAATTCTCGATTAGATTTTGGTGTCTGATCTTTGTGACAAACAATTTCCCCTCTAGTATACAACTGCCACCCCTTGAGGCATATAATGCCAAAATCAGGCTTCTCAAGAAGTGAAATATTCCTAGCATAACATCCTTGGCTTGAAATCAAAAGACTGAGATTCTAGTCCAAGCATTTTCTCACTAACTTGCTGTGAAACCTTGAACACACCTTCACCTCTCTGAACTCCAGCAGAATCATCTATCAAATCCATATCACTCAACTTGTATTGACTGTCTATTTAAAAGACACTAATAAGCAAGATAAAGTTATGCAAAGAAGAGCACAACGTGATCTTTGCCTTTACCTGAAGGTAAGACAAATATGGATGATTATGGCATAAAATCAAATAAGAAAATTGCCATGGGAAAATCATAGTTTGGGTCAGGGTAGAAATTGAGAAGCTATCCTGCAAAAGTTAGTATTGAAGCACGGAGGAAAAGGTGATAAAATTTCAAGGGCAGACATGAAGAGGGAAATGAATATTTCAGGGAAAGGAAACATGAACATGAAGGAGATATGAAGCAGAAAATGGCAGACCGTGAGTGCCAGGGGTGGCTTGGCTTGGCTTGGCTGGAGGACAGAGTGGTGCTAAAAGAGGAGTCGTAAAAGTTGAGGCCTGGAGACAGACAGCGAAGCCTGACTTTCAGCAAGCATTTATTTTTGTCTAAAGGATTTATCATTCATGCTGGCAATGGGGAGCCATTAGATACTTTGGAGTGAGGGAGTGCCATGATCAAAGCTGGGCTTTAGGGACTTGAGCCTGGCAACTATGCAGGATATGAATGCAGGGTGGAGAAAGACTGGAGGCAAGAAAGCAGTCAGGAGGCTAGGGCATTACCTCTCCCAGGGTGCCGTAACAAGGCACTGATTTAAGGCAGTGTCTAGCCCCCGTGGTTGTGAGAAGAAAGAAAAGACAGGAGGTAGATATGAGAGCATTTTAAATTCTTTACTTTTACAAGAAATAGGTCATCAAGGACTGGGAAGGGTATGAGGTCCTGTAAGATAATAATTCAGCCTGCCACAATTTCCAGATGCTAACAGAAGACGTGAGACTCCTGGCTCTGAAACAATGGAGTTTATCACTCAAAGAACGGCAGGCTCCATGCTCGCTTGCATTTCCCTTGTCCTGCGAGTCTTGTGGGGCAGTACAAAGATGTGCCCGGGGGGGCTGCAGCCAACACAGTGTGTTTGCGACATAGCTGAGGAACCCACACCTCAGGAAACCTCCAATCTCATTAAGGGGAGCGGGGGCGGGGACTTAGCAAACCTGTCCAGTCTTTGTCCCAGAGTGAGATGTTCCCTTCGTTTCTCTGATCAGGAAAGAAATCTTCCCTCCGCCCTAAGAGAGGGAGGCTATCTCAATCTTCCAAGGCTGTTTGTTATAGACACATCCTTGAAAAGACAGTCCTGAACAAAGCTGTCAATGTCTCTCACTCAAAGATAGGCAGAACTACAAGAGACCCACGGAGAGTTGTAGCCTAACGGGCTTCCCTGATGGAAATGAGTGCTTCGTGCTTCTGTCCATGCCTGGAGAGCTTCCTATGAAAACAACCAGGCAGGTAGATGTTAGCAGGGCCACACAGGTGCCAAATACAAGAGAAGGCTGTCTCCTTTGGTTTACTGTGAACCACCAAGAAACAAACAGTTCTTCTGTGGATGAAGATGAAAGTAGGGTTTACCAGTCACCTACCCCAGGGAACCATCTGGTGGGCAAGCCCTTTAATTCAGTGCTTCAAACCCAGCTTGATGGTTATCACTGCACAGATTTTTATCCTCCCAAAAGGTTAGAGAGCTGAAGAAGATGGCTTTGCATAGCTGTGTCAACATCGTTTCTGCTTCCCAGGATGACAGCAAAGGGGGAAACTCATAACAACATTAGCATTTTCACTTACGGAGCACCTTTTACCTGAAGAACCCAATTAACACGTTGCCCAGGATGTATTCATTTATACTCCATGACGCCCCTGAGAGGGGCAAGGTAAGTGTTATTACATTCAGCCAGCAGTCCCACAATGGGGGTAATGAAATGGAATGTGAGGGCAGACCAGAAGTGTTCAGAACGACCCCAGCAAGGGTAGCAAAGCAATATTGGGCTCCCTTCTCAGGTGTTACCCGGTCTCTCACTCTCCTCAAGAGGAAAATTCCAACAACAGAGAGCTACAAGACCACACCCTCTATGCACCTATTTTACGCAAGTATAAGCCTAAAACATCCAATTTACTGTTGTTATTTGTTTTCCGCGTGCCTCTCTGACAGCCACCACTTGAATCAACCCCACAGGCTCCTGAAACTCCACAAGTGGAGCTGATGCCATTTGAGGGAATTCTTTCCCATTGCCCAGTGTCTGATTCTATATAGTTTCTCAATAAAGATTAATGGGACGAATGAACTAATTTATACTACAGGAAGAGAGGCCACCTTTTCCTCTGCTGTGGTTTCTGGAGAATAATAGCAGATACAGATGATATTTTCTAGCAAGACACTTGGCTAGATTATTCTTGTATTTCTAGAACACTAAACTCAGCTTTGAATAGTACCAAGGTATAGAAAACTTGAATTGAGAGGTGTTTTCTTTGCTCACAACTCTTTTCTCTTTTTTAAACTGCACAGATGACAGATAACCTCCAAACCTGCAAAGGGACAAAAGCTTCAGTATGGAAAAATAATAATAACCCTTTACATTTCCATAGCCCCTTTCATGCCCTTTATTTTAGGTGATCTTCCTCAGAAAGTACTCTGTATTAGCCCCACTTTAGAGGTAAGGAAAGTGAGGCTAAAATAAGTAAACTGAATTGCCCAAGGACAGGTCACTAATTGGTGATATGCTAGAACGGGATCACAGGTATCTGATTCTAAATCTAGGACTCTTCTATTCACCGTTAGATAAAACAAATAATCCACCACTCTGTCTGTGGAAATTCTACTTAAGACTTACAGCTCATGAAATGAGCATGTATTCAGTGCCAAATATGGAAGAAAAAATTGAATAAGCATTATCTCTGTGACCAGTGAGTTCACAGTATGATTTGTGTGCCGTAATCATAGTGTATATCGGAGTGGGGTGCACACTTAGAGGAGAAGGATCTCAGTTAACTGTGGGGAGCAAAGAGCCTGAGGTAGCAAGAGGAGTGGACAGGTAAGAGTGACACCAGCAAAGTGATCAGTACTCGCCTTTCCCACGCCCCACAAACACACCAATTCAGCGACAATTCCTAGACAAATTTCCTTTGTGAGAAATCAGAAACTAATTAAACGGCTCCCGCACCCCAAGAGAATGTGAAACAAGACACACCAAAGCCAGCAGAGAGATTCAGGACAACCTCTTAGTGTTGACCCTGCCCCTAGCACAGCTCCATATAATCAGGAAGAGATCCCCTAGCTCCCACTTTTCATCAGGAGAGGGAAGCAGTTGGTTCATGTATCCAGCCACCTGACTTTTCCAAGAGAGCTCCCAGTCTCTTGGCCAGTCTTAAAGCTCTGATGAGTCTAGCATAGCTTAATGTCCTGGGAGAGAATAGAGGCTGTAATTTAGGCTGATAGATGCCATTAAATCCCTTTTCCTACCCGAAACTCAGCATAGTGAGTAGATTAAAAAAAAAAAAAAAATCCCAGCTTCTAGCTTCCTTCCAGAGAAAGGAAAGAACTGATCCATGAACCAGCACCCAACTTCTCCAAGACTTCCCAGAGAACTAGCATCTATCTAACCAGTCCTAGAGGTCTGATGGGTCCAGCAGAGTCTAGCCTGCTAAGAGGTAAGAGATAACAGAGGCAACAGCTTGGGCTGGTGGATGCCATAGCTCCCTGGTCCCACTCCCAGCAGAGTAAGCATATAAAAACCACATCCATCTGCTTCTCCTTGGGAAAGGCTGATTGGTGGGGATCTTCTCCTGTATGAGACCAGTCTGTGAAGACTGGGAAAGGTGTTCACTTTGTCCAATGTACAGGCACCAACACAGGGAGTCAAAAAAAAAAAAAAAAAAAAGGAGAATCAAAGATGCTTCAAATAAAGAAACAAGATAAATCTCCAGAAATTCACCCTAATAAAATGAAGTTATACAATTTATCTGACAGAGAATTAAAAAATAACTTTCATAAAGTTCTCAACACACACAAATTACAACTATGTGAGGGTGTGGATCTGTTAACTAACCTTATTGGGGTAATCATTTCACAATAAATACATTAAATCATAATGTTGTATACCTCAAACTTACATAATGTTATACGGCAATTTTATCTCAATAAAGCTGGGGGAGGGGGTAGGAAACATGTCAATATCTCTGATGAATACAGATGCAAAAATCCTCAACAAAATACTAACAAACTGAGTCCAATAGCATATTAAAAGGATCTTCCACCATGAACAAATGGGATTTACCCTTGGGATGCAAGGATTGTTCAACAGGCAAAATTAATTAATGACATACACCACATTAAGAGAATAAAGAATAAAAATCACATACTTATCTCAAGGGAATAGAAAAAGCATTTGACATAATTCTACACCCATTCCTGATAAAAAGCTCTCAACAAACTAGATATAAAAGAAGCATACCTCAACACAATAAAGGCTATATGTGACAAGCCCACAGTTAACACCATGGTCAACAGTGAAAAATTCCTCTAAGATCAGGAACAAAGCAAAGAGGCCCATTCTTGCCACTTCTATTTACAGAGTACTAGAAGTTCTAGCCAGAGCAATTAGGCAAGATAAATAAGTAAAAGGCATCAAAATCAGAAAGGAAGATGTAAAAACCTTCCCTGCTTGCAAATGACATAATCTTATGTATGGAAAGCTATAAAGACTCCATTAAAAAAAAACTATTAGAATAAACAAATTCAGTAAAGTTACAAGATACAAACCAACATTCAATCTTGGTTGCATTTCTACCTACTAACAAACGATCTTTAATGAGGATGCCAAGAATACAGAATGGGGAAAAGAGTCTTTTCAACAAATGGTGCTAGGAACATTGGCTAGCCACAGGAAGGGAGGGAGGGAGGGAGGGGGAAGGAAGTGAGGAATTGATCTTAATTTTCCACCACATGCAAAAATCAACTCAAAATGGATTAAAGACTTAAACTAAGACATGAAACTGGAAAGCCCTAGAAAAAAACATTGAGGAAACTCTTCATGACATAAGTCTTTGCAATAATCTCATCAATATTACAGCAAAATCACAGGCAATAAGAACAAAAATAAACTAGTAGGACTACATCAAATTAAAAAGCTTCTGCAGAGCAAAGGAAACAATCAACAGATTATAGACAACCTACAGGATGGACGAAAATGTTTGCAAACAGTTTATCTGATAAGATGTTAACCTCCAAAATACATAAGGAACTTGGGCGCCTGGGTGGCTCAGATGGTTAAGCATCTGCCTTCGGCTCAGGTCATGATCCCAGGGTCCTGGGATCGAGTCCCGCATCGGGCTCCCTGCTCCTTGGGAGACTGCTTCCCCCTCTGCCTCTCTCTCTCTCTCTCTCTCTCATCTCTCATGAATAAATAAATAAAATCTTTAAAAAAAATACATAAGGAACTTTAAGTTTATACAATTTTATATGTCAATTATATCTCAATAAAGCTAAAAATTTTTGTAAATAAAAACAGAGTGAGGGGCATCTCAGTGGCATGGTCGCTTAAGTGGCCAACTCTTGGTTTCAGCTGAGGTCCTGATCTCAAGGTCATGATATCGAGCCCCCCGTCAGGCTCTGCACTCAGCACAGAGTCTGCTTCAGATTCCTCTCCCTCTGCTCCTTCTGCTTGTCCTTGCTCTCTCTCGCTTGCTCTCTTGCTATCTCTCTAAAATAAACAAATAAATCTTTAAAAAAAATAATAGAGCGAACAGGGACCCCAGGGAAAGAGCAGGCAGTGGGTAAGTAGACAAAGTGGTTGGAATAAATGCTGTTTGGGAAGACCATGAGGCCAGAGCCCAATCGTGGATGACCTTGCCTAACAAATGAGAAATTCAAAATGCATTCTGAGAGATTAAAGCCATGGGTGGGGGAGGGTGCAGAAGAGGAGAACCTTGAAAATCTTTAAACAGGGAGAAGCATAAGCACACTTGAATATTACATTAATAATTCTGTGGTTTTTGAGGGTAGACAGGAGGAAGGCAGTATACTTTGAAACAGGGAGACCCCTGGGAAGCTTCTACCTGATTGAAATCTAGGAATTAAGGGCCTGAATTAAATTTAGAATAAGATATTAAATCACAAAATATCAAAGAAGCAAGAACTAAGGAATTTCTTGAGTAACTACATTGGGATAGGACGTATGAGACAGAGAATCTAAAAACGACTCCCAGATATGGCTGGGTACCTGGGTGAAAGAGGACACCATTAAGGGGCTCAAGAAAGTCTAGAGAAAAGATGATGAATTTATTTTGAATACCTCACTTGAGTTTGTTATGTGAGGTGTGGTTTGGAGTTTTGTTTTCAGAGCCATCAGATTATAACTGATAGTTCCTACCATAGGCCTAGAGAAGGTTACTCCCAGGAGGAATGTTTAGGGTTAGAAAAGTAAAGGGATCAGAGTGAGGAGGGAAGAAAAAGGTAACTGAAGAAGTAGAGATGATATCACTCTTTTCTCAGGCATGGAAAAAATTAAACAAATGCTCTAAGGCTTCCATTGTATCTAATAATTTAACTTTTCTCCTATGCACCTAGAATGGTACTAGTTATGTACTTTCCATGGGAGAATTGAGCAAATAGTCCCTAAAATGCTATTTTGCATTTTGTATCTCAGGTGAGGATCCCCGATTAAGAAAGACTCTTAGGCAGAGAGGAGGAAAATCAGGAGGCAGTCGTGCCACAGAAACCAAGGAAGATGGTCAATGGCAAATGACAAAAAGAAGCCCAGAAGGAAAAGGGCAGGAAGCACCCCTAGAACTTGAAAATATAAAGGTTATTACCAGTTATCAGGAACAATGTCAACGTGTAGGAGAAGACAGGGCATTACATTGGTAGAGGAGTAAATGGGTTCTGATAGACTGGCTGAAAAACTAGTGTTTACTTTTGAGGAAAAGTGACCATTAAGAACAGAAAAGAAATTGAACTATAGCTCTTGGGGAATGTGGGATAGATCATGTTCACATACCAAAGGGAAAGAACAAGTATTACGGAGGTGGCAGTTGAAGGTAAGACCACAAAGTGGCAGACTGGCAGACCAAGGTCCACCAGGGGGTAATGGAGGAGAGGCTTGAAAGACAAAGAGATTACCCTTGACCAGGGGAAAGAATTTCTCTTTCTCTAGATAGGGAGGAAGGAGGAAAGTTACATGGAAGGAGATAAGCTGGGAGATATCAAGAGAAGCAACTGATCAGCTAGAATGATGGAATCCAGCTTCTCACTGAAGTATTTAAGGTCATCCACTGCGTGTAAAAAGAAACATGACAGAACTGGGCAGTTCCAGGAAGGGTTAAAATTGGGCAAGAATCATGGAGGGAAACCAGAGAAGGGATGTGATTTAGAACATGTGGCAGGATCACCAAGCTGCATGGAGGATCCAACTGAGATTTGGTACGCCCTAGGGGCGCCTGAGTGGCTCAGTGGGTTGAGTGTGTGACTCTTGATTTCAGCTCTGGTCCTGATCGCAGGGTCCTGAGATTGAGCCACGAGTGGGGCTCTGCCCTCAGCTTGGAATCTGCTTCAGACTCTCTCCCTCCCTCTCCCTCTGCCCCCCCTCCCACTCTCTTCTCTCTCACACGCATTTTTCTCTCTCTAAAATAAATAAATAAAAATTTTTAAAAACTAGAAATAGGTAATGCCTTATATTCTAGATTGTCACCAATAGAGCATTTGCAATCATTGCTACTCTCTGAGCCCATCCTTTTGGAGTCAAGGACATGCATTTGCAAGAGAGGAATGGGTTTAAGTCAACCATATTTGTCTATGAAAGAAGAGTTTCTAAGAAATTTTTAATGAAGACTAGACCCTCTAATGGTTCTTTAGCTAACAAGCTCAGGATAACTGGTTCCTCTTCAGGATAGTATTCTCAAAAACACATTATGTTAGCCTTTCACCAGTCAACCACACAAACCCAAATGCACTGATATATTTCATTTGCTACCAAATGCAATAGGGCCCTTGATTTCAGAAGGTCCAGCAGATATTCAAGAACATATCTACATCTCTCTTTAACTTGGCCCTTCATTAATCTTAAGATGAAGTTGATGTTCTAGGTGAAAAGCTAAAATGCAGTGGCAAGTATTTCAGAAGGTCCATGACCTTCTGCCCTTGAATTCAAGAGAGTCAGCACATTGTGACTTAAATGGAGAGGTTTGGTATTCAATCAACCAATATATTGATTCAGTAAATTTTTTATCTATCTACTACATGCCAAAAACTATACTAGGAGCTCAGGATGTAGCCGTATATCAAACAGATACAGTCCCTGCTATTGTGAACCTTACATACAGTACAGTGTGAAGAAAGTCCATCTTACCAAAGATAAGATCACCAATGAAGGGGTCAATAAGAGAAAAAGAGAGTGTCCATTGCAAAGTTGATGTGAAAAAAAAAAGTAGACTTGAACTGGGATTATGAGCTACAGTTGATAGTCTAAAATCCCTTAACCCCATTTTTTGAGCGTCTTAGTGATGATATTAGATGGTTTGCTGGCCATGCAGGTTTCCTTCACCCTTCCCATCTCTATGTATCAAGCTTAAAGAGGAAGTCTAATCCATGGGTTGGGATGATATCTCCTTAAGATGCATATAGTGAGAACAGTATATAAGAAACTAAGAAACAGGGGGCCTGGGTGGTTCAGTCGTTAAGCATCTGCCTTCGGCTCGGGTCATGATCCCAGGGTTCTGGGATCAAGCCCCGCATCGGGCTCCCTGCTCCGTAGGAAGCCTACTTCTCCCTCTCCCGCTCCCCCTGCTTGTGTTCCCTCTCTCACTGTCCGTCTCTCTCTCTGTGCCAAATAAATAAATAAAATCTTAAAAAAAAGAAAGAAACTAAGAAACATAGACTCCTACATTTAGAAAGGACTTTAGAGGTCAGTTTAACTCCCTTTTGGTGCCTGAATCTCCCATATAATATTCTCACCAAAGAGCCAACCTGTCTCTTATTGAATACTTCCAGTAATGGGGAACTCACTACTCCCAACGACCACCTACCTTTTCGTAAAAATTGCTTTTTTTAATATTTGAATGGAATTCTGTCTTCCTATCATCTCTGCCCACTTACTGCCCTAATTTTAAAAGAGATAGAAGCTTTAGCTATACAAGACAAGCTAATGGAGTTTGCATGGAGGTAATGTCATGTACTAAAATCATTAGCACAGCTCTTAATCTTGGCCTAATTTACACACATTTCCAGAAGCTAAAAGGACACATTCCCACTGCTACCAGTGGGGAAGGAAGGCACATGTCATGTGTGTATATGCTGAGAAATCAGTCACTTATAAAGACAAGTCTGGAATGAGAGACAGTCCAAGAGAAAATAACCAGGGGTTCGCATCAGTCTGACCAGACGACAGACTTGATCTGTCCTGAACCCTCACCATCTCTGCCTCTCTCTCCTCTCCTTTATTCAGTCCCTCACTCAGCCTCCACTACGTACTGGTTGTCTCCTGCATGTAAAGTACTGTTCTCGGTGCTCAGGGCAAGGTCTGTCACCTCACTCTCCTGACCTGTGCAGGTAGTTAGATCTCAAGTTTTGGGTTTAGAATAGGAGGAAGAAGGAGTTCGCTTAGATCTCAGGCTCATGCTGAGCACTTCCAGCTAAGTTCGCTAGCATCCTGCACTGGGTAGAGTTATGCCCGCTTTCCATCCGCCACGGTCCCCTAGAACCCAAGTCCCTTGGGAGCCATGAGGGCTGAAGGGTACGATTACAGTGTCCCCTAAGCAAACTTTATATGAGAACATTCCAAATTCAATGTTCTCCCTTAGCCAAATCCTTTATTATTGGAAGGTAGAGTAATATCGAGTCCAGTACAATATCTCAGACTCCAAATTTTCCTCAGCTCAGCTTCTCGCAGGTTATGTGTAGAAGGCAAACAAACAGAAAACACTAAAAACTCCAGAAGCTGTTGGGAGGAGAGCTGCAGAGAGCCCAGCAGGGAGCTAAAGGAAACGGGGTACCTTCTTCCCTACTTTGCCCCAGAGCCCGACACAGTAATGGCCCTTTGTACCCTAACACATTCACTACACTGGCCTAAGAATGAGAACTGATTGTTATAGGGGCCCTAGTCTGGCTCGGCATGGTGGGAGCAGTGGTAATAGAGAACTCCCTTGGAGGCCCTCAGGATCTGGGGAAATATTAGAGCCTGGCAGCAGGTGGCTTGCCTCTGGGCACAGGAGAACTGGGGAAGCAACGTCCCTTGGCCAATGAACACTACAGAACATCAGCTATGAGCAGGATAGCGGGCATCTGGAAGGGGAAAATGGCAGATGCCAGGTAATAGCTGACCAGATTTATTTGTTAGCACATATGGGACTCTCCCTAGGGACCCCCTGAAATAGCTTGAAGGGTCTTGCCAGGGGCTGGAGACGCTGCATTAGCAGGTGCAGATGAAAGGCACTGCAAGATGGGCTTTTACCAATAATGCTTCATTCTAAAGAGGGGGGTTTGGGGAAACCAAAATGACAAATTCTGCAGAACCACAGAATGTCAGGGCTCAATGGAAGAGAGATCACTGAGTATGAAATATTTTTTGTTTAAATGGGCAAACTAAAACCCAACAAGGGACAGGGACAGAGGCAAGGTCACAGAGCTGCGGAAGTAGCCACACAAGGACTAAGGTCCCTGTCCAGCACATCCCCCTCCCCTGTCCCACTGCAGGCCCCACAGCTCCAAGTTGACTGTCACCTGCATTGCTCTTGTGATAAGCATGCTGGGCCTTGAATTTGTAGATTCAGTATACGTGGATTAATGATTTAGACCGCAAAGCTGACTGTTTCCATGTCTGCATTTATTTATTTATTTGACCGAGAGAGAGAGAAAGAGAGAGAGAGAGGCAGGGTGGAGGGCAGAGGCAGAGGGAGAGAGAATCCCAAGCAACTGAGCATGGAGCCAGACACAGGGATGGATCCCATGACCCTGAGATTACAACCTGAGCCAAAACCAAAAGTCAGATGTTTAACCAACTGTGCCATCCAGGTGCCCCCCCCCACCATGTTTGCATGTTTTATCAGATCTTCAGAGGAAAGAGAAAAGGAGACCAAAGGTCAGGGAGAGGCTGAGCTATGGGGAGCATGCTAAACTGCAAGCCTTCTTTTATGCCCCCCCAGGGCCCACTCCCTTGTTCTCTGGGTGGGGGGAAGTCCTAGAGGTAGGTCACAAGGGTTATATGAGTG
Source organism: Eumetopias jubatus (assembly GCF_037043125.1). Lineage (NCBI taxonomy): Eukaryota > Metazoa > Chordata > Mammalia > Carnivora > Otariidae > Eumetopias > Eumetopias jubatus. The sequence goes on from NW_028274811.1 coordinate 110,746,513, forward strand.
CAGGTGCATATAATGTGTGTCATATGTTTTCTGTGCTTCCACTGAGGTCTGTTTCTGATAGAACAGGGAAGAAGGGAAGGAGACTTTGGGCTGAGGGCACAAGCTCTAAAGAGAGAATGTGTGGGACACAAGTAATAAGAAGGCAAGTGATAATGCCTTCCACAAACAGCAACTAGCAAGCCTGCGCCGCCACAGCCAGTAACCAGCGTGCTACAACTCACCTGCCCAGCTGGTCTCCTGCCCCTGCTCTGAGCCAAGCTGCCGCAGAGGCGTCACGGGCTCCCAGGAGACCATGGCCTGGTCCCACGCCAGCACCTGACTACCTTCCTCCTCCTCATCATCATCAGCAAAGGTGGAAACACCTGCTGAAATGGGGGGAGGAGGGTTAAACGGCAGAGACCTGTCACCTTTACAAGGTTTCCAGGACAACACCATGGAGATGGTGACAGCTGAGTTCCCCACATTCATCTCCTAGTGCTGTGTCCTTCCTCACACTCCCAGGGCCTCCGCCATCATGCCCTGTCCCAGACCTGAGCCTCTGCTTCTCTAGGTCTGCCCCCCAGCAGGCCTGTACCTGGGTCTTATTTCATTCTCCTCTGACAGTGAGCCACAGCAACTGAGAACTACTCACACCATCAAGTTCTATTTAACACCTACAACAGGCTGTGTGCTTTGCTAAGGGCTTTACCTGCGCTGCCTTCCTTAATTTTCAAAACAAACTTATGACACAGGCACCATTGTTAAGATACTTACTTTGCAGATCAGAAAAACACAGCCTACATGTCACAAAGCTAGAAAGAGTGTGATCCAAAGGTAAAGCCATGGCCCAGAGCCCATGCTTCAGTTTTCATTTTAACCAGGACTACTGGAGTCAAGCTAACAGGAACATACTGCCCTAATGGGCTTTTCTAGCCCGTGGAATCAACTGCTTGAATTATCTCAGCCACCTGAATCATCACTCCACTTCAAGGCAAGGCCATACTCCCCATCACCCTACAAAGGTGCCTGGCCAGGACCCACTTCTTTCCAGGGAAATAATTCTCTTCCCTTAACAGTAACCTTGCTAGAGTATGGGTAACACTTGGCACTCCTTTTTTTTTCTTTTTAAGATTTTATTTATTTATTTATTTGTCAGAGACAGAGAGCACAAGCAGGAGGAGCAGCAGGCAGAGAGAAAAGCAGGCTCCCCACTGAGCAAGGAGCCCAATGCGGGGCTTGACCCCAGGACCCTGGGGTCACGACCTGAGCCAAAGGCAGAGGCTTAGGCTTAACCTACCGAGTCACCCAGGCACCCCGGCACTCTTCTTGTATATGCTCCCACTCAATCCTCAAACCACCCCTGTGATGTGGACAGGGTGGGGGTTAATCTAATCTTACAGATGAGAAAAGGAAGAATCACCAAGGTGATGGTGAACAGGGTCAGAAAGCCCATGAGCAACACAGCCAGGGCTAGAAGTCAAGTTCTAAAATTCCTTATCAGCATTTCTCTCCATCACATCCAGGTTATACCCAAGGACCTGACCTAGGAACAAGCAAAGACTTCCCCCAGGCCAATCCCCACCCAAATCGATTTCAACCAGGAACCAATTGCAACAATTAATGAAGGCCTTCCTTCTCCTCCCCAAATTCTGGTGAATCAATCAGACACTGAGGCAGTGATACTCTCCTGGTTTATTTGCCCCGACCTCCACACAGGGACGCAGAGCCCAGAAGGAAGCAGGGCGGCTCTTCTCACAAAGAGCGAGCAATTTACAAGACGTCCTCAGAGGGAGGGAAGAACCACAACGCCTTCATTAAAAAGAAGATGTAAACAGCTGTCTAGCCTTTTGAAAACACTCCCCATTGGGAGCAGAGATGGCAAAGAGAAAAACGCAGCAAAAGTAAAAAGACCAGGAGGCAGCTGCCCCAGGACAGGGCACCAGGATGTCAGCTAAGAGTTCTAGAGCCCTTGGTGGCCTCCTAATGCCTAAAAAATAAAGTCCAGGGGCTTCCCCTGATTTTAATGCTCTCCCTCTCTTGACCATAAGCTGCCTTTCCAGTTTTCTCTCCCACTACTCTCCTGGATCCTCTCTAGGCCCTAATCAAGAAGGGCTATGCCCTGCACATACTCAGGGGTTCATACTTAGATGCCAGCAAAGTGACAGAGTAAAACCAGCTGGATGTAAGAAAAACAATATGACAGGTATATTTTTAATCACTACTGACCCTCAGAAAAACGACAGAGAATGGTAAAGCCTGAGAAAAACTGGAACATTTTTGCCCCATCTAAACAAGGCAAAAGCCTGAAACAAACTAGAATATTTATGCCCCATCTAAAGGGGGTAGAAATTACCCATCCCTAGTCAGTCATGGCCCAGCTTAGATGACCTCACTTTACCCCTCAAGGAACTAGAAACAAAAGAACAAGCTAAGCTCAAAGTTAGCAGAAGGAAGGAAATAACAAAGATCAGAGCAGAAATCAAGACTAAAAAGATTATAGAAAAGATCAATGAAACAGTGCTTTTTTTAAAGATAAAACAAGCAAATACTTAGCTATACTCACCAAGAAAAAAAAAAAGAGGGCTCAAATAAATAAAATTGGAAAGAGGAGACATTATAGCTGATACCACACAAATACAAAAGATCAAAGAGGCTACTATGAACACCAACAAATTGGATAACCCAGAAAAAATGAATAAATTCCTGGAAATATACAACCTACCAAGACTGTATCAAAGAAGAATACAGAATCTGAACAGAATAATTACCAGTGGGGAGATTGAAGTAGTAATCAAAAACCTCCCAACAAAAGAAATTCTATGACCAAATGGCTCACTGGTAAATTATATCCAATGTTTAAAAGGGAATGATTACCAATTCTCTCAAACTTTTCAAAAAAAAAAAAAATTGAAGAAGAGGGAGTGCTTCCAAGCTCATTTTATAAGGCCAGCATTATCCTGATACCCAAACCAGGCAAAGACACTACAAGAAAATAAGATTGCAGGTCAATATTCCTGATGAACACAGATGCAGAAATCCTCAAGAAAATATTAGCAAACGGGGGCACCTGGGTGGCTCAGTCATTAGGCATCGGCCTTCGGCTCAGGTCATGATCCTGGGGTTCTAGGATCGAGCCCCACATCGGGCTCCCTGCTCCGCGGGAAGCCTGCTTCTCCCTTTCCCTCTCCCCCTGCTTGTGTTCCCTCTCTTGTTGTCTCTCTCTCTGTGTCAAATAAATAAAAATTTAAAAATCTTAAAAAAAAGAAAAGAAAAAGAAAATATTAGCAAACTGAATTTAACAGTACATTAAAAATACCATACACAATGATCAAGTGAGAGTTACTCCTGAGATGCAAAAATAACTCAACATCTGCAAAGCAATCAATGTGATGCACCACCTTAACAAAATAAAGGATAAAAATCATATGATCATCTTAATAGAGACAGAAAAAGCATTTGACAAAAGTCAACGTCCTTTCAATGATAAAAACTCTCAACAAAGTGGATACTGAGGGAACATAACTCAACATCCATATATGAAAAGCCCACAGCTAACATCATACTCCATGGTAAAAAGCTGGGAGAGTTTCCTCTAAGACCAGGAATAAGGCATGGTGCCCACTCTAATATTTTGAATATACCTATACTCATCAAAACACTATGGCATTTGCATAAAAACATATGCATTGATCAATGGAACAGAATATAGATCTCAGAAATAAACCCATGCATACATAGTCAATTAATTTACAACAAAGGAGCCAAGAATATATAATGGGGAAAGGACAGTCTCTTCAATAAATGGTGCTGGGAAAACTGGATAGCCACATGCAAAGGAATGAAACTAGACCCTTATCTTATACAATACACAAAAATCAACTCAAAATTGATTAAAGACTTGAATGTAAGCCTTAAAATTGTAAAACTCCTAGAAGAAAACATATGAAGGTAAGCTCCTTGACATAGATCTTGGCAACTATTTTTTGGATGACACCAAAACATAGGCAACAAAAGCAAAAATAAACAACTGGGACTACATCAAACTAAAAAGATTCTTTACAGCCAAGGAAAGCATCAACAAATTGAAAAAGCAACCTACCAAATGAGAGAAAATATCTGCAAATCGTATATCTGATAAGGGATCAATATGCAAAACATGTTAACAATTCATACAACACAATATTTTAAAAATCCAATTTAAAAATGGACAGAGGACCTGAATAGACATTATTCCAAAGAAGACATACAAATGGCCAACAGGTACATGAAAGGTACTCAGTATCAATCATCAGGGAAATGCAAATCAAAACTACAGTTTTGAATAGATATCATCAAAAAGATAACAAGTGTTAGAGAGGACGTGGAAAAACGTCACCCTTGTGTGCTGTTGGTGGGAATGTAAATTGGTACAGCCACTATGGAAAATAGTATGGAGGTTCCTCAAAAAATTAAAAACAGAACTACTAAAAAAAAATAGAACTACTATACAATGCAGCAATCCCACTTCTAGGAGTATATCCAAAGGAAATGAAAACAAGATCTGAGGGGCACCTGGGTGGCTCAGTTGGTTAAGCGTCTGTCTTGGGCTCAGGTCATGATCCCAGGGTCCTGGGATCCCACACTGGGCTCCCTGCTCCGCGGGGAGCGTGCTTCTCCTTCTCCCTTTGCCTCTCCCCCTGCTTGTGCTCTCTCTCACTATCTCTGTCACTATCTGTCTCTATCAAATAAATAAATAAAATCTTAAGGAAAAAAAAAAAGAAAACAAGATCTGAAAGAGAGATCTGCACTCCCTTGTTCATTGCAGCATTATTCACAACAGCCAGGATATGGAAAGGACCTAAGTGTCTGTCAATGGATGAATAGATAAAGAAGATGTGGTATACCTACACAATGGAATATTATTCAGGCATGAGAAAGAATATCCTCCTGTTTATGAAGACATGGATGGACCTGGAGGGCATTATGCTAAGTGAAATAAGTCAAAGAGAAATACTATATGATATCACTGGTATGTGCTACCTAAAAAAGCCAAACACATAGAAACAGACTAGAACCATGGTTAACAGTGGCTGGGAGGTGAGGAAAAAGGGGAGATGTTGGTCAAAGAATACAAACTTCCAGTTATAAAGCTGAATCAGTTCTGGGGATCTAATGTACAGCACAGTGATTATAGTTAATAATATTCTGCTATATAGAGTTGACCTTGAACAACACTGGCTTGAACAGCATGGGTCCACTTATACGTGTCATTTTTTATAAATATAGTGCTTAGTATATATAACATACAAAATATGTGTTAAAAGACTATGTTATCAGGGGCGCCTGGGTGGCTCAGTCCTTAAGCACCTGCTTTGGCTTAGGTCATGATCCCAGGGTCCTGGGATCGAGCCTCGCATCGGGCTCCCTGCTTGGCAGGAAGCCTGCTTCTACCCTCTCCCACTCCCTCTGCTTGTGTTCCCTCTCTCGCTGTGTCTCTCTCTGTCAAATAAATAAATAAAATCTTAGAAAAAAAAACTATGTTATCAGTAAGGCTTCTTGTCAACAGTAGGCTATTAGTAGTTAAGTCTTGGGGGAGTCAAACGTTATACGTGGATTTTCTACTATACAGGGAGTCAGCGCCTCTAATCCCCATGCTGCTTAACGGTCAATTGTACCTGAAAGTTGCTAAGAGAGTAGATCTTAAATATTATCACCACAGAAAAGAATCATGTGACATGATGCAATGTTAGCTTATGCTATGACAGTAATCATTTTGCAGTATATAAGCGTATCAAATCAGCATTTGTACACCTTAAACGTATACAATGTTATACTTCAATTATATACCAATAAAGCTGGGGAAAAAAATCATGTCCCAGATTAAAGTCAGGCTAAGGGTTGCCAGAGCTCCTGAATGAAGAGAGCCCGGCAATGCACAGATCTTTATGAAATATCCTGATGTCGGTAATAATTTTTTAAACATGAACCAGGCTAAACAAGGTATTTCTGTCACGCCAATGCTTGCCTGACACTGGCCCATTCGAAGCCAGTGTCTAATCTCTTCCTACACAGCCTTACTCCTACTGCTTGAAATAGTGCCCCCCCTTCTCTATTGCCTATTAAAAGCCTACCCATTCATAACCTGAGAAAGTAGCACAATGCCAAAAACAATGTCTCACGGTTGTATTTTTTTAAATATTATGTTAGGGGAAAGTGGCATAAAACTTGGAAAACCAAGCCCAGTGAATATCACAGGTCTAATAGTCTCAGGTTAACATCATGGAGAGATGAAATGGTCATTAATATGCTGGGAGGAGGCACAGCAGACCACAGGGGTCCAACGCCAAAGGGCCTCAGGACTCCGTGTCAGAAGGCTCTCCGGGTCACTTGCTAGCCGTGTTATCCTAAGCGGATTACTGAGCTGGCTGAGACTCACCTTCCTCTGAAAAATGAGAAATAGCAGTATCTACCTGTCTGCCTTCAGAGTCATTATGAGAATCCAATGATCAAACATATGTAAACATGCTGTCACAGTTGTAAGATGATACAAAAATGCAAGGAGTTATTACTAATGTAGTATCTCAGGTTAATAAAAATTTGAATAACACAACTTTATAAATGCCTTTTCTTCTTTAAATTCAATTAGCCAACATATAGTACATCATTAGTTTTTGATAAAATGTTCAACGACTCATCAGTTGTGTATAACACCCAGTGCTCATCACATCACGTGCCCCCTTCAATGCCCATCACCCAGTTACCCCATCCCCCCACCCACCTCCCTCCACCCTCTGTTTCCTGGAGTCAAGAGTTTCATATGGTTTGTCTCCCTCTCTGATCTTTTCCCATCCAGCCCTGCCTCGCCTCCCCTTATTTTCCTCTGCACTATTCCTTATGTTCCACATATGAGTGAAACCATATGACAATTGTCTTTCTCTGATTGACTTATTTCATTTAGCATAATCCCCTCCAGTTTTACCCATGTCAGTGTAAATGGTAGATATTCATCCTTTCTGATGGCTGTCATATTCCAATGTATATATGAACCACATCTTTATCCATTCATAAATGCCTTTTTGAAGTATATGCCCACTATTCATTTCCAGAACTTAGAAGATAAAATTTAAAAAGAAATTTAAGTGCATGTCCCCTTGGCCCAGAAATTCTACTACAAAGAAATTAGCCTGAAGAAATCACCATGTGATGGCATTACTTAGCTACAACCATGATTATTGTAGTATTGTTTGTAACAGGCAGAAAAAAAACCAGACAGCAACGACGAAATACCTTATGTGTCCAATGATAAAAGCTTGACGAAATATACCATGGCATCTCCAAGAGTCCAATACTAAGCAACCATCACAAAATCTAAGACCACGTACTATAAATTTTAAAATGCATTTCCCTGCTGCCTCAACATCTCCATGAACAGGCTGTGAGCACCCTGACTGTGAGCATCCAGGGGCAGCAGTGAGTGAGAAGTCTCGCCCCTGCCACAGCTCCCTTCCTGCCCTGCCCTGTGATCCAGTTACAGTCAAGGGCACCAGTGAAACCCCCTAATGCCTTTTGCTTGTGTACTCCACCCTGACCCCCAATAAAGGCCCTTGTCCACACAGGTCCTTGCTTTCTCTCGGCTCCTCACCTGCCTGAATGAGCCCCCTCTCCTGGGATCTCCCCAATAATCAACTTTGTTTTTCTGCATCTCTCGTGTCGCCTCTTGTGGCAGCACCTGACTCAGAAAAGAACACAAGAGAGAACACTTAGTGGGATAAAAAAATATATTTTAAAATGTGTTTAAAGTTAAAAAGAAAAAACTGACTATAAAATAATACAATCCCCATTTGTATAATCATGTGTGCATATACTTGCATAGTGAAATGTTTTAAAATTATACCACCCAACAGTAACTAATTATCTCAGCCAGTGAGATCACAGGGAATTTTGATTTTCTTTCTTTTGCTTACTTGATTTTTTTTTCTAAATTTTCTAAACAGATCAGGTATAACTTTTTCAGTAAAAAAGAAAATATCCAAAATGGCAACTACCCTATTTTCAAAAGAATAAACATCTACCCACCTTCCAAACCACATTTCAGGAGACACCTTCATAAGACTTTCAAAATTCCAACAGTTGCATGGTACAACTCTGTCACTGAACCTCCATTTTACTTAGCATCTCTCCTAGGGGACATGATTTCTACATGGCATTAGAATTATTTATAGACTTCTCTTATCCTCCCCTCTTAAACACCTTGGGGGCATGAACTGTGCCTGGGACACACCCTTGCTTGTACATAGTAGATATGCAATAAATTTTATTAACTGATAATTAAAAGTGAAATTAAGTAACCACTCTGAAAGGACTTATGTTTTGAAGTCTTCTGTCCCCTTAAGGACACACTCTCTTTGATCAAGTAGACCGACATTATCATCATTACTATCCCCATTATTTTTAAGATTTTATTTATTTGACACATAGAGAGAGAGAGGGAGGGAGAGAGGTAGTGAGAGAGCACAAGCATGGGGAGCTGCAGGCAGGGGGAGAGGGAGAAGCAGGCTCTCCACTGAGCAAGGAGCCCGATGCAGGGCTTGATCCCAGGATCATGACCCAAGCCAAAAGCAGACGCTCAACCAACTGAGCCACCCAGGCGCCCCAACATCATCACTATCCCCATTCAAATAACCAACATTTATTGTACACTTACTATATGCCAGACATGTGTTTGCTTTTAATAAAATAATGCTATCTGAAGCTATCATATATCATAATTTATAATTAAAGAGTTCCTTATGTGATTGTTTGCTTAAAGACTGCCTACCACTAACATACTCCCTGGATGGTGGGGTCTTGTCTGTTTTGTCTACCATGTGTCCCCAACATGTATCTGCCTGACTTAGAGTGGGTGCTCAATGCTCAGTAAGTAGTTAATTAATTAAAGACTATAATAATGGTGTGGCAGTTGTGATTTCCCAGAACATATAGGTGGGAACATGCCAGAGATGGGAAATTGAATATATGACAGGGTTAGCGGACAAAGAAGAGGTTCTGGCAAGTAGTGTCTTGGCTTAAGTCCTGAGAATAACAAGAGCAAGGAGTGAACACAAAAAGGTCCAAGGGGATGCATTTGCAAAGCCAGGCCAGCACCCTGGACACAGCACCTTGGCTGGACAGTGTGTGTGGATTCAGAGAGGAAGGTGGACCCAGCTGTGTTCTGGCAAAGCGGGGTCCTTCCACCTGCTCCTGGCAAGGCATCCGTCTCGGATTGGCATGTACACCTCCGGAATGCGATCAGCAGTGGCAGGCAGAGCCTCACCATTGCATTTCGGTCCTCCGGGCTGCACTGCAGCTGCTGCGCTCGGCTGCACTGAGCCCTGGCAGGGCCAAGCTAGCCCCCCCCCCCCAACTGTCTCTCCGCTGTGCCAGTTTTCACCCTGACATGAGACCCACCAGACAATAGCCCTTTGTTCTCGCTGTCATTCGAAGCCTACTCATGGTAACAACACTATTTCTAGTACGGCAAGCAATGTCTGGGCTGGACTGATCCATCCTCAGACAGCCGACCCCACACCTCTGGACACAGGGCAGCTGCAGGGAGAGACCGTGGTCTTCGTCCTTTACCCTGACAGCAGGAGGCCAATACCCACAGGGAGGTCAACTGGGAATATTTGCTCCAAATGTTATCTTTACTTGAAAAGTTACTTTTTTCACAGAATTTTTATTGCAGCTTATCAAAGTTCTGCCTAAACATGCAACAGATGAATGGATATATACATGTTACTTACCAATTATTTGTGTTGGCCCCTAGCATTCCGGTGACCATTTATAGAGCACTGTTACATTCTTTCTCCAGTGAGCTCCAGGGCAAACCTGTGAAGCCAGCGGGATACTGGATTCGTTTCCCCCCCCCCCCGGGGGGGGGGGGTTGCAACAAATGACCACAAACTTAATGACTTAAATTTATTTTCTCCCAATTCTGGAAGCCAGCAGGTGGAAATCTGCCCAGGCCATGCTCTGTGTGGGGGCTGCAGGATCCTTGAGCTCCTGGGGGCGGCCAGCACTCCCAAGCTGGGGCTTCTGCTCCACCTGCACACACTGCCTTCCTCTGGGTGTCCAACCTCCCTCAGCCTCTCTCTTACAAGGACACTTGTGCCCACTGGGATAATCCAGAATAATCTCTTCTAGAGAATTTAATTACCTCCACAAAGACCCTTTTTCTAAACAAGGTAACATTCATAGGTTCGTGGGATTCCATATGGACATCTTCAGGGGTGGGGGGAGGGCATTTTTTCAGCCTGTCACAGACATGAATGACTGTTGCCATTTTACAGATAAGCGAACTAAGGTTGGAGGACTTGCCCACAGTCACCCAGCTAGTAACAGAGACAACATGGAACCCAAATCTGAACACTAAATCCAGGACACTTCACATCACATGGCTTCCCAAATGTCCCTCTGAAAGAGAGAGAGGAAAAGAACAAATAAACAAAAACCTCTCCTCAGCTCTCAAGGAGAGCTCAGTCTGTGTGGGGAAGTTCTAGAATATTCCAGAGAGACTCAAAGTCAAGTGACTTGGCCAAGGCTACTTAACAGCTGCCCTGTGGCTGGAGTTGTGGGATGGGCTGTCTGAGGAACCACTTCCATGGGAGCCAAGTCCTGGATGCAGACTGGCTGGAGAGGTTTCCTGTTCTGAGTTTTCCGGATCCAGTCAGTTCCCAGGGCCATCCCAGCCACCGCCCACCAATCAGCAGTCCTGCACCCATTTAAGGAGAGTAGGCTCAATCAATGAAGACCCTGGAAGCAACAAACTCTAAGCCAAACCCAAAGGGAACAGAGGTCTATTTGTGAGGAGTTAGTTGGACAGTTAGGTAGACAGGGCAGGGTCCCCAAGAACATATGGTGTCAGGATGGCTAAAATAAAACAGCACTGACATCCTGTTCTGCAGCTTAGGACCACACCGACACTCCGCTTTGCAACCTTTGCAGAAGTGACTTATGCAAAACATTCTAAAATAAGACAATTAACCACAAAAGCATTTGTCAATATCACAGGCAAGGGGCCATTAAGACCTAAGCCCCCAGATGTCAGCAAAAAACGACCATCAGCACGTGGACATGAACCTAATACGTAGACAGATAGGTGACCAAAGCCCTGAATTGGCACGACTCAGCACACCCTGATTGCTTAAGAAAGTTCCACAAAAGAGCTCATAAAAACCCCTAAACTTAGGAGACTCTGAGGGCAACCCACTTGGGTCCCCCTCCCTCTCCAGGAGCTTTGTATTCTTGCTCAATAAACCTTGCTTTGCTGGCATTACTCTTCATCTGGTCTACCTCTTCATTCTTGCAGGAGGCGTGACCAAGAACCACGGGCACTAAGGGGACACAAATCCTGTAACATATGAAGTAGCAGAGAGAAGAGGATAGTCATGTTTGAGGGAGGTAGAAACATAAGGCCTGGGGAGCAAACAGGATCAGAGGGCCTGGACTAGAAACTTCCCTGAAGGTTTTGTAGGGACAATGTGTGCTTCAATGGGAAATTATGCATTATCTACAGCACAACCTTCCTCTTTATCTGATTCTGACGTGGGGAAATATTTAACTCTGTAACTTGTAGATAATTGATAGCAATGCAAAATAATTCTTGTCTACAGACATGCAAATGAATTCTGTCCAATGGGGGCGGGAAGCAACCTTGTGGGAAAAAATGAGTTTTGTCTCCATTTGCAAATTTATTTCAATGTCCCTGATTTCTAAATGCTCCTGTTCTTTGGATTCTCCTTTGAATTGGTTGAAACATCACAGCTGTTTCCTCATTAAGTAAGTTTAGTAAAATCTTAATTATGAAATGTGTTCATATTTTATGAGAATCATGATTTTATCTTTTATTTTTTAATTTTCTTTTAACAATCCATAGGAGAGGGAGTCCTGCACTGTCAGAGCAGAAACTACCTTCAAGCTCACGTGGTTCAGTGTATGGGACCAGGCTATCAGACCCACAGATGTGGACTCCTATCCTAGCTTGTCTGTGACAAGCACTTGACTCAGGCAAGTCCCCTACCTCAAAAAGCCTGTTTCATTTGCAGCAACATGGTTGGTCCTTGAAGACACAATGCTAAGTGAAATAAACCAGGCAGAGAAATACAAATACCCATGTGATTGCACTCTTGTGGAATCTAAAAACAACAACAACAAAACCAAGCTCATAGATACAGAGAATAAACTGGTAGTTTCCAGAGGCTGGGGAGGGTAGGGGGAGTGGGTAAAATGAGTGAAGGGACTCAAAAGACACAAACTTCCAGTTATAAAATAAACAAATCATGGGGATGTAATGTACATCATGGCAACCACAGTTAAAAATGCCATATTTTGGGGCGCCTGGGTGGCTCAGTCATTAAGCGTCTGCCTTCAGCTCAGGTCATGATCCCAGGGTCCTCCCTGCTCAGCCAGGAGCCTGCTTCTCCCTCTCCCACTCCCCCTGCTGGTGTTTCCTCTCTCGCTGTATCTCTCTCTGTATAAAATCTTGAAAAAAAAAGTTCCAATAACTTAAAAAAAATAATGCCATATTGTATATTTCAAAGTTGCTAAAAGAGTAGATCTTACAAGTTCTCATCACAAGAAAAAGAAATTCTCTAACTGCATGTGGTGACAGGTATTAACCAGGCTTGTGATAGTGATCATTTCACAATATATACAAACATCAAATCATTACATTGTACAACTCAAATTAATATAAAACGTCATTCCAATCGATATAAGTATTGAATCATTATGTTGTACAACTGAAACTAACAAAAACTAATATGTCAAATATACCTCAATTTTAAAGAAAGCCTCCATATCCCCACCAAAGTACCTACTTCCTATCACCCACCTACATTAGGTCGCCTTGAGGGTCAAAAGAGATCATGCTTGAACAGCAGTAAGAAAGAATCTGACTAATGAGAAGTATTCCACAAAGGTCGGCTATTATGATCTTTGTTTCATGGTCCTAAGGTGGCAGAAGAAAAAAAGGGCTGGGCGCCTGGGTGGCTCAGTTGGTTAAGCGACTGCCTTCGGCTCAGGTCATGATCCTGGAGTCCCGGGATCGAGTCCCGCGTCGGGCTCCCCGCTCAGCGGGGAGTCTGCTTCTCCCTCTGACCCTCTTCCCTCTCGTGCTCTCTCTCATTCTCTCTCTATCAAATAAATAAATAAAATCTTTGAAAAAAAAAAAAAGAAAGAAAAGGGCTGTGTCACAGCCGACCCTGTGAAGTGACTGAATTGTACATTTGTCTTATAGTAGATCACTACTTCATTATATATCTATATCTGCCCCCCTTCCCCCCTCCCCCGTGTAGAGGGAGAAATTTCTTGAGGGCAGTGATTATCACATTCTTTTACATATTCTCTATATGCTTGGGTACTGAGCTAAGTGCTTTACATACATCATCTCATTCAATCCTCCTGAAACCAAAGGGGACAGGCAATGTTATTTGGTTCCTGTGGCAAAGTTACCTAGTCAATATCCATTATCCCTTTCTTCCTTACTAAGCAAACTCCAGTTTTATTCAGGGCCGCAGAGCACCCAGACAAAACAGTTTCTCTCTCAACATCTCTTGCAGGTAAGGATGGTTACATGGCCAAGTTCTGGCTATAAGATGTAAAAAGTTTGTGAGCAGCATATGTGAGAAACAGTCTTTCAAAGAGGACTGACTCCATGTACAGGTGATTTTTTTCCCCCTTCCAAGTGTCCTCTATATTCCCACAAAAACTTGGATGTGGTGGTTGGGAGTGGAACAGCCATGTCTGGGCATGCATTAACAATGAAGAAAGCCATGTACTAAGGATGGCAAAGAAGAAAGGCAGAAGGAGCCTGAGTCACCAGGAGACCGTATGACTGCCCTACAAACCTTGGTCTGCTCACTTCTTGGGGCGGGGGGTAGGACTAATATGTTCAAGTGACTGAGAGATTTTTTTTCTTCCAACCAGCTGAATGCAATTTCTAACTACATCCCCATTTTCCAGTTGGGAAAACTTAACCTCAGAGAATGAATGACCTCGTAAGGTCACACAGTCAGTACACATAAAACCTAGAAATATAACTAAGTATTCTTAACCAGGTGGCTATACTGCTTCCTTCCTGGTTCCCCTATGTTGGATACTTTGTGTCTAACACACTTCTACTCATTGAGCCACTGATTTAGCTGTTGTAAAGCTATAAAGTTCATCATCCTCCCCCTTTCTTGTATTTTTCCAACTAAACCAGAATTCTTTGGGGATCTTAGCACTAAAGAGAACATTATCAGGATCTGGACTAGGAAGTAGGGCCTCAATTTCTCCATACGTGTAAGGAACTGCTCAGACTAAGTGATCTCTACAGCCTGAAAGTCATTGTGGAATATCAGCTCTGACATTCTACAATGCTAATGTCATACCAGAATGTAGTTTCGTAAGTCACCAGGCAGGGGAATTGCTCCTAAGTCCCAGAGTCCTACCCCCAGCTTATCCAATGCATGGATCTCCTCGACAGCATCCCATGACTTATTCATTGCCCACCCTTTACTTACATTTCTTCCAGTTTTTTAAATCAATTCTGAATCATCAGCATCTAGAGTGGTATCTGGTGATGCATTCAACATGTGTATGGAATGAATGAATGAATGAATGAACGAACGAACAAATGACAAATGATCAAATCCAACATATCCGAATTTATTCAGAGGACAGCTCTGAGCATAAGGAAGTTCTACATCATAAAACATTTAAAATTCACATTGAAAATAATTACATCAGTAACAGCAATGACCACTTATCAAATGATTATTAGATGCCAAGCACTATGCTAATGCCTTGGTGTGCATTCTGTCACTGGGCTGCAATTTGCCTGCCTATGATTTCAACACATTGGTCCTAGTTCTACCCTAACAGCGGCCGTCTGAGGCCCTGCTGTGTGCCTGACAGTATGCTGCATACTTAACGTAGCTTCTCAAATGCAGTATCTTCAACAAACTTATGAAGTGGATACCATCATCTCTACTTACCAATAAAGATAAGGGAGGCAGGGCTGCCCGGATGGCTCAGTCACTTGAGCATCCAACTCTGTTTCAGCTCAGGTCATGATCTCGTGGTTGTAGGATCGAGCCCCGCATTAGGCTCTGTGCTCAATGTAGAGTCCGCTTCAGATTCTTTCTCCCTCTCCTTTTGCCCCTCCCCCCTGTAGAGCGCTCTCTCTCTCTCTCTCTCTTTAAAATGAACAAATAAAATCTTTTACAATAAAAAAGTTAAGGGAGATAAATAACTAGCACAAGAAGACAGTAAGTAGAAGTGTCTGGTCTAAACACCAGGACTGCTAATGCAAAAAAGCCCATGAGGTTGACCACACTGCAATACCTCATCCTAGTGACTAAAAGGTCTTAGCTCTCTGCTGTAATGGAGAGATCCAACTGGTGATTTCAACTGAGGCATAAAAAAGGCATGTGCTTTAAAATATGCAGGTAGCAGAGTGAGACCCAGAAAGGCAGTGAGAACTATCCATTTCATGACTCTCCCTCCAGGCCAGGAGGTGGTATGTGAGAACTCCAGTAGCTCCCGCCCAGAGCGGCCCTGCCCTCCAGGACTCCACACAATGTAGGACAGGAGTTGAACAGAATTCTGCCACACTATGATGCAAGGAACCCTACCAACTCCTACAGCCCCACCAAGGAAAGGCCAGAGACGAGCCTGGCTCTCCTCCCACCTAGAAGCAACAAAGCCAACACACACTCCACCCTAAAAGATCCTTTAACTTCTCCCTGACCCTGGTTACACTTTACTGTTGCATCAGACCAACAGATCATAAACTTTTTTTTTTTAAGATTCATTTATTTATTTGAGAGAGTGATCAAGCACGCTCGCGCACACACGCACTGGGTGGAGCAGAGGAGGAGAAGCAGACTCTGCTGAGCACGGAGCCCAGCCAGCCCATTCCACGACTCTGAAATCATGACCTGAGCCAAAATCAAGAGTCAGACACTTAAACCGACTGAGCTACCCAGGAGTCCCTAGATCATAAACTTTTTGGCCTCAGGATTAAGTTTTATACTCTTTAAAATCATTGAATATCCCATGGGGCACCTGGGTGGCTCAGTTGGTTAAGCGGATGCTGCCTTCGGCTCAGGTCATGATCCCAGGGTCCTGGGATCGAGTCCCACATCAGGCTCCCTGCTCGGCAGGAAGCCTGCTTCTCCCTCTCCCACTCCCCGTTTGTGTTCCCTCTCTCACTATTTCTCTATCAAATACATAAATAAAATCTTTAAAAAAAAGTGAAAATAAATGTAAAAAAATAAAATCATTGAAGATCCCAAAGAATTTTGGTTTATGCAAGTTATATCGGTCAATGTTTACTGTTTTGAAAGTTAAAATTGAAGGGGCACCTGGGTGGCTCAGACGGTTAAGTGTCTGCCTTCGGCTCAGGTCATGATCTCAGGGTCCTGGGGTTGAGCCCTGCATAGGGCTCCCTGCTGAGCGGGGAGCCTGCTTCTCCCTTTCCCTCTGCCTCTGCCTGCCGCTCCCCCTGCTTGTACTCTCTCACTAATAAAAAATTAAAAACCTTTAAAAAAATTAAAATTGAAAACAATTTTTAAATTAACACAATCTATAATGAACCCATTAATAAAAATAACATATTTTTATGAAAAATAACTTTCTCAAAGCAAACACACACAAACATGCTGGGAAGCATGGTATGTTTTACTTTCATCACACATCTCTTTAACGTTTGGTTTAGTCAAAGACAGCTGGGTTCCCATTCTGCTTCTGCATTCAGTTTGTTCCAATATCCTACGTCATAGTGCCTCTGGAAAATTCAACTGCAACCTCATGAGAGAAGGAGAGTGAAAAAGGCAAATAATGAAAATAGTTTGGACTTCACACATCAAAGTGTCCCCAAAGCATACTTTGAGAACTTCTGCCCTAAACCAATCCCATAACACATACTCCAGAAGTTTCTGTGCTGCCCCCTCTGGCTTTGCTTCGGGTGGTATAGCCAGGCCCTTCTTTAATGTGACCTCCTTCATGAAGCACTCTCTGATTGTTCATCCCCCTACACAGAGGCGGCAGAAATTCTCTGCCTCTTTGAACCCGAAAATTCCTTTGTTTTTACTTCTTGTGTGTTACTCATCAATTTCTAGTTGGCAGAGAGTCAACCGTGGCCACTTTTGATCCCTCTGCTCTAGCGTCAACTCTTTAAAATGGGACCTGGGGCACCTGGGTGGCTCAGTTGGTTAAGCGACTGCCGTCGGCTCAGGTCATGATCCTGGAGTCCCGGGATCGAGTCCCACATCGGGCTCCCTGCTCGGCAGGGAGTCTGCTTCTCCCTCTGACCCTCTTCCCTCTCGTGCTCTCTATCTCTCATTCTCTCTCTCTCAAATAAATAAATAAAATCTTTAAAAATAAATAAATAAAATAAAATGGGACCTGCATCTCACTCAATGTCACACCTCTTGTTTAGATATGATGCACAGTAGGTATCCCCAGGAAACATTTATTTGACTAAATGTAGGGCCAAGTACAGCCTGCAAAACAGAGTGTGGTAATAAACACAGGAACTTACAGTCACATAGCCCTGGCTTCAGTGCTCTGCTCTGCCACTTTCAACCTAGGTGACTTAACACAAGTTTCTTAGTCTCTCGAAGCATTAGCTTCTGCAATTAGAAAACGGGGATCCATAAGTGATCCATTCCATAGTTTTGATGTGAAAATTGAGGAATTTAGCACACCGTTGGACACAGGAAGTGCTCAATGATTGCTTGAATTACTTTTGTACAGCCCATCCATCACTGATGCTTGAATGACAGCTGACACAGTTGAAGTGTGACGAGAGGAGACCATGTAAAACTCAGGAGGGGACTCCACCCTGGCTTTTCAGACTCCAGGGTCCTTTCTCAAGTACAGATACTTCCTCAGGTCTCCTTTCAGTTCTTCCCTAATGGTGTCCTTCTTAAGACCGTCAGGAAAAAAAAAAAAAAAAGAAAGAAAACACAAACAAAACAAAACAAACAAAAAAACCCAAAGACTCTCTCAGGAGCTGTCACTGCCTGCCTCATTTCTTACAGTCCACCTGCCAACCCACCTGCAGAGCCACTCATATCTACGTCTCTCCATCTTCGCTGTCCCGCCATTCCAAGCCACCATACTTTCTCACACCCAGCTACACAGCTTTTGATTTGTCCCAGCTTCTTCTTGGAGAACCTTTTCATCCATTCTTCACTAAGCAGCCAGAGTGACCTTTGTCAATGGTCTTTGTCAACCCGCTGCTCAAAGCCCTTTCTTTAGTGACTTCCCAGTCTCATTCTCTTCTCATACTCATAGGATAAATTCTCAACTCTTCCCTCTCATTCTCGATTCACATTCTCAGCTCTCTCTTCTCATTCTCGTAGAAAAACGCCTAACTCTTCACCATCCCTGCAAAGTCCTCCATGATCTGGAGGACTCCCCAACTCCCCAGCCTATTTCACAGCATTGTCCCTATGCGACCCTTGCCTGCCATTCTTCCGACATCCTAGCCATCTTTCCCGTCCTCGAACCTCCAATCTCTCTCCCACCTTCAGGCCCTTGTGTCGGGTGTTCTCCCCCCAGAAATATTCTCCCAATAACGCCTGTGTCTTGCCCATTTTCATCCTTCAAATCTCAATCAAATGTGTGTCTTCAAAAGGACCTCAGTGACCACCCTGTTCAACATGGCCTCACTGGCAACCCTCTCCCTCAGCACTCTACTTCTTTCACGTCACTTCTGATAAGTTATACTTATTTATTTGTTGAGTTTTTGTTCCTTATCAGTACATAAGCTCTATGATGCAGAAAATTTGCATGTTTTTTTCACATTATTGACTGACACTACATATGGCACTCAGCACTTGTAGGTACCCAACAAATATGAAAGATGCATTGAATACATGAATTGCTGGCCCAACGGTTGGCAAATGGCATGAGACAAATCTCCAATCCCTAGCCTGTTGCGGTCATCAAGAAAGGAAAGGGACACTGACTCCTCCCGGGAATTTCTACAGCTCAAACTCAAAGGTCCTTTTCACTGCAAATCAGTTCCCCGTTCACTCCTCCAGCCTTTCCCAAATGGTTCTCTATCAGTAACTATCACCATCTCCTCAGTTCTCCCTCTCCTTAATTCCTTGCTCCTTCTCTAGCTTTTCCTAGTGAGGAGGGAAAAAGAGCCCAGAAGCCTTTCTCCCTACGGATAACTGCTAGTTGCTATGTGGACACATTCAGGAGTTAACAAAATTTGTAAGAATTCCACAGTCTTACAAAAATTCATGATCATGGCCCTTGCTCCATAATTTTGGACTCCCTCTTGAGAAGGTAACTTGCTGCTTCATAGGGCTTCTTTCTGCTATGAGAGTTGGACTCACCAACATTCTTTCCTAGAACAACCTCACATCTCAGCCTGACAAGACCATTCTTATCTCAAAAGGGCACCTTGTATATCAAAGCCTTTCTGTAGGGGAAAGTCCCCAGGGCTCAGGGCTCTGCCATTCTCTCTTCCACTTCCTACCATTCATGGCTGTTAGGCAAGGATGGCTCTTTACCACTAGTGGGAAGGCTAGTGTTGATATATCAGCAACCAGCCCAAAGACCAAAATAATCACCCTCTGTGCCCTTTTTGGCCTAGACTCCAGCATATGCCCCCTCCCAGGCACTACACAAATCCTTGCCAGCAAACCGATTGAATATGGAGAGCTATGCTCAGTTGGTCTTTATGGTTATAATCCTTCCAAAACTTGTAAACATGCTTGAGATTACAGTACAGTGGATGATGTCATATGAATGAAGACTGGGAGAAATAGCTTCTTGCCCTTTAAATGCTTAGCACATCCTAAAGAAATCCCATTCTGCCTCCTCTTACCACAAAAGGGCCAGGGAGCTGGAAGGGAGGAGAGAATTACCTACCCATGTCTACCATCAGTATCCCATCTCAAACTTCTTGATCATCATCGTTTGGCTGCGAGCTATCTGGCAAGCCATTTTGAAAGCCCCCAGGTTGTTAAATTCAAGGAACTCATGTAAGAAGCCAAGAGAAAACCAACCACAGCAGCAACAACAACAACAACAACAAAAAAAAAAAAAACCCACAGACTTACCCTGGCACATTACAGAAAATTTCCCTCCCCTTCTCCATCCCTGCACAAGACATTACCCCCTGCCTCAAGCAAGTGGCAGACCTGGACTTTGTTGATGAAGTCCAGTGTGCTCTCCCTGCAAGACCTCTATTAGGATTGCTCGGGGACTGTGTGTCAGGATAGGGCAGCAGAGCAGAGACTTAAGGAGCAGAGGGACAGTGAGACATCCACGCATGGGAATAGACACCATACGAAACCTTAAGGTTTTCAGAGTCCCCCCATATACATTGTACAGGGTGATTCTTAGAGGAGCCCTGCAAGGATATCTCTCCTTAAAAGAAAAGGAAGCAGAATAAGAAAGGTTCAGTGATTGCCCAAGATCACATGGCAAATAGATAGTAAGTGCCAGCTCTCAAGCCTAAGGATACTGACTTCTGATGCAAGTCTTTTTCATTAATGGTAATAATTCCTGTTTGCAACATATATTACAGCCAAAGGCTAATATGGCTGTGTTAGACACACAGACGCCTGCACAATATCCATCCCTTACTTTTGTGTTACAGATGGAACATCAGTTCTATTCAGGATAATAAGAAACCCAGTCCCAAACAACAAATCCTTGGTCTGGGCCAGTAGTTCTCAAAATTGAGCATATCAGTATCACCCAGAAACTCATTAAAACACAAATCACTAGCTCGACTCCAAGGGTTTCTAGTTCAGTAGGTCTAGGGTGGGGACCAAGAATTTGCATGTCCAGCAAGTTCCCAGGTGATGGGGCCACTGCTGGTGTGGATATCTCTCCTAGAGAACCATTGGCTGAAACTAATCATGATAACCCTGATCTCCAACTCCCCTGCAGCCAGGTGTGGCTGTGGATCTCAGCAGTTTGGAAGGTAAGTTGTTAGGAGAAGGCTTCTAGGACTTCCAAAAACATTTTGCTTTCTTAATAAAAAAGAAAAGTATGGTTTGTGCTACCCCATCCCCTTTGTTCTGCTCTGGACAGAGAAGTGATGCCTGGGACTGCAATACTCATCCTACATCCATGAGGCACCAAGACAATGCTGTAGAGAGAAAAGACAGCAGGGCAAAAAAAAAGTCTGGATCACTCATGACATATTTGAGCCCCCCACATTAGTCCTGGACCAACTACCTCTGAACATCTTATCTTAGGAAGTTAGGCAGCCAAACGTCTTTATTACTTAAGCATCATTGGTCAGGTAGATTGTTATTCATAGTTAAAAGCAACTGTAACCTATACAAAAGGTTTCTGCAAAACAATTTTTCAAAAAAATCAAACATTGAAAACATGCCTCTCATTATGCAAAGTGTACCTTCACATTCATTTGTACATTCAGTCCCAGGGTAACAATGATGTTGGATTTAAGTTATTTTTTTTCTAGTCTGACTTACTTCACTTAGTATAATGCTCTCTAAGTCCATCTGTGGTGTCACAAATGGCACAATCTCGATCTTTTTTACGGCTGTATGCCAGTGTGTGTGTGTGTGTGTGTGTGTACCATATCTTCCCTATCTGTCTATGGATGGACACTTGGGTTGCTTCCATCTTGACTATTGTAAATAATGCTGCAATACACATAGGGGTGTGCATATCTTTTCAAATTAGTGTTTTTGTTTTCTTAGGGTAAATACCCAGTAGTGAAATTATTGGATCATATC
Source organism: Eumetopias jubatus (assembly GCF_037043125.1). Classification (NCBI taxonomy): domain Eukaryota; kingdom Metazoa; phylum Chordata; class Mammalia; order Carnivora; family Otariidae; genus Eumetopias; species Eumetopias jubatus. Next base: position 110,768,235 of record NW_028274811.1, read on the forward strand.
CAATAAAAGGTTAATATCCAAAATATATGAAGAACTCCCACAGTTCAATATCAAAGAAAATAAACCATCCAATAAAAAAAAAAATGGGCAGAGGATCTGAATAGACATTTGTCCAAAGAAGACATACAGATGGCTAACAGACACATGAAAAGATGCTCAACATCACTCATCAGGGAAATGCAAATCAAAACCACAATGTGATATCACGACTGTCAGAATGGCTAGTATCAAAAAACAAAACACAGCAACTGTTAGCAAGACTGTGGAGAAAAAGGAGCCTTTGTGCACTGCCGGTGAGAATGCAAATTTGGGCAGCCACTATGAAAAACAGTATGAGGTTCCTCAAAAGATTAAAAATAGAACTATCATAGGATCCAGCAATTCCACTTCTCAGTATTTATCCAAAGAAAATGAAAACACCAATTTGAAAAGATAATATACTCCCCTATGTTCAGTGCAGCATTACTTACAAAAGCCAAGATAGGGAAGCAACCTAAGTGTCCATTCATTGATAGATGGATGGATAAAGAGGTACTGTGTGTATACACACATCTTCTTTATCATTCATCGGTCAATGGACATTTGGGCTCTTTCCATAGTTTGGCTATTGTGGACATTGCTGCTATAAACACTGAGGTGCAGGTGCCCCTTCAGATCACAACGTTTGTATCCTTTGGGTAAATACCTAAGAGCCCAGATGTCCATTGATAGATGAATGGATAAAGAAGAGGTGGTGTGTATATATATACGATGGAATATTACTCAGCCATCAGAAATGATGAGATTCTGGGCGCCTGGGTGGCTCAGATGGTTGAGCGTCTGCCTTCAGCTCAGGTCATGGTCCCAGGGTCCTGGGATCGAGTCCCGCATCAGGCTCCCTGCTCCTTGGGAGCCTGCTTCTCCCTCTGCCTCTCTCTCTCTCTCTCTCTCTCTTTCATGAATAAATAAATAAAATCTTTAAAAAAAAAAAAAGAAATGACGAGATTCTTACCATTTACAATGATGCAGATGGAACTGGAGGATATTATGCTAAGTGAAATAAGTCAATCAGAGAAAGACAATTATCATATGGTTACACTCAATTGTGGAATTTAAGAAACAAAACAGAGGATCATAGGGGAAGGGAGGGGAAAAATAAAGTAAGATGAAATCAGAGAAAGAGAGACAAACCATAGGAGACTCTTAACTCTAGGAAACAAACTGAGAGTTGTTGGAGGGGCGGTGGTGGGGGAATGGGGTAACTGGGTGATGGGCATTAAGGAGGACAAGTGATGTAATGAGCACTAGGTGTTATATGCAACTGATGAATCACCGAACTCTACATCTAAACCTGATGATATATGTTAAATAATTGAATTTAAATAAATAAGTTTGGGGTGCCTGGGTGGCTCAGTCATTAAGCGTCTGCCTTCGGCTCAGGTCATGATCCCAGGGTCCTGGGATCGAGTCCCACATCAGGCTCCCTGCTCTGCAGGAAGCTTGCTTCTCCCTCTCCCACTTCCCCTGCTTGTGTTCCTTCTCTCGCTGTGTCTCTCTCTGCCAAATAAATAAATAAAATCTTTAAAAAAAATAAATAAGTTTATGTACTGTGAGTGTGTGCATGCGTGTGTGCGTGCGTGCAGACACACACACACACACACACACACACACACACACACTGGAATATTACTCAACCATAAAAAAGAATGTAATCTTGTCATTAATGACAACATGGACAGATCTAGAGGGTATAATGCTAAGTGAAATCAGACAAAGACAAATACCATATGATTTCACTTATATGTGAAAGCTTAAAAACAAAACAAATGGACAAACAAAACAAAACAGAAACAGAATTATAGATACAGAGAATAATCTGGTGGTTGCCAGGGCAGAGGGGATTTGGGGAATTGGGCAAAATAGATGAAGGGGATCAAAAGGTACAAACTTCCAGTTATAAAATAAAGTCTTGGGGATATAATGCACAGCATAGGGAATAAAGTCAATAATATTGTAACAATTTTGTATGGTGACAGTGGGTAACAGCACTTACTGTGATGAGCACAGAGTAATGTGTAGAATTGTCAAATCACTATACTATACACCTGAAAGTAATGTAATATTGTATGTCAACTACACTTCAATAAAAGTAAAGTTGTTTGATGACTTTTACTTTTTAAAAAAAGGTTTTTTTTTCCAGTAGCCATGCTTTATTAAAAAAATTTGGAGTTCAGGGGCGCCTGGGTGGCTCAGTTGGTTAAGCAACTGCCTTCAGCTCAGGTCATGATCCTGGAGTCCCGGGATAGAGTCCCGCATTGGGCTCCCTGCTCAGGAGGGAGTCTGCTTCTCCCTCTGACCATCCTCCCTCTCATGCTCTCTGTCTCCCATTCTCTCTCGCAAATAAATAAAATCTTAAAAAAAATTTTTTTAAATATATATATATAAAAAAATTTGGAGTTCATTGCCATAAAGTATGCATTGAGAAACACTATTCTAGGTATTAAATACATGTGCTTTTTTAAAATTAATACTGAATGAAAGACAGAGACCAGAAAAAAAAACTGCCTACACTTGTAGGCTTAATTTCAAACTTGCCTTCATAGACCCATCATGCTGGATACACAATAATTGCCCCCAAAGACTGGAGTCATTAAGCAAAATGAAACTTGACCTTCAGTACACATTTGTTGCAAGATTAGAGAAATGACCTCCTACTGAGTATTCAGAAACGTGTTCCAAAGAACAAGTTCCATAAAATGTTCCACCACCAAAAAATGTTCAGGAAATGATGCATATTCTATCTCCCTCCTTGGAGGTACAAAATGCATGTTTATATTGAAGGCTTAAAGAAGTCCTGCAATATGGGGCACCTGGGTGGCTCAGTCAGTTAAGCATCTGCCACCTTCAGCTCAGGTCATGATCTCAAGGGTCCTGGGATCGAGCCCCGCATAAGGCTCCCTGCTTAGCGGGGAGTCTGCTTCCCCCTCTCCCTTTGCCCCCCCAACTTGTGCTCACTCTCTCTCTTTAAAATAAATAAATAAGTAAAAAGAAGTCCTGCAGTTAAAAAAAAAAACAGTAGAAAAGTCTATTATATTCTGTTTAATGAAGACTTTCTCAAATTTACTTGGTTCACAGAACATTTTTCTCCATGAGATCCACAACCCTTTCAAAACACTTGGTAGTCAGGGCGCCTGGGTGGCTCAGTCAGTTAAGTGGCTGCCTTTGGCTCAGGTCATGGTGCCAGGGTCCTGGGATCGAGCCCTGCATCGGGCTCCCTGCTCGGCGGGAAGCCTGCTTCTCCCTCTCCCACTCCCCTTACTTGTGTTCCCTTTCTCGCTGTCTCTCTGTCAAATAAATAAATAAAATCTTTAAAAAAAAAAAACACTTGGTGGCCAAGACAGACTCTACATTATGTCATAAGCAAAGCATGGTAGACAAGCTGTAAGCACTGCAGTTGATCTTCTTGGGTTCAAATCCCAGCTCTGTCATGTACAGCCATTGATTCTAAAATGTATTTTTTCACATTTATCATTTCTTAAAGTCAGTTAGATGTCTTGGTTCAATTGGTGGCATTTTTTTCTTGGTATAAATGAAATAATGGTACATCTTAAAATAAACACATTAACTACTTACCAAGATTGATAAAACATTGTATATGTCTGGTCACGTAACAGTGGTGTGGCTCAGTGGTCTCATTGGCAAAATGGGGATATTATCTACCTCATAGGGATGTGGGGATCAGTGCCTGCCACAAGGTAAGCACTCAGCAAACATTAGCCATCCTAACAATTATTTCAGGAACACAAAAAAGGCCCCCTGCTCCTCAAATCCATTCCTCATCTCTTTGTTGATTCTTCCTTTAACAATGAATAGTTTCCCAAAGAGATACAAGTCTTAAAATGCAAGTCCATCAGACAGAGGGGACCACAGCCTGGCAATCACACTTAGGTATAAAGACTAAGAAAAGATGCTCTTCTGAGGGCTAACTTTGACAGACGGAAAGGGGAGGGGTCACAAGGCATACTGTGTGTGTGAAGGCAGGGAAGGAAGCAGGGCCACATCTAGAGGGGAAAGGAACATCAGTGAAGTTGGAGGCATGCTCACTTTCCACAGTTTTCCTCAGGGTTGAACCCAGGCTTTTTTCCCCTGAGGGCCTCATATTACTCTTGACTTAGAAACTGAGCATCTCCAGGAGGGAGCAGCCCCTCAGATGAGATCAGGCCTCCATCGATGGCTTCCTGAATGTGAGGAACTAGACACTGGCAATGCACTAAGAGGAAGAGGGGCCCCCAAACAGGACATGGAAGGAGACCTGAGACTACCAGCTGTCTCCTAATTCTGCTGAGCATTCAAGCTAAGAGGACCAGATGCAGGGACCACTTTAACAGCAACTGGACCACTGAAAATTCTTAAAACTTAAAAACTACTTTAACAACCCAACACTAAACTGTGAGGAAGTCTCTTCTCTCTTTTCTTTGGCAAATGGTTCATTAAGCAACAGTACCATCTTCATCGCCATCATCTTCTTTAAATAAGTGCAGCCATTTTTGTGATGGATCCTCACTTTCTCTTCCTTGGGAATTTTCAAAAATAGGTAGGTAGGTACATATAGGTAGGTAGGTAGAGGATAGATAGATGGATAATAGATGGCTGGATAGATAGATAGACAGACAGACAAACAGACTGGCTGGCCTGGGAGAAGCAGAGGAGAAAGATTTAATGGATCAAGCCCAAGGACACACTTTAAGAACAAGCCCAGCCATTTGCTGGCTGTGACCTTGAACAAGTCATTCAACCTACTGAGGATCACCTGCAAAACGGAGGTACTGCCCTTCACCTTGCCTACTGCACAAAGGTGTCATGAGTATCAAGGTAAATTATGTAGGTGAAAGTGCTCAACAAAAACTAAGCAATCAGAGGAGGCAAAAGAAGTGATTGAAAATTAAAATTTATATTTCCTCTGTGCCAGTAATCTCATCTTGGGGGAACTTTGTTCTACAAAAATATAAGGTTCTGTATGAAGGGAATTATGAATGAGGATATTTATTATACTTCAGTTGGTACAGGAACAGGAAAGGGAGGGAAGGAAAGAAAGTAGGAGAAAGAGAAAAAGAAAACAAACCTAAAAAGTATTTGATTGTCTTTCAATAGGGGACTGGCCAAATAAATTTATGGTATATCCATACAATGGGATGTTATAAAGCTATTATTATTTGTTAGACTTACATAACCTGACCTAGAGCATTTTCCCTGATATATCTTTAAATCAGAAAAGCAAATAATATGTAGAGTTTGAGTTTATTCCTTTATTTAAAAAAAAAGAAGGGGAAGAGATTTTTATACTTATAGGAGCATTCTTTAAAAGTGTGGAAAATACCAAGCTGTTAACATTGGTCATCTGGGGAGGGTGGGACTAAACAAGGATAGAGGAAGATGATAAATGTTTCCCTCCTGCGTCTCTGGATTGTTTGGCATAGAAAAATAAATCCACATTACTTTTATAACGTGTATAACCTAAGAGAGCTGGAAGAAAGGGGACGAGAGAGATAAAAAGAAAGATCTGTGATCCTTGATCAAAGTAGAGAAAACACCTTATAGTCTTATGGGGATTCCAGGATCCTGCCTGGTTTTTCATGGATATTAGGACTTTTATTTTTTTTATTTTTTATTTCTTTCAAGATTTTACTTATTTATTTGACAGAGAGAGAGACAGTGAGAGAGGGAACACAAGCAGGCTTCCCGCCGAGCAGGGAGCCCAATGTGGGGCTCGATCCCAGGACTCTGGGATCATGACCTGAGCCGAAGGCAGACGCCTAACGACTGAGCCACCCAGGTGCCCCGATATTAGGACTTTTAGACATGGCACTGACCTAATAGATTGTGACTCGGTGAAACCACCTATTCTCTCCATCTTCAGCCTGCCAAGTTCTAGCGGTCTAGAGAGGAAAATTTCTTTGTTGTTCCAATTCAGTATGAGTTTTTATTTTCTAAGCTGAATGTTCAGGCAACTCCTTTGAATTTCAGCTGTGAAATTCCTTTGGTTATCATCTTTTTCTTTTTTTAAAAGATTTATTTGAGAGAAAGAGAGCAGGGGGAGGGAGAGAGAGAATCTGAAACAGACTCTCCACTGAGCATGGAGCCCAATGTGGGGCTCGATCCCATGACCCCGAGATCATGACCTGAGCCAAAATCAAGAGTCGGACGCTTAATCAACTGGGCCACTCAGGCGCCCCCTTTGGTTATCATCTTTATCTTTCTCTACCTGATATGTGAGTTTCTCATCCCCCTAGAGCTTTTTGGAGATTTCCCTGGAACAGACACGGGGAGATCCTATATGTCAGAGCCCTTGGCCAGCACGACACCAGATATGTGTGCGCATGCATTGCCTCCCAGCACCCTGGCCTTTCCTCAGTTTCCACACCAGCAGAGTGCAAACGTTTTAGTAGCTACCACAGCAGCTGTTGAGCTTTTACCAATTGAAAATGTTGACGGCTTCAAGGGTACTTGGAGGTAGAAAAAATGCGGGAGAAAGCACTCAGGACTCAAACACTTTTTAAAATGATAAAACGTGTACTGGTGAAAACACAGAGAGAAGAGAACGCTCAGACCCTGCTGGCTTGAGGATAAACAGCTACCACATCTCCAAACAGCAGTTTGGTAACATGTCTGAAGAGTCTTACAAATGTTCATATCTTTTAAGCAATATTTTCTTCTAAAAAATAATCAAGACATACCAAAAATATGTATGTAAGTATCTCACATGGTTTTTGTGGGAATTAATACATTAATTCATGTAAAGTGCTTAAAATAGTTCCAGGTACCTAAAAAGCCCTGTAAAACTATAATACTAATAACCATTATTATTTTCCTCTTTAAATTTCCTTAGCTTTTTGGGGCCCGTGGGTGACTCAGTTGGTTAAGCGTCTGCCTTTGACTCAGATCATGATCCCAGGGTCCTGGGATCGAGCCCACATCTCAGCGGGGAGTCTGCTTCTCCTTCTCCCTCTGCCCCTCTTCCCCACTCATGTTTGTTCTCTCTCTCTCTTGCAATTAAATAAATTAAATCTTTTTTAAAAAACTTAAAAATAAATTCCCTAGCTTTTTAAACTTTCTAAAATATCTTTGCATTATATTTATAACCAGAAAAAATTATAATATAGATGTCAATCCTAAAGAAATAATCTAAAAAAATGTTTAAATGCTTAATGCCCAAGATGTTCATACTATCATTTAGAATAGTGACAAACTGGAAATCATTTCAATGTACAACCATAAGGGGTTGACTAAGTAAATGAGGATGCCTCCATGTGATTGAGTACTTTACAGAAATTTAAAACGATGATCCTGAGGAATTCTAGTAACTTTTGGAAATACCCATGTTCCTAAGTTAGGGGGTAGAAAGCATACAAGATTATACACACCTACTTTCAACTGTGGTCAAAAAAACCACAGGGGTGTGGAGAAGCCTAGAAGAAATTCTAGCCAAGTGTTAGCTAATACCTTCTTCTTATACCTACATCTCAAAGGGGTTCAATAAGTTCCAAGGTACATAAACTTTCAGGGAATAGGCAGATGATAGTTTCCTAAAACAGGCGGCCCAGAAGAGCCCTCTGCCCACAGAACTCATGGAACAGTGAGGCACGAAGAAGCATCAGAGGAGATGGGGGAGGAGCAAGAGTTGGAGAGTAAGACCAACCCTGTTCAAGTCCCAAGACTGCACTCTTCTTACTCCTTGGGTGACCCCAGGTAGGTGATCAAACCTCTCTAGGTACACTGGCAGAAGGCGGAATACCTACACCATACATGCAGCGAGAATGGCTGCACCTAACAAGTTCTCAGCAACTGTGAAGAGTGTTGGCTCTGGTGAAAACATGGCCTTCCCAGTGTCTCCATCACACGGTGAGTAAACTGTGGCTTTAAGAGGTGAGGACTTGTCCAAGTCACTCACCAGAACTCAATCAAAACAGACCCTAAGCCTCCAAATTCCCTTTCTCTGGCCCGGAACTGCCTCCCTAGGGGCCCCTGGGTGGCTCAGTCGTTTAGCGTCTGCCTTCGGCTCAGGTCATGATCCCAGGGTCCTGGATCGAGCCCCGCATCGGGCTCCCTGCTCCATGGGAAGCCTGCTTCTCCCTCTCCCGCTCTCCCTGCTTGTGTTCCCTCTCACTGTGTGTCAAACAAATAAATAAAATCTTAAAAAAAAAATTTAAAAAAAGAACTGCCTCCCTAGAGTCTGTTCGCTTCTTGCCTTGTCCCCTGCGACCCCAGTTTCCTCTTTGGCAACTGATGAAATGATCACTTTGATATTTAAAAACAAAAGTTTCTGTCATGTGCCCAAAGTAAGAAATGTTTTAGAGTTTCAATTAAACTAAATGTAGGAAAGCTGGATCCCATTCCTATATCTAATGAGGTACACAGACCCATTACCCCACCATCCATTAATTCTAACAAGGTCAGCTCATTAGTGAAGTCGCCTCATGACTGCATAATAAACCTGAGCAGGGGTGTGCGGTGGGCGGACCCACAGAGGGACCTGCCCCCAGGGCCTCTGGAGTTTCTGTGCCTTTTCTCCTGTCCATCAAAACCCAGGCCTCAGAGCTGAAGGAGGTTCATGTACACGCAGGCCACAGGTCCCAAGGGAAACTTCTGAAACTTACACATCTAGAAGTCACAAGGTTCACGAGCGTTGTTTCTCTCCCAAGCTAGAACCTCTAGTTCTGAAGAAAAGACACCTTAATACTTACTGACCATCTACTTGGTGTCGGGCACAGTGCTAGATGCCATTTCATCACCATCTTAAAGATGAGGAAAATGAGTCTCAGCCTCAGAGTGCTTAAGTAGCTTTCCCAAGGACACAGAGTAAGTAGCAGGGATTGAATGTGAGCCTGAGATGTATCTTGAAAGAAGTTGCTGTGGCCAATGTCAAAGAGGTTACTGCCTATGTTCTCCTCTAGGATTTTGATGGATTCCTGCCTCACATTGAGGTCTTTCATCCATTTTGAGTTTATCTTTGTGTATGGTGTCAGAGAATGGTCGAGTTTCATTCCTCTGCATGTGGTTGTCCAATTTTCCCAGCACCATTTATTGAAGAGACTGTGTTTTTCCCATTGCATATTTTTTCCTGCTTTGTCGAAGATTATTTGACCATAGAGTTGAGGGTCCATATCTGGGCTCTCTATTCTGTTCCATTGATCTATGTGTCTGTTTTCGTGCCAGTACCATGCTGTCTTGGTGATCACTGCTTTGTAATATAGCTTGAAACCAGGCAACGTGATGCCCCCAGCTTTGTCTTTCTTTTTCAACATTTCCTTGGCAATTCGGGGTCTTTTCTGATTCCATACAAATTTTAGGATTTTTTCCAGCACTTTGAAAAATGTCATTGGAATTTTGATCGGGATGGCATTGAAGGTATAGATAGTGCTCTGAGTAGCATAGACATTTTTTTTTAAGATTTTATTTATTTATTTGACACGGAGAGACATAGCGAGAGAGGGAACACAAGCAGGGGGAGTGGAAGAGGGAGAGGCAGGCTTTCCACTGAGCAGGGAGCCTGATTCGGACCTCGATCCCAGGACCCTGGGATCATGACCTGAGCCAAAGACAGACGTTTAATGACTGAGCCACCCAGGTGCCCCTAGTATTGACATTTTAACATGTAGTGAAAGAAGGGCCATATGCATCCCAATGTTCATAGCAGCAATGTCTGCAGTAGCCAAACTGTGGAAAGAGCTGAGATGCCCTTCCACAGACGAACGGATAAAGAAGATATGGTCCATATATACAGTGGAATATTACTCAGCCATCAGAAAGGATGAATACCCAACTTTTGCATCAACATGGATGGGACTGGAGGAGATGATGCTAAGTGAAATAAGTCAAGCAGAGAAAGTCAATTACCATACGGTTTCACTTATCTGTGGAACATGAGGAATAGCATGGAGGACATTAGGAGAAGGAAGGGAAAAATGAAGGGGGGAGATCGGAGGGAGAGACGAACCATGAGAGACTATGGACTCTGAGAAATAAACTGAGGGTTCTAGAGGGGAGGGGGGTGGGGGAATAGGTTAGCCCGGTGATGGGTATTAAGGAGGGCACGTACTGCATGGAGCACTGGGTGTTATACGCAAACAATGAATCATGGAACACTGCATCAAGAACTAATGATGTATTGTATGGTGACTAACATAATAAAATAAAATTTAAAAAATAAAAATTTAAAAACAATAAAGAAAAAAAAACAAAACTGGGGTTGACTTCAAGTCTGGCTCTCCCTTCTCTTTTTAAAGGGTTTTAAACCCTGCTCCCTGGAGTGCTGGAGACTTGCTGAGTTTGGGGGAGGTACCTACAGAACATGGAAGGAAAGAAAGAGGGGCTATAGTGCCCCCGAGATGTTGCCCCTCCAGCCAGGGTAGCTCTGCTTTTACCCATTTTTAAACTGGGCTCCTGCATAAGAGTTCATGTGACAACTGGACTCCACTGCCTTTAAAAAATAAAGTTTGAAAGTAGACATTATATGTCACTGTTGGATCATGCAGAATTAAGTGGAGAGATATTAGAGATTTTACACACCCCTATCAAAACGGATGGATCAAATAAACAGAAAATAAGGGCAAAGATTTTCTTGATATGATTAATAAGCTCAACCTAGTAGAATATATGAAACTTTACACCCATCAAATGAAGAACATCAATGCTTTTCAAGCGCTGACTCGGGGACACAAAGGAAGGGTCCAAATAGCTCAAAGAATCAATATCTTACAGATATTGATCACAGCAGAATAAAATTAATAATTACAGGTTTGGAGCAAGATGGCGGAGGAGTAGGAGACCTAGATTTTGTCTGGTCTCAGGAATTCAGCTGAATAGGGATCAAACCATTCTGAACACCTACGAACTCAACAGGAGATCAAAGAGGAGAGTAGCAACAACTCTCTGAACAGAGAAGCGACCACTTACTGGAAGGTAGGACGTGCGGAGAAGTGAATCCGAGGCGATATTCGGGAGGACAGACGGCGGGGGAGGGGCCTCCGCCGGCCGCTTCTGGCAAGTGCTAGAGCCGCGGAGCACAAAATCGGAACTTTTAGAAGTCGGCTCCGCTGAGGGACGTCGCTCCAGCGGCTAAGCGGGAGTGGAACCCTCGCGGGACAGTGGGGTCTCAGGACCCTTGGGGTCACAGAAAGACCAGGGGAGCCTGAGTGGGCCAGAGCTCCCAGGTATCGGAGCGGGGAAGCCGGCTGCAGAGACGGAGCTGAGGCGCGGGCTCTCAGCTCGGGGTTGCCATAAACTGTGATCCGCGGCGCAGTCGGGCCACTGCTCCTGCAGCAGGGACCCAACAGGTGGCAGATCCGGGGAGACTCCCCTTCCTTCCCGGGGAGGAGCGGCGCGGGAACACACCGCAGGGACCTGCTGGGTTTGGAGACTCCACACGGGGTCGGGTGCCAGAGATACAAACGCTCGGTCACAGGCCAGGTGAGCACGGAGTGCGGCCGGAGACCAGGGACAAGGGAGTGACTGCTTTTCTCTGTGGGTGCACTGAGGAGCGGGGCCCCGAGTTCCCAGCTCCTCCGGGTGGAGATTGGGAGGCCACCATTTTTGCCCTGGTCCTCCAAGGCTGTACGGAGAGCTTGCAGGGAACAAAAGCTCCTGAGATCAAACCCGAGCAGCTTGCTTAGCCCGGACCGACAAGGGCGGGGCAATTCAGCCTCCGGCAAAGACATCTGGAAACCACAGCAACAGGCCCCTCCCCCAGAAGATCAGCACGAACAGCCAGCAAGCCAAGACCAAGTTTACTGATCAAGGAGAATGGGAGAACTCCAGCGCTAGGGGAATACTGCACATAGAATTCATGGCTTTTTTTTTTTTTTTTTTACCATGATTCATTAGTTCATCAAAGTTAATTTTTGTTAACTATTTTTTTCTTTTTCTTCTTCTTCCCTTTTTCAACCAACATCTTATCAATCTCTCTTTTAAAAAAAAAAACATTTTTTATTTTTCATTTTTAGAGTCATATTTTATCCCTTCATAGCAGTTACCCTTATTTTTGGCATATATATAAGTTGTTCTCTCTTTAAAATTTTGAGATACAGTTTCTTCTAACAGATAAAAATATACCCTAAATCACTAGTGTATGGTTCTGTTCTAGTCTCCTGCCTGATCACATTCTCTCCCTTTTTTTTTTTAAATCTTTTCTTTTTTCAAACAACTTCTTATCTTATCAAGTCCTTTTATAAAATCTTTTGTAATTTTCATCTTTACGGTGATCTTCTATCCCTTCATTGTATCAACCCTTATTTTGTACATATATGTCTTTCTTCCTTTAAAATTTTAGGAGGCACTTTTTTCTAACAGACCAAAATACACCCAAAATCTAGTGTGTGGCACTGATCTATGCACTAGCCTGATCATATTTGATCACATTCTGCTTTTTTTGTATTGTTCTGTTTTTGTTTTTATCTTTTTTTTTCTTTTTTCTTTTTTTTTTTTCTCTTTCTTTTTTCTTTCTTTCCCTTTCTTTTCCCCTGGCTTCAGGTCTTTTCTGATTTGTATACAGTATATTTGCTGGGGACGCTGTAAACCTGTTAGCCTTTTGTTCTCTCATTCATCTATTCTCCTCTGGACAAAATGACAAGACGAAAAAAATCACCTCAGCAAAAAGAACAAGAGGGAGTACCGTCAGCCAGGGACCTACTCAATACGGACATTAGTACGATGTCGGACCTAGAGTTCAGAATCATGACTTTAAAGATACTAGCTGGGCTTGAAAAAAGCGTGGAAGTTATTAGAGAAACCCTTTCTGGAGAAATAAAAGAACTAAAATCTAACCAAGTCGAAATCAAAAAGGCTATTGATGAGGTGCAATCAAAAATGGGGTCACTAACTGCTAGGATAAATGAGGCAGAAGAGAGAATCAGTGATATAGAAGACCAAATGATGGAAAGTAAAGAGGCTGAGAAAAAGAGGGAGAAACAACTACAGGATCACGAGGGCAGAATTCGAGAGATAAGTGATTCGATAAGACGAAACAACATTAGAATAATTGGGATCCCAGAAGAAGAAGAAAAAGAGAGAGGGGCAGAAGGTATATTGGAGCAAATAATAGCAGAGAACTTCCCTAATGTGGGGAAGGAAACAGGCATCAAAATCCAGGAGGCACAGAGAACCCCTCTCAAAATCAATAAAAATAGGTCAACACCCCGACATCTAATAGTAAAACTTACGAGTCTCAGAGACAAAGAGAAAATCCTGAAAGCAGCTCGGGAGAAGAGATATGTAACCTACAATGGTAAAAATATTAGATTGGCAACAGACCTATCCACAGAGACCTGGCAGGCCAGAAAGGACTGGCAAGATATCTTCAGAGCACTAAACGAGAAAAATACGCAGCCAAGAATACTATATCCAGCTAGGCTGTCATTGAAAATAGAAGAGAGATAAAAAGCTTCCAGAACAAACAAAAACTAAAGGAATTTGCAAACACGAAACCAGCCCTAAAAGAAATATTGAAAGGGGTCCTCTAAGCAAAGAGAGAGCCTAAAAGCAGCAAAGATCAGAAAGGAACACAGACAACATACAGTAACAGTCACCTTACAGGCAATACAATGGCACTAAATTCATACCTTTCAATAGTTACCCTGAATGTAAATGGGCTAAATGCCCCAATCAAAAGACACAGGCTATCAGATTGGATTAAAAAACAAGACCCATCCATATGCTGTCTGCAAGAGACTCATTTTAGACCCAAAGACACCCCCAGATTGAAAGTGAGGGGGTGGAAAACCATTTACCATGCTAATGGACACCAAAAGAAAGCTGGGGTGGCAATCCTTATATCAGACAAACTAGATTTTAAACCAAAGACTGTAATAAGAGATGAGGAAGGACACTATATCCTACTTAAAGGGTCTATCCAACAAGAAGATCTAACAATTGTAAATATCTATGCCCCGAACATGGGAGCAGCCAATTATATAAGGCAATTAATAACAAAAGCAAAGAAACACATTGACAACAATACAATAATAGTGGGGGACTTTAACACCCCCCTGACTGAAATGGACAGATCATTTAAGCAAAAGATCAACAAGGAAATAAAGACTTTAAATGACACACTGGACCAAATGGACTTCACAGACATATTCAGAACATTCCATCCCAAAGCAACGGAATACACATTCTTCTCTAGTGCCCATGGAACGTTGTCCAGAATTGATCACATCCTAGGTCACAAATCAGGTCTCAACCGGTACCAAAAGATTGGGATCATTCCCTGCATATTTTCAGACCACAATGCTTTGAAACTAGAACTCAATCACAAGAGGAAAGTCAGAAAGAACTCAAATACATGGAGGCTAAAGAGCATCCTACTGAAGAATGAATGGGTCAACGAGGAAATTAAAGAAGAATTTAAAAAATTCATGGAAACCAACGAAAATGAAAACACAACTGTCCAAAATCTTTGGGATACAGCAAAGGCAGTCCTGAGAGGAAAGTATATAGCAATATAAGCCTTTCTCAAGAAACAAGAAAGGTCTCAAATACACAATCTAACCCTACACCTAAAGGAGCTGGAGAAAGAACAGCAAAGAAAGCCTAAACCCAGCAGGAGAAGAGAAATAATAAAGATCAGAGCAGAAATCAATGAAATAGAAACCAAAAGAACAGTAGAACAGATCAACGAAACTAGGAGCTGGTTCTTTGAAAGAATTAACAAGATTGATAAACCCCTGGCCAGACTGATCAAAAAGAAAAGAGAAATGACCCAAATCAACAAAATCATGAATGAAAGAGGAGAGATCACAACCAACACCAAAGAAATACAAACGATTATAAGAACATATTATGAGCAACTCTATGCCAGCAAATTAGATAACCTGGAAGAAATGGGTGCATTCCTAGAGATGTATCAACTACCAAAACTGAACCAGAAAGAAATAGAAAACCTGAACAGACCTATAACCACTAAGGAAATTGAAGCAGTCATCAAAAATCTCCCAAGAAACAAAAGCCCAGGGCCAGATGGCTTCCCAGGGGAATTCTATCAGACATTTAAAGAAGAATTAATACCTATTCTCCTGAAACTGTTCCAAAAAATAGAAACGGAAGGAAAACTTCCAAATTCATTTTATGAGGCCACCATTACCTTGATCCCAAAACCAGACAAAGATCCCATCAGAAAGGAGAATTACAGACCAATATCCTTGATGAACATGGATGCAAAAATTCTCGCCAAAATACTAGCCAGTAGGATCCAACAGTACATTAAAAGGATTATTCACCACGACCAAGTGGGATTTATCCCTGGGCTGCAAGGCTGGTTCAACAACCACAAATCAATCAACGTGATACAATACATTAACAAAAGAAAGAACAAGAATCATATGATCCTCTCAATAGATGCAGAAAAAGCATTTGACAAAGTACAGCATCCTTTCTTGATCAAAACTCTTCAGAGTATAGGGATAGAGGGTACATACCTCAATATCATAAAAGCCATCTATGAAAAACCTACAGCGAATATCATTCTCAATGGGGAAAAGCTGAGAGCTTTTCCCCTAAGGTCAGGAACGCGGCAGGGATGTCCACTCTCACCACTGCTATTCAACATAGTATTAGAAGTCCTAGCCACAGCAATCAGACCAC
This sequence comes from Eumetopias jubatus, assembly GCF_037043125.1. Lineage (NCBI taxonomy): Eukaryota > Metazoa > Chordata > Mammalia > Carnivora > Otariidae > Eumetopias > Eumetopias jubatus. The sequence goes on from NW_028274811.1 coordinate 110,783,850, forward strand.
AAAAAGAAATCAAAGGCATCCAAATCGGCAAAGAGGAAGTCAAACTCTCACTCTTTGCAGATGATATGATACTTTATGTGGAAAACCCAAAAGACTCCACCCCAAAACTGCTAGAACTCATACAGGAATTCAGTAAAGTAGCAGGATATAAAATCAATGCACAGAAATCAGTGGCATTCCTATACACCAACAACAAGACAGAAGAGAGACAAATCAAGGAGTCGATCCCATTCACAATTGCACCCAAAACCATAAGATACCTAGGAATAAATTTAACCAAAGAGGCAAAGGAGCTGTACTCAGAAAACTATAAAATACTCAGGAAAGAAATTGAAGAAGACACAAAGAAATGGAAAAACGTTCCATGCTCATGGATTGGAAGAACCAACATTGTGAAGATGTCAATGCTACCTAGAGCAATCTACACATTCAATGCAATCCCCATCAAAATACCATCCACTTTTTTCAAAGAAATGGAACAAATTATCCTAAAATTTGTATGGAACCAGAAGAGACCCCGAATAGCCAGAGGAATATTGAAAAAGAAAAGCAAAGCTGGCGGCATCACAATTCCGGACTTCCAGCTCTATTACAAAGCTGTCATCATCAAGACAGTATGGTACTGTCACAAAAACAGACACATAGATCAATGGAACAGAATCGAGAGCCCAGAAATGGACCCTCAACTCTATGGTCAACTTATCTTTGACAAAGCAGGAAAGAATGTCCAGTGGAAAAAAGACAGTCTCTTCAACAAATGGTGTTGGGAAAATTGGACAGCCACATGCAGAAGAATGAAACTGGACCATTTCCTTACACCACACACAAAAATAGACTCCAAATGGTTGAAAGACCTAAACGTGAGACAGGAGTCCATCCAAATCCTAAAGGAGAACACAGGTAGCAACCTCTTCGACCTCAGCCGCAGCAACTTCTTCCTAGAAACATCACCAAAGGCACAGGAAGCCAGGGCAAAAATGAACTATTGGGATTTCATCAAGATAAAAAGCTTTTGCCCAGCAAAAGAAACAGTCAACAAAACCAAAAGACAACCGACAGAATGGGAGAAAATATTTGCAAATGACATATCAGATAAAGGGCTAGTATCCAAAATTTATAAAGAACTTATCAAACTCAACACCCAAAGAACAAATAATCCAATCAAGAAATGGGCAGAAGACATGAACAGACATTTTTCCAAAGAAGACATCCAAATGGCCAACAGGCACATGAAAAAGTGCTCAATATCGCTCGGCATCAGGGAAATCCAAATCAAAACCTCAATGAGATACCACCTCACACCAGTCAGAATGGCTAAAATTAACAAGTCAGGGAACGACAGATGTTGGCGGGGATGTGGAGAAAGGGGAACCCTCCTACACTGTTGGTGGGAATGCAAGCTGGTGCAGCCACTCTGGAAAACAGTATGGAGGTTCCTCAAACAGTTGAAATTAGAGCTACCATTCGATCCAGCAATTGCACTACTGGGTATTTACCCCAAAGATACAAATGTAGGGACCCGAAGGGGTACGTGCACCCCAATGTTTATAGCAGCAATGTCCACAATAGCCAAACTGTGGAAAGAGCCAAGATGTCCATCGACAGATGAATGGATAAAGAAGAAGTGGTATATATACACAATGGAATATTATGCAGCCATCAAAAGGAATGAGATCTTGCCATTTGCAACGACGTGGATGGATCTGGAGGGTGTTATGCTGAGTGAAATAAGTCAATCAGAGAAAGACATGTATTATATGACCTCACTGATACGAGGAATTCTTAATCTCAGGAACAAACTGAGGGTTGCTGGAGTGGTCGGGGGTGGGAGGGATGGGGTGGCTGGGTGATGGACATTGGGGAAGATATGTGCTATGGTGAGCGCTGTGAATTGTGTAAGACTGTTGAATCACAGATCTGTACTTCTGAAACAAATAACGCAACATATTTTAAGAAAAAAGAAAAAGAAGAAGATAGCAGGAGAGGAAGAATGAAGGGGAGTAAGTCAGAGGGGGAGACGAACCAGGAGAGATGATGGACTCTGAAAAACAAACTGAGGTTTCTGGAGGGGAGGAGGGTGGGGGGATGGGTTAGCCTGGTGATGGGTATTGAGGAGGGCACATTCTGCATGGAGAACTGGGTGTTATGAACAAACAATGAATCATGGAACACTACACCAAAACAAATTACGTAATATACGGTGATTAACATAACAAAAAAATTTTAAAAAAAGAATAATTTTTATTACAACTTAAAAATTCCACTCATCTGCAAACTAAAACAAGAATATTGCTACTGGGGAGGCTGGGTGGCTCAGTCGTTGAGCGTCTGCCTTCGGCTCAGGTCATGATCCCGGGGTCCTGGGATCGAGCCCCGCATCGGGCTCCCTGCTCCACGGGGAGTCTGCTTCTCCCTCTCCCACTCCCCTGCTGTGTTCCCTCTCTCATTGTGTGTGTCTCTCTTTCTGTCAAATAAATAAATAAAATCTTTAAAAAAAAAAAAAGAATATTGCTACTGCATAATGTTTGGGTTAAAGAGAAATTCATGAATGAAATGACAAAACAAAAAATAAATAAAATAAATAATAAAAAAGAAATGACAAAACACTTGTAATTAAAAAGCAATGAAATCAACATATATTGAAATGTGTAGATAATGGCAAAAAGCAGTACAAAAAGGAAAAATTATAGCTTTAAATATAATTAGCAGAAAACAATAAAAATTAAAAATAACCCAGCTAAGAGTTCAACTCAAGAAAATAAAAGAGTATCATATACAGAAACCAATGAAAAAAGAAATTTTTAAAATTCCAAAAATGAAAAACTCCAAAAAGCGAGTTTTTGAAAAGAGCAATAATATGAACAAAACCTCTGGAATGACTGACATAAAAGTTAAAAAGATAGCAGTGAGGAACATTTAGAATTGCTGAATTATATTGTACACCTGAAACTAATATAACACTACATTAATTATACTTCAAAAAATTAAAAGATAGCATGCCAATTTTTAAAACGGTAGATTCTTAACAGATATAGAAGTTATTTTAAAATTAAAAATTATAGGGCACCTGGGTGGCTCAGATGGTTAAGCGTCTGCCTTCGGCTCGGGTCATGATCCCAGGGTCCTGGTATCAAGTCCCACATCGGGCTCCCTGCTCCTTGGGAGCCTGCTTCTCCCTCTGCCTCTCTCTCTCTCTCTCTTTCTCTTTCGCTCTGTCTCTCATGAATAAATAAATAAAATCTTAAAAAAAATAATAAAATTAAAAATTATATGTGAAAAAGCAAAAAAATCTATGTAAATTTCTTAAAATATATATAATTACCAAAATTGGTACAAAAAGGACATATATAATCTAATTTGCCATTAAAGAAATTAAGATGAGGGCGCCTGGGTGCTCAGATGGTTGAGCGTCTGCCTTCAGCTCAGGTCATGATCTCGGGGTCCTGGGGTTGATTCCTGCATCTGGCTCACTGCTCTTTGGGGAGCCTGCTTCTCCCTCTGCCTCTGCCTCTCTCTCTCTGTCTACCATGAATAAATAAATAAACTCTTTAAAAAAAAAAAGAAATTAAGATGATAATGAAAGTCTTTCTGACTCTCCAAAAAAAAATCCTGGGGCTCAGATAATTCTACAGAAGGGTTCTAACAAATTTTATTATTATTACTATTTAAAGATTTTTATTTATTTATTTAGGAGAAAGAGAGAGCACGAGAGGGGGATGGATCAGAGAGGGGAGGGTCAGAGGGAGAAGAAGACCCCCTGCTGAGTGGGAAGCCCAATGCCACTGGATCTAGGGACTCCAGTATCATGACCAGAGCCAAAGGCAGATTCTTAACCAACTGAGCCCCCCAGGTGCCCCACAAACTTTCAAGCAAAAGATAATGATCCTTCTCTTATACAAATTGTTTTAAGGAAAGAAGGGAGGGAAGAAGGAAGGGAGGGAGGGAGGGAGGATGGAACAGGGAAAGATTTCCCATCAATTTTTATGAAGCTTATACAAACTTTACCAAAAAACTAGATAAGAACATCACAAGTAAAGGAACATTATATGCCTATTCATTCAAACACATATATGAAAATTGTGAGTAAAATGTTAGCTTTTTTTTCTAAACTATATTGTAATCAAGTAGGATTTATTCAAAGAAGTATGGTTTCACATGAGAAAAAACTATGCAATTCTCTACAATCAAGGACAAGAGAAGAAAATTTGCATTATCTCCATAGTCACAGAAAAAAAATCTTAAAAAATTTTATACTAATTATGAAAATTCCCAGAGAACTGGAAGTTGAAGAACTTCTTTAACTTAATAAAAACTATATTCCATAAATCTACATCCAATATTCAACCTAATAAAAACCTTTTAGATATACTACCTTGAAATCTTCTTCAAATCAAGGATAAACTAGGATCTCCTCTATCACCAGTACCATCCAAAATAATACTGGAAACTGCCCAATTTAATTAGACAAGAAAAAAATAAAAGCCTGGTATAAGGAGAGAAACAAAACTGTCATTGTTAGCGATGATAGAATCATCTATACATAAAATAACCACAGCATCAAGAAAAAAAATCAATAGAACTAATATTGGAATTTAGTAAGATTGCCAGATTTAAGATAAATGTGTAAAATGCAACTACACATGTCTGCGCCAACAATAACCAATAGAAAACAGAAATCTATTCATAATAGCAACAAAAATAATAAAACAGCTAGGAACCATAAAGAAAGATGTACAATACCATGATTTTAAAATACAGTAACAGCATCAAGGAAGACTTGAAAAAATAGAGATTCATGTTCACAGGTGGCACTAATTTACATTTGTGATTATCTTGATTTTCCCATATTTATCTATTAATTCTGTGCAATTCTAATTAAAATTCCAGTAGAACTTCCTGGGAAATTTGACAATATTCAAATAAGTCTTCTTCCCTTCCTAAAAATAAGCAAGTTGGTTTATGTTTCCTATAAGTAAGGGAAGAAAACTGTATCATATATGACATTACTAGAATTTAAGAAAGAAGACCTGTAGCAACCAGGACGGTGACTATGAGACTCTTGTGAGACTTAATTTTCATAGCATCCATGTCTGTCATTGTTACGATTCCCCATTCTCCACGGTCTCAGTTTCTCAATTTGCAAAGAGATCTCCAGCAATGTTTTCCAAAGCATTATCTATTTAAAGCACCAACCGGGGTTAGTGTTGGGAAGTCAGAATCCGGTCCTGCCCAGGCCTTCTGGAGTGAATATCTGCTGCTTCTGGTTCTACATTTATTTTTTATGGAAACTGTCCCTTTCCTACCCACAAGTGATTCTGGTGATGCTATCACCCGTGACCCTGTTTTCTCTGCCACTCAGGTAGCCAACTTATGTACCCCCTCTCTTTGAACACCTCTGTTGTGGGCATTTGACCCAAGCAAGGCTAATCAGAGTCCATTTTAGGGCTTGATATGAAATGTAAAGAGAGAATGTGGCACTCTTTCCTCTGGATCAATACCTGTGATCAATGTCTTATATCAATAATATAAGCCTAGAGTTCCCATACCTATTTTCGCCACCAAGTCGAGAAAGCATTACTGAAAATGAAGCCAATATATACATAAGAACTTTTAAAAAGAGAGAGAGGAAGTTTTAATAATATTTTAACTGCTAGATCCAGCCATGCCTAAAGCCACTCCACCCCTGATTCCCAAGTAGGAGAGCCTGTTGTTTTGTTTTTGCTTAAATTGGTTTGAGTTGGATTTGCTTAAGCTGGTTTGAGTTGGATTTCTATTACTTGTAACAGAAAGAGCCCTAATTACTACATGCAAGTGTTTCCCTTTTACAAGCTCCCTGGGAGAATCTGATGCATACCAAAATTTGAAAATAAAAGTATTACTTCTTCAGGATCTAAATGACAAAAAGGGAAACAGAGCAGGATACTGGATTTAAACAAAATGAACGTATGACTCATGATCTAGCCCTTGCCGGTCCCTCTAGCTTGGATTCATGCCATTTCGTACCTCACCCACATTGAGCTCATTTTACTTCTTCCAACAGGACATTGCTCACCTCAGGACATTTGCATGTGTGTGTCCTATCATTCTTCAACACAGCTGGCTGGTTCTCAGTTTCTAGTTCCCAGATTAACTCTCAGAGGGTCCATCTTTGACTGGTCCATGGAAAGGAGGTCACCTCTCTCATTATCCACTGTCTTAATCCCCGTGTTTTTAATTCATAGTTTTTATCAAATTTTTAATTACTTATTAGCTAACTTGCTTCTGTCTGCTTCCTCTACTAGAATATAAGTTCCAAGACAATAAGGACCAAGTCTCTCTTGATCACCATTATCTTCCCCATGCCTGGCACAGAGTCTGACACTAGCAGGGTTCTCAAAAAATCCATCTGGATAAATGAATGAGTCACTACAATCTAGGCACTTACCTGTCAGCTCTCCTTGGGAAAAACAAGGAAAGCAAGTCAGGATCGCTTTTTAGTTCTCTGGGTTGAGGCAACCAACAAAGAGGGAGGAGAAAGGGCTAGGAAAAGAAATGGAGAACTTGCTTCCATGAGAATTTGCAGATGCTTATAATATGCCAGCCCTGTGCATGCTTCTAAAAGGAAAACAGAATCGTCAGGTAATCCACAGCAAGATGTGGTCCCTGTCTTCCAAGAGCTTCTCATCTGGCTGGAGAAACACTTAAAATAAGGAGCGGGGGCTGGGAGGTGCAGAGAGAGAAGCTCAAACAACAGCAACTCTAAAAGTATACTTCGTCTTTACAGACACTGTTAGCGTTTTCTGGCAAAATAATTTGTGAACCTAAGAGAGAATGCAGAGAGGAAAAGAACAGATGCATCTACATCTGGGGGGGGGGGGGGGAAGCTGCAATTAAACTGACATCCCTTATTCAACAGCCTGCAGGCTCTTACTGGCTGGGCTGGGGTTGGTACTGCTTCACTAGCTGCCTCTGTAACTTTGTCTCATTTTCCCCTTCTGGTGTCTTACTGCAGTAATAGGTTTGTTATTATAGCTCTGAAGTCAGGCGACACACGAGAGCAGGGGAAATGAGAGGAAGAGAAAAGAAAGCGGAACGTGAACAGACGGCCTCTTGCCTGAGAGCGCTCGCTACATTAAGATACAGAGGGAGGGACCGTCCTTCTCGCTCCTATTTGCCTTTCTCCTTCTGTGGCACTGCCTGAAATGAGCTGCAGGGCAACTCCAGAGGCTCTCTCTGGGAATGCGTCTGTTCAGGTCCCTGAAAGAATTTCATTACATTCAAGAGGCACATACTTAGTTCCCTATTAGGGAAGGGAAGCGGGATGGGGCTTCCAGAGAGTAAATGTCCTTTCTCAGCCAGGCTCTGCACTGGGTGCCAACAAAATACTGATAAAGGAGAAGGCCAGTGCCCTGGCTCTCCTGCTGCATATATACTAGTGGGGAGAGTGACAAATAAATAAGATAGATATAGATATATAATTTAGACCACAGGAATAGATGCAGGTAAGCCTGAAATCACAACCCGCCTAGATGTTGCACCTGGGAAACTGACCTTGAGGGAAACACTCTGCATCTGCAGATCAGTAAACAGGGTTCTGGAGGGTGGGAAACCCCTGAGAATGGATGAGTGGGAGCTCTCAGGAGACAGAAGGGATCCTCACCTCGATTGGCTGATATACCAGCCACAGGGACTTGAGGGGCTGGGACTTCCAAAGAAAAAAAATGCCACTCCGTCCCCTGCTTTGTGTAGCTGGCTTCGTGCACTGAAACTCTTAGTTCTTATAATTACACTAAAGAAACGTGTGTCCTTTGCCTGGTCTGTTATTATCTCTTCATCAATCATGGCCACCCTCGAGACAACCATACAGAGATAATTTCAGAGAGTGAGAAAAGTTGAGAGGGGCACAAAACCACAGAATGTGACACTGAGTGCCTGGGAAGAGGGGGCAATATTAACTAGGATGCCCAGGGAAGTCCTCTCTGAGGAGGTGATGAAATGAGGCAGCCAGGCCTCGACCAGACAGAGGGGGCAGCAAAGGTTAACAGCTGGAAGGAGAAGGAAGACGGGCAGTTGAGGAGCAGAGTGAAGGTCTTGCGGGCTCACATGGTTCTTCTCATGTGGTTCCTAGACCAGCAATGCCAGCATCCCATGGGAACTTGTCAGAAATGAGCATCCCCGGGTCTCACACAAGCATCAGAAACTCTGGGTGTGGAGCCCAGCCATGTGCATTGAACAAGTACTCCAGATGCTTCTGCGGCATGCTCAAGTGTGAGAACCACTAGGCTAGAACAAAGAGAAGAGTGGACTTGTAGGAAGGGTTGAGGCAATGCATCCTTTAGAGGTGAATTGCCATATGGTGGAAATAAGAAAGGCAGTTCATCTGTGTTCTTCATCATTGTACCCCAAGCACCCACCGTGTTGCCTACCACAGAGTAGATGCTCAACACTTGTTTACTAAACAAATAAATTAGTGTAAATATAAATATGGTGCTTCTATTTGGAATGGTCTGGTACCAGTTACTCAACAAAGATATGCAACATCCACAGCAGTTCATGATCTACAAATGGAGATGAGAGAGAGAGAGAGAAATGAAAAGAAAAAAAGAGACCACTAGAGTCAGATACATGGATATCAGCAAGAAAATGAGAGGCAAAGATATCTTGAAGCAAAGAAGGTCAGAAAAACTAAAAAGCAGGCAGAACTCAGTAAGTGCAAAGGTTTCAGCATTCGGTATGGGGGCAAACAGTGTAGTTCATTAACCCCCTAGGGAATTACTATATTAATGGCATAGAACAACTATCATTCACTTGTTGCCTCCAAGTAAATGAGAAATGTTAGGTTATATTGATTCAATCCATCTAAAAAAAAAAAAAAAAAACAATAAGAATCTCTACCTAAATGGAAAAATTCTCAGCTTTATGGAAAATTCCACTACCCGAATTGCTTCATTTCCTGAGGCATTTTAGATAGCCAGGATTTTTACTGTATTGTTATTATTTTTATTACCAAAGAGTTTTCACAACCAACAGTAGGTGATATTGGTGCTAACCAGGTCAGTCTGGAAGCCAGTCAGAAGTCTCCTCTGGTGGGGGAGACCCAAGGTAGCCAAGCCCCTCTTGCGGTCAAGAAGTCAGATAGGGCACGAGTCATGGCAAGATGCCGACCTCTCTGCTGAACTTCTCCTTAACAGAGTGGAATGTAATAAACCCTTCCTCTCCTTCTTCCTTCCATCCCTTCCTGCAGTTAGTAAATTCCTGGGATATAAGCACCTCCCAGATGCCTCCAATTTACTTCTGTCTCCAGACCAGAGAGAACCTGGCACACGGAAAGAAGACACATGAGCGACCAAGAGAAGCCTCGACTTCCTCTGATCACTTCCCAGGCAGGAAGTTCCTGGTGGTGTGATCCAAATCCTTCCTGCGGTGTGAAGCCCACTCCCTCTCATTGAATTTGGAAGCTCCCTCAGCTAAGGAGGGAGGAAAAAAAAAAAAGATGTAGTTCATTTTGGATGGAGCTGTTCTCAATCGATTTCACTTCTTCATCCGCATTTCCAAATCTTGAGTATTTATCTTACTCTTTTTTTCTATCACTGTTTTCCCCTCAACAGTCCATGGTTTAGTAAGGACCCTCCTCCTGTGTTAGTGCAAATACCAAAGAAATAAGCCGTGAAAGTAACTGTGCTTAGTGCACATACATACACACACGCACCAGAAGATATTAGTTAATACACTTGGGCTCCCACCGTCAGAGGTATCTACACATGGGTTGGGCTGCCTAGAGAAGAGGGCATTCCCTTTAACCAGGAGGTAAGATTGCTTCTGGACAGGAGTTCAAGGAACACATCAAGTATTGGACTAGCTGTCTCCAAAGGTCCTTCTTCGCTGAACTGCTATGATGTTCGGTGATACAATGAGACTCCAAGCTTAAGTGTGAATGTGGGCGGAAGCTAAAAGGAGGAAGGGGAGCAGCCTAGTTTTGTGGGCTTATCTGATACCGAAGGCTACGCCAGGAGTACTCAGGGAGCCCCTTGTTAGCAGGGCAACACTTCAGTGATGGTATCATTATCATCACTGCAAACGTGCATTCAGGACCTCCAGCATGCCAGCCCCTCCGCGCATTAGTTCAGGCCACCTTACAACAGACCTGTCAGATAATCACTATTATTATGCCCAGGTGTCTCAGGAGAAAAATAAGGAACACAGAAGTTAGATAATCATCACAAAGCTGGTAAGTAACAGATGCAGGACTCTAAACCAGGCTATCTGGCTCCGGAGCTAGTACCCTTAACTGGCTCCATCGCATCACCTCCCAAACGTAACCCCTTGCATTTTTTAACATTTTAGATGCTTAAAAAAAGAGAACAGGATCTCTTTTCATTCTTTTAGAAGTCTCCTGAGGCCAGGAAGTTATCCCTAAAGGACAAATTGGAGACAGATGGTCCGGGAGGGGGATGACTTATCTACGGTCACCTGATGGCCAGGGGCAGAGCCTCTTGGCCCTCTGCCCACATGCTGCCTTTCTGGTCCCACATCACCTAGCTCTCCTGCAACTCCTCGCCCAGTTACCTATGAAGAAAAGTAGTATAGGGCTACTTTTGCAAACTGGCCACTCAGCCATGTACCCTGAGTCCCAGACATTTTACTTACAGCCACAAACTCCCTAGGGAAAGAAACAGCCAGAGGAGGAAGATTAAGAAAGAAAGGCCGTGTTCATGCTGCAAATCTAACAGACATCTCTGAGGCATCCCGTCCTTCACCCCCTAAGCCTACGGTCTTCACGCCCCAGACACGATAATAATAAAGCCCCATTTCACTGATGAGAAAATTGAAATTTGAGCGGTCTCCTCACTGTCCTCACTCCCACATCACGTCTTCTCTCCTACTGTGAAAACCTCTTCACTGGCATCTCTTCCCTTTTTTTTGCTGCTTTGATCCTGTCTGCACAAGATGCAGAGCTATGCTTCCTGGATCACGGCTCTAATCATGACCTTCTCCTCATCAAAGACTTTGAATAGCTCCCATGACTTACAACATCAAGTCCCAACTCCCCAGCCTGTTCTTCCATTCTTCCAGGACTTGGCCACAGCGTACACTTTGAGCCTTACCTTTGCTATGTACACCTAAGCTCCATCACAACAGTACCCAAGGGAAGAACCTAAGAAAGTCCTATGCACCCCCTCTTTCTGATGATTCCTCCACTGGAACCCTTTGCCTATTTAAGGCTGTACTCAAATGCCACCCATCATGAAAACTTCCATCATTTACCTCTCAGTCTAAATCTTTCTACACTTTGCCCATCCCCCAGGAGTATTATATTCTGTACTTTATGTGTGAAAGCGTCCATCCCATGATTTCTTACAAGACTAACATACTCTTATCATATGATCAAGCAACACACTCCTTGGTATTTACCCAAAGGAGCTGAAAAGTTATGTCCACACAAAAATCTGCACACTCATGTTTACAGCAGCTTTATTTATAACTGTCAAAACTTGGAAGCAACCAAGATGTCCCTCAGTAGGTGAATGGATAAATAAACTGTGATACAGCCAGACAATGGAATATTATTCCGTACTAAAAAGAAATGAGATATCAAGCCATGAAAACATACGGAGGAACCTTGAATGCATATTGCTAAGTGAAAGAAGCCAGTACAAAGGGCTATATACTATATGATCTCAACTACATGACACTCTGCAAAAGTCAAAGCTGTGGAGACAGTAAAGATGAGAGGTTGCCAGGGGTCACAGGGGAGGGATGAATAGGCAGAGCACAGAGGATTCTTAGGACAGTGAACTATTCTGTATGTTACCATAACGATGGACACATGTCATCACACATTTGTCCAAACACAGAGGATGTACAACACCAAGCATGAACCTGAATGTGAGCTGTGGATTTTTGGGTGATGATGATGTGTCAGTCAAGCTTTATCAACTCTAACATATGTCCCACTCTGGTGGGGGATGTTAATAGTCAGGGAAACTGTGCATGTGTGGGGGCAGGAGAGACATGGAAATCTCTGTACCTCCCTCCAATTTTGCTGTGAACCTAAAACTGCTCTAAAACATAAAGTCTATTTTTTTAATGTTTGCCTTGTGTGTGATAAAGTCCTTAAGAGAATGGAACGTGTCTTCTGCTTCTGCTCCTTACACCCTACCCTTCCACCACCACAGCAGGTGCTAATAAATGTTTGTTGAATTGAATTCAATTGAGAGGTCATCTGGGGGATAAGAGCTAGAACTTTATCATAATTTGGACTCTGAGATGATGGGGAAGTTGAAGGACCAGTGACCTCTCTCTTCAGAACTCAATTATCTGCATAAGAACAAACATCTCAGATATCTAGCTATTAATTTGCTCACAATCATCTCGGCCTCCAAAGTTCACAAATGTCCCTTTCAATTTCTCAGCCACATCATTCATAGGAAATGAGATTCTCTTCTCATTTACTGAATCACAGTGGCCCTGGTACCATCTCCCTGCCCTACCCCATGCCCCGGATCTCCTCATGCATTCTTATTCATTCCCATTTGCCACAATTAACCACCTGGGCATCAAAATACCTGTCACCACAACTTTCCTGGGGCCTGTTGGGGGACCCATGGTTTCCTGCTCAGCATCATAAATCCATAGCTGAGGACCACAGATTTTACTGGCAACCTGAGTCAAAGGAATCTATTCCAATTAATCCTCCACACAAAAATGATGGCCTTCAGCCATCTCTCAGGAAGGAGCCAGCAAACCCAGAGTGAAAGAAAAATGCAGGTCCGGCTTCCTGTGAAATCAGTACAACCTCCTCCTGAGCTCTGTTCTGGGTCACACAGAAGGAGCAGTATGTGTAGCTGAGATCACTGGAGAGGACTCTGGCCATGAGTCTGACGGCTGGGGCGACAGGAGCTACGGAGCCCCTTTGCACCACAGACCCCAGAAGGCCCAGTGCCTTTAAAGGCTTTAAACCTTTGAGACCCATGTTATGGGTCTCTGTTATGTAAATCCCTGTTATGAATTCACAAAACTCGAATGTTTCCATGTGCTTCGCATGATAGGACCTCAATACCTTGAACAAGCAGGAAATGGAGAAATCCGGGGCAAGAGAAGAGAAAATTCACATCATTATTGATGCTGTTCAGCCACAGGACAGTTGGACGGTCCAGTGGTCAGTGACTAGCACATCTCACAATTTCAGGGATGGCCCAGCCAATCTCGAATGGGGAGTGAGGTGAGCCACGTGGCAGGTCATGGCCGAGGAAGGCTCAGGACAGTGCCAGTGACCACAGTCAGGGGGAACGGATGCTGTGCTTCAGATGACTCACCATGGAGTAGAGAGGTGGTGGAGTGTGAGTTGGAGCCAGACACACCTGACTTTGAGTCCACTTCTTTCTACCTGGATGGCCTTAAGCAAGTTCCTTTGCTTCTCTGAGTTTGTTTACTCAGCTGGAAAATGGGATAAACAGGAGCAATACTTAGTTAACCAGCTTGATGGTAATGGTGTGTGAGACACTGAGTGATGTGCTTTTCTGCTTCATTCCCCTAAGTCCAGGGCCCTCCCTCACCCACTGAGTGGGTCAGAACCTCTGAGGCCAAGACTGTCCCAAGCATGAGAAGTATCACAAAAGAACTCGAGGAAAAAGACAGCAAAACTCTTCCCTTTCAGCTATGTTTTAAGTATAATACAGGAAAGGGAAGAATGTCAGTCAACACACACACACACACCCCCTACCATGATGTTATAGAGTTCTCCGAGCCTAGGAGGAAGAGCATGGCTGAAGGAAGAGAAGACATCTCAGTCACAAATGACAAACCCCGTGCTCCCTGCCTGACCACCCTCTTCACCTTTGCTGACTTTCCTCCGAGGTTCTGGGAGAATAGAAAACCGCTCTGATCAAACCCCATGCCATCAGAGAGTAGTAGAAATGAGAGGGCCATATATGGTAGAGGGCAAGGAGGACCAAGTGACCGCCCGGGGCAGTGCCACCAGTCAGGCAACACTGGTGGTCGTGACAGAAGCCAGGTCAGGACAAGTGTGCCTCTCTGAGCCGCTCTGCAGCATCACCTCCAAAGGAAAGGAAGGAGACAGGGAAATCCTGAGTTTTCCTGAGTTTAAACCCCTAAGACCCAACTAATAATTGAAATGGCTCAGTTCTCCTGGAAGTGACTAGAATACACTTTCTGCCTTCTGGTGGAACAAAGCTCAAAAAAAAAAAAAAGTTGATTTCGTTTTAGGAAAAGAAAGAAAATTATGTTTTGGTAACCTGAGTCCACGACATACAGACCTATGTATTTACACACATACATATATATTGAAAGTAATAATAATAATAACAATAATCAAAACAATGTAGCAACTAAATGGATTGAGGGCTTCCCATGTGCCAGGCACTGTTCTCACAGCTTTCTAGAGTTGCCATCATTTATTTCTCACAGTAATAGGCCTATGGGCTCAGGATTTTTACCATCCCCTTTGGGGAATGCGTAAACTGAGCATAGCAAGGTTAGATGAGGTTGCCCAAGGTTACATCACAGAGAGAAGGGCGCAGCATTTGAACTCAGGCCCCCTGATTGCAGAGCTCACGTTCTCCGTCACTTTGGCTCTCTTGCTTCTATGCTGAGCCTTCAACACATTGCAGCACGCTTACTTATAATTTAATGAGTGCTGGCTATGACTTGGACACTATGCGAAAAGCTTGACTCGTATCATGTCTATACTCTTTATAATAATCCCAGCAGAAATGTTCTACTATTATCACCCTTTTAAGATTGAGGAAACCGGGACTCTGAACCTGAATCTAGCCGGCTCTAAAAAGTGTCCTCCCCACTCATCCTTTACAACCTCCATGGGAACACAGATAGAAGGCGTGGCTCGCTGCCAGCCTTAGGGCAAGGGCTCCATGCATGTAGCTGCCAATATGTGGGTCATAATGGTGAGGATGGGATCTGGGTTCCTGGCAGCCTCAAGTCCAAAGGCGGGGGCTTTGACTTGACTTTGACTTTGACTCATACATGAAGTATGAGCTGCAGCTGGCAAATCCTAAAGAGTTCTACCACGAGGTGCACAGACCTTCCCACTTCCTCAACTTCGCTCTCCTGCAAGAGGGTGAGGTCTACTCTGTGGACCGAGAGGACCTCTATGCCTAATTGTTTCCTCACCTCCCCCTGCTTCAGACGTCCCAAAGACTGGAACACTTTACCCCCAAAGAAAAGCTGGTGACATTCAGCAGCTTGGTCCCTTTTCCCCCTATTTGTGCTTCTTGTGTTATTGATCTCTGGTGGCTTGTAGTCCTGAGCAAAATATAATAATAAATTTTGTATAAATAGGAAAAAAAAAGGCAGGGGCAAAGAGCCACATAAAAATCAGGTCCAGCCTCACTAAGGAGAAGCCTGGGAAATACCAGGTGGGCATCTGGTCATGCTAGAGAATCCCAAGGAAAGACTCAGATCCTGGCAGGCAGCTGGAGTGCTTGGCAGGTGGGGTGAGCCCTGGGTGAAGAGGGAGTACTGGATTCAGATGCCGCGAGGGACTTTAGCCAGTGAGACCTGACTCAAGGAACCGTGGCCTGGTTCCAGTACAACCCAGACAATTCAAGATGGTGGTCTTATTGGATCTAAAAGAAGACAATACAGCGCTTCATGATATAGATAAGGAAATTGAGGTCCAGAGAATGTAAATAATGAACATGGTCACACAGCTGGTGAGTGGCAGAACCGGGGACACAGCTGGCTCTCTCTGACTCCACATTCCATGCTTTTTTCACCATGGCTTTTATCCCAAGCATTTGTGGCATGACTCAAAGGAAAGAAAGGGGAGCAATGATCCACGCTGCCAATCTCCTGTTGCCCAAAAGGCCCAGCCCTGTAATCAGCAAGTATTTTCAACAGTCTAGGCTTGCCTGCCCCTTCTAGTCCAGACCAAGTTGATGTCAGACCCCAGATCTCTCCAGGCAAGGGATTAAAGAAATAAAGTCCCATTTCACAAGTGGCTAAATCCTATTTGACCAGCCTTGCCAGGGATTTCCTGGGCTTAATCGCCTGCTAGCTCTGGACAGTGAGGAAGTTGCTGGGCTATGACTTTGTTTTTCCCTGTCCTCCCCTAATGTGATTCCACTCCTAGGTACACCACTTGGGGTTTACACAAGAATGCTCACCACAGGGGTGCCTGGGTGGCTCAGTCGTTAAGCGTCTGCCTTTGGCTCAGGTCATGATCCCAGGGTCCTGGGATCGAGTCCCGCACTGGGTTCCCTGCTCAGTGGGAAGCCTGCTTCTCCCTCTCCCACTCCCCCTGCTTGTGTTCCCTCTCTCGCTTTGTCTCTCTCTGTCAAATAAATAAATAAAATCTTAAAAAGAAAAAAAAAGAATGCTCACCACAGCGGTGCTCATAGTGGCGAGAAAAGGAAAGAGAAAATAAAATTCCACCAATAGGAAATAAATAAAACAAGATATTGCAGTTAAAATGAATATACTAGAGCTACACATACCAGTGTGAGTAAATCTCAAAAATAATGTTCAGTGTAAAGAGCAAACTGAAAAAGGATATGTATAATATGACAATATTTCTGTGAAATTTAAAAACATGATTCCACAGGGACTCAAACACGCAGAAAATTCATAAAGTCGTGCATGAAAATGCTAACCACTATATTTAAGATGGTGGTAAGCTCCAGAGAAGAAAAAGAAGAAATAAGAAATAAGATTAAGAAGAGGTCTGTGGAGTAGTAGAGGTTTGTAATCCTTTCCTTCTTTTTTTAAAAAATTGGAAGCAAAGAAGGTAAAACGTTAAGATCTGTTAAAGCTGGTTTACGGGCACATGTATGTCTATAATACATTATTATCTTTAGGTTTGAAAACCTAAACCAAAACTTTTACAAAAAAACACATTTTTTTAAAAAAAAGGAGGGTTGTACCTTAAGTATTATAGCAAGGCGTCAGACTCTAGTCTGAAAGCAAGTAAGATTTCTACATAAAGAGAGACACAATGAGGCATCCCGGTGGAGAAAGGGAGATGATCGTCACATAGTTAGTTATGAAGGCCTGGTCTAGTGCACAGTATGAACAGAAAGGGGTGACAGACCAGAACCCAAATCTCCCAGTAGAGCCAGGAGATGAAAGTATTACTGAGACTAGTCTTTTTCATCCCTCACCCCTGCCTCTGAGAATTCCACCCTCCTCCTCCTACTAGTGCAACCATGTACTCCACTGAGGGCTGCCAGTCATGGTTTCCTCCCCAAGGCTGGGCATAGGAGTCAAGCTGGGCCAACAATGGTATAGTGATGGGTACAAGAACGGGTAATAACCCAAAGCTCGGCCAATCATAGTCAGTCCTTTTCCTAGGATATCTTTCTTTTTATTATTTTTATTTTTATTTCTTAATAAATAGAGAGCATGCATACATGTGAGCAGAGGGGAGGGGCAGAGGGAGAGGAAGAGAGAGAATCTGAAGCAGGCCCCATTCTGTGTGAAGCCTGAAGCCACGCTTGATCTCATGACCCTGAGATCATGACCTGAGCCAAAATCAAGAGTCGGGCGCTTGACTGACTGAGCCACCCAGGCACCTCTCCTAGGATGTCTTTCTGAGTGTGAACCAGACAAAGGTGGTGGAGGATGGAAGACACAGGTACACAGCTCTCTGTGGCCACAATCCCCAAGCAAGAGAAAAGCTAGTCCGGGGTTGGAGAGAAGGAAGCCACTCTGCAGAGAGCAGCAGTAATAGAAGATTTCTAGGCCATGACGAGTTCCCAGTCCCAGGTGCCCCCTGCTGGAACCCTGCCCTATGTGAGCGTGAGCAGCAGTGGCCACCAAGGCATCCTTTCTGAACCAGTTCTGCTGTGTGATTTTGGACACTGCACAGCCTCCTGGCTCTCTGATGTTCCAGAACACTCTGAGCACTACCCAATGCTGTTTAATAAATCCCCTTACTACCTAAATGAGCAAGCACTGGTTTCTGTTGTTTGCAACCCAGAACCCGATGCCAACAGGTAGGACAACCACTGTTCTCCCTGGAGATCCCCAGGAAGCGGACACCTCAAAATGGTGCTGCACGCACATGAGCACTAAGCCAATCAGCACTCAGAGTAATCAGGAGCTCACTGTTTCCATGCTGAGCTCATTCTCTGAGAGCAAGACACCTCTTCCAAAAAATGATCTTAACAAAGATGACCCTTCACAGAGCAGCTAGCATCCCATAGGCGTTCTTGCAGGCATCACCCAACATTTACAAAGCCCACACAAGCCCATTATGTCATCTCATCCCCAGAGTAACCCCAGGTGGTGAACAGGGTGAGGCTGAGACTATTCATCTCATTTAATTGAGGAGGAAGCTGAATTTTGGAGAAATGATGTACCCCAAACACATGACCACTTAACAGTTGTGCCTAGAACAGAGTCCAGGCCCTCTGCTGCCAGTCCAACACACCAAAAAGGAACCAAGGCTAAAGAGCTAGGGAACACAACACTAACAGATACTTCCATGGTGCTAATTAAATACCAGACATTGTTCTAAGTGCTTTCTATGCATTAACTCATTCAATCCTTCTTACAACCCTATGACGTTCGTTCTAGAGTGGCCCCCATTTTCCAGATGAGGGAACTGAGGCACAGAGATGTCAAGGTACTTGTCTGAGGTCACACAGCAGGCAAGTGGCAGAACTAGGATTCAAACCAGAAGTCTGGTTCTAGAGTTCATGCTCCTAATCACGCCATTAAATAGGGTGGGAGGAGTAGCCTTCCTGGGATCCAAGCTCCTTGACCCCCAACCCTCCTTGGAGCAAGAAGTTCTAGAAGGCCTGGCTGTGAAGGCACCCTGAGACCCCCACAGCTTAGACTGATCTACATGCAGGAGCCTTGTGCTAAAAGCCTGGAAGGGAAGTGTGCTAACAGAGCAGGTGCTGAATTGCAGAAAAGTTAAATATGGAATGGGAGCCCCGAAGGCTGCAGTAAGAGCAAGGAGGGTAAAAACCAATTTCAAAACAGAGCCCCAGGCAATGATTTGGAGAGAAAAACCAATATATATGGTATCGCCTAATAACTGTAGCAATGCCTTCCATTTACCTCACCCTTTGCATTGGAGGAGGCCAAAGAAGTTCACAATGGTTATTACAATTCTTCCTTCTTGAGGCCTGGGACCCGCTGAAGACAGCTGAGCACTTTGTCATTATATGCATGGGGAAGGGAAGCACTGAGGGGTCAATGTAGAAATCACAGAGCAGCAAGGTATCCATCAAAGCCAACTGTCTGGGCTCAAAAGCCATCGGTAAGAGCCAACGCATTGAAAATCAATTCAGCAAAAGATTGATTTACATATAGCTGTCAGACAAATCCTGAGCTCACTCCAGGAAAATTGGCCACTGCCTTTTACCTCCACGGTGTGGACAGAAGGAGCAGATACAGGGGGACAAGCAGGGGAGGGTCATGGGGCAGAAGATAGGGAGCAGGGATGGGGAATAAGTGGCAAACCAGAAAGAGACAGCACCGTTCTTGTCAGAGAAAGCCCCCCACTCCCAGATAGAGCCACAAGCAAGCCAAGAGAAAATATCCTCAGCGGATCCATAAACTGGTCATCCAGCCAATCAATCATTCAGCAAAGGACTCTCATCTAGCTGGACTGGGGGTCCTGTGGGGGGTGCCCTCTGCAGCACGGTGGGCGGCAGAGAATCGTGTCTCTAACCACCCCTCCTCTGTCCCCCACCAGCTTGACCCTGGACAACAGGTCTCTCCCCACCACACTGGCTCTCTGGGAATGATTCCATCATCGTCATCATCTCTTTCTGGGATTATTTCTTTCCCCTTTTTACTCATTTTATAATCAACTAGATGGGGCTATCCACTCCTCCCATACAACCTCTACATCCTCACCCCTACACCTTTACTTATCCCTTGTACCTGGGGTGACCTCTCCATCCTCTTAGATGATTAATTCATGTCTGTGTGTATAAAAGGAAGAAAGAACAAAGGAAGAAAGGAGTCATTTACTCCAAAATGTGAAGGTCAGCCCCACTGTTCCCTTTCCAAGATTTGTGGGGTCAGGGGGCATAATCCCATTGGGCACACCTAAGCGTAGGGTGACATCATTGATCACATAAGAGGACAATGCACGAGGATCAGAGGACCTGGTCAAGTGTCCACTTTGCCACCATCTTCGAGTGTGGCCTCATCCACGTCACCTCCACTCTTTGAGGCCCCACCGACCCATCTGTGAATGGGTACTGACATCCCTGCTGCCCTGCTCCACCATGTGATTTTTTTTTTTAAGATTTTATTTATTTATTTGAGAGAGAGAGAAAGAGAACAAGCAGGGAAAGAGGCAGAGGGAGAGGGAGAAACAGACTCCCCATTGAGCAGGGAGCCAACAGAGGGCCCGAACCCAAGACCCTGAGATCACGACCTGAGCCGAAGACGCTTAACCAACTGAGCCACCCAGGAGTCCCCACCATGTGATTTTGACAATCACTATGTCTAATGAAAGTGGGAGGCTATACGACAGAACTGTCTTATGAGAATTTCTAAGGGATACAGGGAAATAAAAATGTTCTTAAAACACACTCAGATGACTCCTGATGGCCAAAAGAAACAGCTTCATATAAACCAAACTTTTTGCAAAGTTAGAGCTCCTCATACCTTACTCCAGAAATGAAAGTAAGACCCACATCCCACTTGGGTATAAATTTTAAAAATAAAATGGGTTTGGGTCAGAAAGAATTGGTTCCGATCCAGTCCCCAAAATTTATTGGCTATATGACTTTATTATATGACAAATTAACTCTTTTTTCCTAACCTGTAAAGTGGGCATAACAACACTGACCTCACTGAGATTAATTCAATTGGTGGTGTTTATAAAGCACCCAGCACAATGCCTTACACAAAGCAAGTCCAGAATCACCAGGGAGAGTGTTCTGTATTAGTTTTCTTTCCTCCTTCCCCAGGAACTAGAATTATAGTAAACATGAAGTGAATGAAATAGACAGAGGCAGTCGTCCCTTCTTGCCACCTCACATGTCTCCCCAGTCTATAACTTCAACACTGTCTGTTGAGACAGACTTCCAGTTCTCTCCGCCTTTTCTGAACCCACTTTCTTGTTCTAAAGCTCTACCTGTATCCAAAATAGATGAAAGCAAAAGATGCGTGGATTTTTCATTTATCAGACCTTTGTTACACATCAAACTCACCAAAAATCTGTTGAGCATCTATTCCTGCATGTCCAGAGTGGGGCTTGGAACCAGGCTAGGGACACTTAGCATGTGGGACTTGGCCTTACACCAATCCCTTTAAAACTCAGGCTCATAGAATGCATCATAACTTAAAAGGGAGAATCACCATCTCTCCAGGCTCAGCTGGGTTATCCTTGAAGATACAGATCCACAGAACCAAGCCATGAAACTGGATTATTTAAGTGTGTCACAGGGAAAAGGAGAGATGCTAATTTTAAAGCTTCATTCAACTACACAAAATACTAGACTGGGAGTCTGGAATTCTGGATTCTCATTTTGGAATAATAAGCTGTGTAGTAATAGCCATGTGTAACAATAAGTCTCCTCCCCTCTCTAGGCCTCAGATTTCTCATCTACAAAATAAGTTAGACTGGGGTCTAAGTAGCAATAGGTCTTACACTAGGTTGAATAACCCCCCTTCAAAAAAACCCATGCTCACTTGGACCCTGTGAATATGACTTTATTAGGAAGCAGGGTCTTTGCAGATGTAGTCAAGGTGAGGTCAGCATGAGGGTGGGCCCTAATCTAGTGGCTGGTATCCATATAAAAAGAGACAGGGCCCCCCGGGTGGCTCAGTCAGTTAAGCATCGGACTCTTGATTTCGGCTCAGGTCATGATCTCAGGGTCCTGGGATCCAGCCCCATACCAGGCTCTAAGCTCAGCAGAGAGTTTGCTTGAGATCCTCTCCCTCTGCCCCTCTCCCTGCTCTCTCTCTCTCTCTATCTCTCTAAAATAAGTAGATAAGGGCGCCTGGGTGGCTCAGTTGGTTAATCGACTGCCTCCGGCTCAGGTCATGATCCTGGAGTCCCGGGATCGAGTCCCACATCAGGCTCCCTGCTCAGCAGGGAGTCTGCTTCTCCTTCTGACCCTCTTCCCTCTCGTGCTTTCTCAAATAAATAAATAAAATCTTAAAAAAATAAAATAAGTAGATAAATCTTTTTAAAAAAACAAAAATAAAAAATAAAAAGAGACCAACACACAAGGCAGGAGGCCACGTGGAGATACAGAGACTGCAGTGAGTCATCTACAAGCCAAGTAACACCAAGGAGTGCCAGAACCCACCAGAAGCCAGAAGAGGCAAGGAAGGAGTCTCCCCTTGAGCTAACAGAGAGCACAGCTCTGCCAACACCTTGATTTCCAAAGCTACGGTCTCCAGAACTGCGAAGAAAAAGTTCTGTTGTTCAAGCCACTGGATTGTGGTACTTTGTTATGGCGGGCCAAGGAGACTAGCATAAGCCTCCTCAAACTGTCCTTACTTAATCATTATAATCTCTTTATGCCCTGATCATATATGATTCTTTTCTTTTTAAAGATTTTATTTATTTTTTTGACAGAGAGATAGAGAGAGAGCACAAGCAGGGGGAGCAGCAGAGGGAGAGGGAGAAGCAGGGTCCCCACTGAGCAGGGAGCCCGACGCGGGGCTCGATCCCAGGACCCTGGGATCATGACCTGAGCCAAAGGCAGACGCTTAACCGACTGAGCCACCCAGGCGCCCCTATTTTTTTTTTTAAGATTTTAATGATCATATATGATTCTATTATCCGAAATCCATAGGCGTCACCAGGAGTAAACATCCTGGCACCAGGGAAGTGTGGGCAGAGGCCCATGCCTTCCCCCAAACCACTGCCTCCCACTCCTCCCAGATAGAACCAGTCCCCCTCTGCTCTGGAGATGGCCTGTGATCTGTTACCCTCTTAGCTTTGCAGTCACCAGAACTGCTCTGAGATCAAACTGGCAAAAACCGGAATTGGTTTCCCAACTGCCACTACTCGAAGATTATGACCAGAAGTGAACTTGATTTATAGCAGTGACATGGTTGATAAATAAAAAATCCTGAGTGGAGTGGAAGCCACAGAAGGGCCGATGTTTCACTGAGGAAGGTTCGGGGAAGCCAATCTCCTGGAGCCTTTTAGGGTTTCAGATCGGGCCAGGGGCACTCAGGTGTACCCACCATTTCTGCCTCTCCTCTGCCCGGCACCCTGGTTTGAGCACAGCCAAACAGCACCTGGGATCCCAGAGAAGGGTCTCAGCGATGTGCTTTGTAGGCAAAGCTGGATGGAGTGCCCCCTTCACCCAGAGCACCTTGTCTTTATTTTTTTATTATTATTTAAATTCAATTAGCCAACACATAGTACATATTTAGTTTCAGATGTAGTGTTCAATAATTTATCAGTTGCATAAAACACCCAGTGCTCATCACATCATGTGCCCTCCTTAATGCCCATCCCCCAATTACTCCATCCCCTACCCACCTCCCCTCCAGCAACCCTCAGTTTGTTTCCTAAAGTTAAGAGTCTCATGTTTTTTCTCCCTCTGATGACTTCAGAGCACCCAGTCTTTAGAACGAGGTCTTTTGTGACTCTCACAGCCCAGCTTGCTATGCGCTCCACTCACCCACACGTTCTAGAAGGCTCTGAGTTATTAAGAAATGAAGCTGCAGGGGTGTGGAGAGAGCTCTGAGCTCCATTAAGGGTCCAAACTTGCCTGTGGCCATCTGTGGGCCAGCACGCAGCACTTCTGTCTGCATGGGCCCAGAGTGGCAGCTCACCTGCTTCTACCCCCAGCCCTCCCCACCCCCATCAGGGAGAGAATGAGGTTCTTTCTTTCTGGGGAATGTAGGTCCCTCTGTATCCCTAGCAATGATACTTCCTGCTAGAAACTCACCAAACTCTCCCCAAACAAAGCCCTCTGTGTTCTTGGTCTGCCTTGACAAAAATCCTGCCAGCAAATGTCCCTTGTCTTCAAGGTCCACTCAAATTCCAAATCCATCCTCGGGCCCTCAACCCCCTAAGTCCCTGGGTCAGCCCCGTGCTGCCTCCCAGGATCTCTCCAGGCTCCCACTGCAGCCACAAGCGTCCTTTCAAAACCTGACATCTGATTTTGTCTTGCTCCTATGCAAAAGCATTCAGAGGTTTTTCAGATAAAACCCAAAATCCTGCAAGGAACAAGATGCTTCTTCACCCAGACCAACTGAAAAAATAAAAAATAAATATATATAAAAGAATTGCTTGAAAAATGAATGAAAAAGACATTCAAAATACAAGATTCAGCAGACATAAAATATCTGTCAAGTTTTTGCAATAAAAGCTGACTCTCCATTCTGGGCGGATCTCGTCACAGATCTGTAATTAACAGCTTGAGTGCAGTCGCAGCACACGAACCACTCTTTGGAAGCTTGGGCATCGAGGACTGAGCAGATCCACCCCCCTTCCGACAGCAGGCATCTCCAGCCCCATTCCACGGGACTCACTCCCTCAACCCCTTCACAGCCACTGTACCCACCTTCCTCTGTTTCCTGCTACCCGCTTCCCACTGCCTCATGGCTTCTTAATACGCTCTTCCCTCTGCGCAGAACTCTCTCTTTTTCCCTTAAACGCCCTCCACGTAGTTGGCTTCAACTCACCCGTCAGGTTTTAGCTCACATATTATTTCCTCAGGAAAACCTGTGCTGCACCTACCCCTCCATCCCCCCCCCACACATGCACACACACCTACCCCTCCATCTCCATACATACACACACATGCACATGCATCTACCCCTCCATCTCCGCACACACACACACACACACACACACGTGCATACGCATCAACCCCTCCATCTACACACACACGCACACACAAGTGCACATGCACCTACCCCTCGATCTCCATATATACACACACATGCACACGCACCTACCACTCCACCTCCATGCATACACACACATGCACACACACCTACCCCTCCATCTCCATGTATACACACACATGCACACGCACCTACCCCTCCATCTCCATGCATACACACACAGGCACACGCACCTACCCCTCCATCTCCATGCATACACACACATGCACACGCACCTACCACTCCATCTCCATGCATACACACACAGGCACACGCACCTACCCCTCCATCTCCATGCATACACACACATGCACACGCACCTACCACTCCATCTCCATGCATACACACACAGGCACACACACCTACCCCTCCATCTCCATGCATACACACACATGCACACACATCTACCACTCCATCTCCATGCATACACACACATGCACATGCACCTACCACTCCCATCTCCCTTCCACACACACATACATGCAAGCCCACCTACTCCTCTATCTCCTACACACACACACACAGACACACAGACACACACACACACACCTACCCCTCTACCTCCCACACACACAGTTTGGGTAAGTTCCCTTACTATTCGCTTTCAGAGGACCTGATTGATTCTTTCATTGCAATTATCTCAGTTTATATTTATTCATTCATTACCGTCCTTATTTGCTGAATATCTGTCACTCTCTTCGCTCCATAAGCACGACAAAGAGGGACCAGCCCTCCTGTGCTCTCCCCACTGTCCCAGCAATTAGCACAGGGCTTGGGGGCCTTGTAACATCCAATAACGATTTGGAGAGGATAAAAATGAAATAACTGAGTTGCCTCTGATTCATCGAAGCCCTCCTTTTCCTCCACATCATGCAATTCCTTCAACTGGAAGCAACACACTTCACTTGCCAAGGTTTCATTTCTACAGACATTTCCCTTGGGTGTGTCCGTTTGGCCCCCCGTCTGCACCCCACCGAGGTCACGTACGCCAGGCCTCCTCCTTCCCCATCCGTGATGGTTTCCGTGTGCTGCTGCTGTTAGTGTTAGCATTCTCCAAACAAACACTCACATGAATATTAATTCTGTATTCCAAGCAGCAGATCGCTTAGATACATGTTTTGCCAAATGGGGCTCTGGCCACATCCCCCAATCAAACATGCCTCCTCAAACAGACAGTTGTAGGGGGCAAAACTGAACGCCATGTGATGAATCCCTAATGGCAGCATGCCAGACATTAATGGCAGGCCAGTGGAGAGAGATTCAAGTGTTGCTCTTCAGCTTGCCTTGAGTCCTAATATGGAGGCAAAGACCTATACCTTAAGAGACACTGCTTCTAAGAGCTCCTCTGGCTTCAGACAAAACAGCCATAACAATAGAAAAAAGAGTCCGAACTAAGAGAACAATGACCTGGACTCAGCTAGTGACTTGCTATGTCGCTTGGCTAAGTCACCTCCCCTTTCTGGGGGAGGTGGGTCTTGTTTTCCCCAGTCATAAGATGAGGTTGACTTCATGGTCTCTAAATCCCCACTGAGACACTTCACAGATCTGCAGAATGCTCTGACTTGCATATACTAGATTTCAGTGTCATCTCTAGTCATTTTATTGATTCATTCAATAGGTGCTAACTTTTTTTAAGATTTTATTTATCTGAGAGAGAGAGAGAGAGCGTGCGAGAGAGCACAAGCGGTGGGGAAGGGCAGAGGGAGAGGGAGAAGCAGACTCTCCACTGAGCAGGGAGTCTGACATGGGGGCTCGATCCCAGGACCCCAAGATTACCACCTGAGCCTAAGGCAAATGCCCAACCAAGTGAGCCAGCCAGGCGCCCCTCTATAGTAGTGCTTACTGAGCATCTCCTGACGTCTTTTCAGGCTGAGGTTACACAGACAAAGAAGATGGACATAATTCCTGTCCTTCTGATGCAGGAGAAGAAACAGAGGCTAAACAAATAACTAATTAATCATCACCATTACAGCTATAAAGGGAAAGGGCAGATCTCCTGAGAGCCAAGAAGGTGAGGTCTAAGTAGAATGAGGTAGAATGAAGGACAGCTGTCCCGAGGAAGATATTTGAGCTGAGAGGCAGTTTTTACATGTGTCTGAAGCCAAAAATATCTCATTTAGCTACATGCTAGGTATAAGGTGAGAAGGGGGACAAGCTTCACTAGCCCCTGTTTGAACTGTTAGGACAAAGACTCTGTTCCTTGGCCTACAGGACCTTCTCTGCCACACACCCCAGCCCCAGTGCCCTGCCACACCACACCTCTCCTGGGACAGCTAAACTCACTTCACTGTGTTTGTCGCAGATTTCATTTTCACATCTGTGCTTCCCTTGCCCCAGTGAGCCACGGGGGGAGGGGGGAGGGGGCTGGGCATATCTGCTTTGCACATCACTGTATTTCCAGCCCAGGCATGATGCCAGGTACATATCAGGTGTTAAGAGTGTGACTGAAGGCACCTGGTGGCTCAGTTGGTTAAGTGTCTGCCTTCGGCCCAGGTCATGATCCTAGGATTGAGTCCCACATCGGGCTCCCTATTCAGTGGGGAATCTGCTTCTCCCTCTGCCTCTGCCCCTTCTCCCCACTCATGTTCTCTCTCTCAAATAAATAAATAAATAAATAAATAAATAAATAAATAGAGTGTGGCTGAATGGGGGCGCCTGGCTGTTTCAGTCAGGTAGAGCACGTGACTTTTGATCTCAGGGTTGTGAGTTCAAGCCCCACACTGGGTGTGAACCTACATTAAAAAAAAAAAAAAAAAAAAGAGTGTGGCTGAATGAATGAATGAATGAATGATTGAATCCCCACATCACAGAAGAGGAATCTGAGGTCAAGTGAGGAGGGAATGTTTTTTCCCAAGTCCTAAGTTAGCATATATCAAAGAGGCCTAAGGTTGGTAAGGAAGGTAGAATCTGGGAGTCCACAGGTGAACTCTGCCTCCTTCACTCAGAACAGAGTCATTTTATCTGTTGCGGTTTTGCTTCTCCTACAGAACCCGGCACTCCAAGTGAGGCCCTATGGGTGTTGCCCCCACAAAGGAAGATTCTGCACAGAGCTAGTCCTTGTCAGTGGACGATGGAGGAGGCCCAGTGACCTGTGTCTTTTGTCTAATCAAGAAGGCAGCCCTCCTGGCTTCCCCTGGGTGGCCCCCATCCTGGGCAGTGACAGCACAAAGTCAACGTGAGGTGCTTGGCAAATGTTTCATGCATCAAATGGATCCTTCAACTGTGGAACGTTAGCTGAGGTCTGACATCAGTCTTGGGGCTCTTGGCACAACTCGTGAACCTGCCTTTCCTGGACACCCTTTATGAGCCCAGCCATGTGCTGGGGGTAATACAGGGAGGTGCCAGGAAGCAAAAGGCTGCTGCCGGGCTGGGAGAAATCCAGGCAGAGGCAGGTAGGCCCGGGAAGGACCCAGGCAGAGGGCACCAGTGTCAGTTCTCAGAACCAAGTCTCTAGAGCAGGTGAGGGGATGGGTGCCGAGTCACACCACTTTGGGGCCTGGGCTGCTGTCATACCCAAACCTGAGAGTGGGCATGGCCCTGAGGATGGGGGTAGCACTGAGATCAAAGGGATTTTTCAAGGATGAGGGCAGGGCCACCTTATTTATTGACGTACTCCTAATATCTGACACAATACCTGGCTGACGTATATAGAATGAAAGAAAAAGAGAAGGCAGCAGGTACTGGCAGCCAATCCAGTAATGAGTCTTTATAATAACCTTGGTCATATTAACTGAGCAGTTAACTAAGTGCCAGCACTGTGCTAAGTACTTCACACCCAGAATAACCCTGCGGGGAAGGTGTTACAATCCTTATCTGACAGTTAAGCAACTACTATGCATAGCAAAGTGAATAATTTGCATAAAGACACCAAGCCAGGAATTGGTAGAGCTGGGATTTGACTCCAATTCCATTTGATTTGAGTATCTGAGCTCTAAAGTATGTTGTTTAGCTTAACAAGTTGCTACTATAGGAATGGAATACTTTTGAATAGGGAGAGAGAAGAAAAAATGTTTTTCCTATGAGGAAGAAAATGGGAGTGAACACAGGGCATGATTTCAGACTGAACAGCACCATTTCCCCAAAGAAGCCTTCCATGCTTCTCTTGACTAAGAGACGGTCGCTTCCCACACACTCTCAGTACCTCTCCCCCGCCCTGAGCACTTGTTACAATTTTCATTGCACAAGCCATGGTGAATGGAGTCAGTAAAATGTCTGTCTGTCCTCACGGGACACAGGTCTAGAAGGGAGGGTGCCATGATTATCTCTCCCCTGCTCCACTCCAGTGTGTGACAGAGTGCCTAGCACATAGCAGGGGCTCGGTCTTGCTAACTCTATAGACTCCTCCCGTCACAGAAGATAAGATTTCACTGAAACTCGGCTGATGTTAAACAAGGGTAGAAAATATGTTCCTTATCATTCCATTGGTTTCTAAGTCTTATGCATGACCAGCCAGGAGTAAAAAGAATATGTTTCCTAAGGTTTTTAGAAGGCTCTGAATCATTTCCAAATGAATAATTTACTCATCCACATTTCTAAACCTACAGTTCTAGATCACTGACTTTGGAGCAGAAATGTTCCCAGGGCAAGGTCTCTGTCCCTTTTTGAACAGAATTCAAGAGGGAGCCCTCTGAGCAAGTCAGACTCATAAAATTTTTTTTCCTACAGAAGCTGTGTATTCAAATCCCAGCTTTGAAACTTACTAGCAAGGGCAAATTAGCTAATGACGCATAAACTGCTGCTTAGCGATCCATGAACTAGAATGATGGTTCTGGATCCATGGTTCAGAAACTTGAATCCTCCTTGAGGATTCTCATGCATGGGACAAATAATCATTGAGCACCTTCTGTGTGCCAGCCACTGTGCTAGGTGCTGGAACAGGGTAACGCACAAAGCAGACTGCCCAGACTCTGGGCACACTGCCCAGACTATAGTCTAGTCTGGGCAGACAGATATAAAACAAAAATCATGCAAACAAATGCATAATCGCAGCTGTACTGTCATGAGAGAGAGATTCTGGGTAACAGGGAATCCTACAAAAGGGAGATGTGTACTCATTACAGAGGTCAGGGAAAGCTTAATCTGAGTCTGAAGGAAAAGTAGGTTCAGTTTACGGGAAAATGGGATGGAAAGATACTCCCAGCAGAAGGATGACCATGGTCAAAGCACCTGTAGTAGAAACACAGTGAGTGGGAAGATTGGCCAGGCAGTTGCTAAGTCTGAGCAGAGAAAACTCAAGGGACAGTATGATGAAAAATGAGCCTGAAAGACAGACGGGGGCCAGATCATGATGAACCTTATAGGCCATGTTCTGGAGCACGTTTGACTTAAAAATCAATGGGACAAGATGAAACCAGAGAGGGAGACAAACCATAAGAGACTCTTAATCTCAGGAAACAAACTGAGGGTTGCTGGAGTGGAGGGGGCTGGGAGGGATGGGGTGACTGGGTGATGGACACTGGGGAGGGTATGTGCTATGGTGAGAGCTGTGAATTGTGTAAGACTGATGAATCACAGACCTGTACCTCTGAAACAAATAATACATTATATGTTAGAAAAAAAGAAGAAGAAGAAGATAGCAGGAAGGGAAGAATGAAGGGGAGTAAGTTGGAGGGGGAGACGAACCATGAGAGACTATGGGCTCTGAGAAACAAACTGAGGGTTTTAGAGGGGAGGGGGGTGGGGGGATGGGTTAGCCTGGTGATGGGTATTAAGGAGGGCACGTATTGCATGGAGCACTGGGTTGCTCCATGCAAACAATGAATCATGGAACACTACATCAAAAACTAATGATATAAAGTATGGTGACTAATATAACATAATAAAATTAATAATAAAAAAAATCAATGGGAAACCACTAGAGAGGTGTTTGGGGGTAGGATGGGGATGGAGGAGGACACAGGATCATTGCCTTCCAAAATAATCACTCTGAATGGCCCAGAAGAGGCTAAAGTAGATGTGGGGCAACCAACTGGAGGCTAGTGTCACAGTCGAGACAAGAGATGATGATCTAATTGACTGAATGGTGCTGGGCATGGCAGGAAATGGGCAAATTCAATGTTTATGGAAGAAGCAGCATAGACAGAACATTCTGATGGACTAGATCAGGGAGGGTGTTTCAAGGACAGTCCTGGATTTCTGGCCTGCAAAACTGGCCAGACAGAGTGGCCATTCACTGGGGTACGGGGAACTTAAAGAAGATCTGGTTTGGATGAGCTCTGTTTTAGTCATATTGAATTTGCAGTACATCTGAAGCAGCTTAGAAGAAATGTTAATCAGGCTACTGTGTGTGCATATCCGGGGCTCAAAATATACATCTGGACATTATTAGTGTAAAATGAGGAACTGAATCTGAGGGCCATGCCACCATCACATAAAAAGTGGGACTTAAGGGCCTGCTATTGGACTTGTGGAACTTAACATTTCCCTATTCAACTCTGTGCTTGAAGGGCTCTCCTTTTCAAAACAATAAAACCAGGGATGATGGTAAGCTGCACTTGTTCAGCCTGATGATTTCCTAGGCCCTCTAGGTAAATCAGCTAATTTAAATTACTCTTCCCCACAACACAGATGAGAAGACCCAAGCATTCTTGACTTTACAGATGCAGAGGTGGAGGTTTAGAACATATATTTGCCTAAAGTCATATAGCTGGTAAACGGCTGCTTCCACACCTAGGTATCTCAGATTTCAGAAATACTTCTCATAGTCTGCCCTCACTGGGCCCATCACAGTCACAACCCAGAGGTACAATTAGCACTGAACCCGACAAATACAAGGCAGAGAGCTTAGCCAGTGGAAGCAACCTTGAGGTGGCCGTAAAAAAAGCCAACCAAACTCCTACAGCTAAGGGTCCAGCCCACATGCTCAGCCTCTGGCTAACGTCAGTGTCTCTGCTATGCCCTGTTTCCTCCCCATATTCATTCCCCAGGCCAATATGAAGGATAGATGTAATGACTTCACCCCCATGCTGACCCATTATAAGAAACAATTGACACCAAACCCCGTGAGGGCCCCTGTGAGGCAGCAGAACAAATTTTGATCCAATGATTGAACTCTTGCTTCTGTTTGGCAGTAGACAAGTTACTTAACTCCTTGCTGACACCATCCTTGAAAAAACAGGGACAGTACTATGCTTGCACCCTGGGTTATTTTGAGGATTAAATGAGAGCATGTTGGAGAAAGTGCCCTGCAAACTGACAACGATGATGAAATCAAACTCTTCTGTGGCAAATCTTGTCTCTGTAATGGGTGCCTTTTGGCCTCTCAGATCTATTCTAAGCACCAAAACAGATTAGTGAAGAGGAAATGATTGGGAACAGCAGGTAACAAATGGGATCTATGAGAAAAGTTTTTTTTTTTTCAATTGACATGAATTGACCTTAAAAAGAGGGATGGGAAGACGTTGACCTAATAAATTGTTTCTCCTGCCAGAAGAAAAAAAAAAAGAATAGGATGATGAATGTGAATAAGGCTTAGCCTTTTTAAAAGGACAAAGGGTGTGTGGCCCCAGACATCCCTTACCGTTCATGGCCTCATCACTATTCCTGGGCCAGGTACTTGATAATAATTCCAGGAGGGGTCAGAAGAGTAATCTTGGTATCCAACATTTTACTGATTAGTTACCAAGTGTCATCCACTGGGGGCTAGGTGCTTTATGTGCGTTACTTCATGGACTCCTTGACGAGTTAGAGGTACTGATCAGAGGAGAAATCTACGGCACTGAAGGAGAGAAAGGTAGCAAAATTAGTCAGCAAATTCAGGGAATCATGTAAAAAATCACCAAAACTAAGTGATAAATAAAGGGGTGTTCTGGAAGAAAGTGCAGAATGTCTACATTTGGGGGACTCTAAAGAGAGGTGTATGGTTGCAACGACGTGGATGGAACCGGAGGGTGTTATGCTGAGTGAAAGCAGTCAATCAGAGAAAGACATGTATCCTATGACCTCACTGATATGAGGAATTCTTCATCTCAGGAAACAAACTAAGGGTTGCTGGAGTGGGGGTGGGGTGGGAGGGATGGGGTGGCTGGGTGATAGACATTGGGGAGGGTATGTGCTATGGTGAGCGCTGTGACTTGTGCAAGACTGTTGAATCACAGATCTGTACTTCTGAAACAAATAATGCAAGATATGTTAAGAAAAAAGAAAAAGAAGAAGATAGCAGGAGGGGAAGAATGAAGGGGAGTAAGTCGGAGGGGGAGACGAACCACGAGAGACGATGGACTCTGAAAAACAAACTGAGGGTTCTAGAGGGGAGGGGGGAGGGGGATGGGTTAGCCTGGTGATGGTATTAAGGAGGGCACGTTCTGCGTGGAGCACTGGGTGTTATGCACAAACAATGAATCATGGAACACTATATCAAGAACTAATGATGTATGGTGATTAACATAACAATAAAAATTTTTAAAAAAGAAAAAAAAAGAGAGGTGTATGGAGTGGGAGTTGGAACAAGTGGAGTTCATCTTTCAGTGAATCCACATGGCACCTACTTCCCTCTGAATGGCCACCTACCTGGAGTTACACAGTATTTCAAGCTCTCCTCCACTATTACCTGGAATCATAAGATTGATAACACCACCCCCAGCTCATACACACACTGAGTGCTTAGACTCTCCCAGGCACTGGGCTGAGGACTCTTATGCACTACTCTCATCTCATCCTCTCCACCTAATGAGGTAAGCTTGAATGAGTTTGTTCATTCTAAATAAAGAAACTGAGGCTCAGCAAAGTTTAGTGATTTGGTCACACTCCCACAACCTAGAAATGTTAGAGCCTGGATTTGTATGCAAGGCTCTTTGAGTCCAGCATTCAGAATTTTTATCAGGACACTTATTCAGGTTTCTCTTCCAGCCAGGCAAGTTCTCATCAGGAGTAGATGCTCCATCATGAGCCACAGGAGTGGACACTTCATAGGAAGACATTCCCAGAGGTTCAGATGAAAATGAATTCTGGGCACTGATGGAGTCAGGCAAGGACTGGGTCTGTCACTGAATCAAGGCGGCTATCCATGATCTTATGTTCTTCAGGCACAAAGTGCCTCAAGCGTGACTTAGGTCACCTACCCATCATCTTCCAAAGAACCTTTGATCCTCAGAGGGATTTTTAAACTCAAGAATTAGAAAACCAAGTGAAATCTGGGCCAAGAGTTTTCCCATGGGAACCTAAACAGACTCTCTTTATAGGAAAAAAGAGAAGACAGCTCAAGTGTGAAGCACATTCACTGAGGGAAGCAATAAGAAACTCAGTACACTATTCACAGAAATAAAACCACAAAGCCTGGGAATCAAGATCTTTCTCTCGATTCAGTGCTCCAGGCCTCAGTATTCTTATCTGAAGAGAGAGACCAGTTTGGACTGAAAGATGTCTAAGACTGAAAGATGCCTTCCAGCTCTGACAGTCTATGATACTGTGATAAAATGCTTTCTGAGGAACCTGACAAGCACTGGGAAGATTTAAGAAATGCCTGTGTTGGAAAAGAGCTGAGTAAAAGTGCCTCAGTGCCATTCACCACTGCCTGCTCCCACACGCCAAAAATGTTGAGCTACCCAACTGGATTCCGAAGGTTCCCATACCTGGCTTGATTTCCATAGCATCTCCCTATCTTTCCTGCAGTTTTGAAACCACAAGGTACAATGAAAAGCACTGCTTCTGCCTTCTGAGAGTTGTAAGGCTGTATGCTTCCCCGTTCTGACCACTTCCAAGGAAAACAATGGGTGAATGGAGCTATGAGGGCTTACCTGTTTGACAGGTAAGATTCTGACATGGATTTCAAGAAGACTCTTTTGGGTCTGTTGTTTTTGCCTTCCCAGCATGCATTATATACTCCAGCAAAAGCAACCCAGTTTTCCTTTGGGAATTGCTCACTTTCTCACCATATGGTTTAGGTGAGGATGACTCTACTCACCAGCCAGACCCTGG
This sequence comes from Eumetopias jubatus, assembly GCF_037043125.1. Classification (NCBI taxonomy): domain Eukaryota; kingdom Metazoa; phylum Chordata; class Mammalia; order Carnivora; family Otariidae; genus Eumetopias; species Eumetopias jubatus. The sequence continues at coordinate 110,818,551 of NW_028274811.1, forward strand.
CCCATCCACCCTCTGACCAGAGCTTGTTTCAGAGATGAACAGGTAATCCAAACCAGGTCAACAGAACCTATACCCAGATTTGTTCTAACTACTATCAAACAGGGGCTTACCTTCTATTGGAGCTGCTAGGATATAAACCTGGAAGTAGGGGTTGATATTTTTTCTACTCCTTCAAGAAAACTTGCCCAAGAAAGCAGCTAGCATGAAGGAGGGCAGATCCCATACTCAGAGAAAATCAGATGACTAATCCCAAGACATGAGCATCCAGATCTCACCATGCCTGAAGCTCATTCAGCTACACTTTCATCTTTTCATTATGCCAGCCAATAATTTTTCTTTTTGCTTTGATGAGTTCAAGCTGCATTTCTTTCATTTGTAGCCCAAAAAGTCTTGAATAATACATATTGTAGTCAGAAAACAAGTCTTTATTAATTTCTCTTAACTAGGCATTGTGGGTGTAAGCAGAAGCAATATATATCAGTCATTTTGCCCGGCTAATTTATGCTATTGGTATTTTAAGGTTTTGTCAGGTAGTGACATTTTGAGATTCTTGGTGGAGGGAGTGATTCACTGCACACCACAGACACATGCATCATTTTCCATCTTTCCTTCACTATCCCCTGGACTTATCTCAGCCACGTCTTCAGTCTCGACCCAGTCTCCTGCCATGCCCCAGCCAATCCTCAGGCTCAGAGAAGGTAAGACTTTTTCCCAACACTGCACAACTAATAAATTGCCCATGCCAGACAGCCCTGATTCTCTTCCCCTGGCCCCCACTCCCGTTTATCTTGAAACTTTCTGTCCCACCATTTCCATCTGACCATCATAGGCCAGGCCACCATCATCTCTGCCTGGACCACTGTGACAGCCTCCCTTCTTTCAGTGCCCCTCTCAGAGCAAATGGTCACATGGAATGAACTTCCTAAAACGTAATCATCACTCCCTTGTCAAACCTTCCTTGGCTTCCCGACTGTACTTAGAATCAAGTCCAAACTGTCTATCTTGCCCTAAAGCCCCCAGAGGGTCCAACCTGCTTCTTCACTCTCCCATCTCATCACTTCCCACCATCATCTCTGCTCTCTGGACTCCATGTGCTTTGGTTTTCCTCCAGTGTTCAAACATACAAGCCATTTCCTGCTTCAGAGCCTCTGCATGTGTTGTAATGCTCTCCATCTGGTCCTCGCCAGGCCGGTTTCTTCTTTGTCCTTTGAGATGTCATTTAAAAGTCATTTTCTCAAAAACGCTCTGCCCCTCACCACTGCCACCACCAAGTTAGTCTTATTCCCGTAACCCTGGTATTTTCTTCCATTGTCCTTATCACAATTTGAAGTTACCTTGTTCATTCATTTACTTATTCAGAGGAGTCAACCCAACTAGAACACAGGCTCCATGGAAGCTGAGACTTGGTCTGTTTTGTGTGTTCTCGGCATCTAGTAGCTACAGTACCAGGCTCGTGGAAGAGGCTTAATCCATATTTGTTGGATGAATGAATGGATGGAAGTGGAGATGGTAGAATTCTAACTCAGGTCTCAGGAAAAACAGCACCTGTGAGAAGATACTCAAACTTCTGGTCAGCAATTCTACTCTCAGTTGTGTGATGTGAGAAGCACCACCTCACCTGTTTTACTCTGTCCTGTGGCATTATCATGGTGTACAGTGAGGCTGGATTGGAAAGTCCTAAAACATCCCGAGAGAAAATAGAAAGTTCTATCACCCATACCAGGTATTACAACTTATTACACCCAGATGCAGAGGAGCACCCCCAGCCGGTTACAATCTTCAACAAATTTTGACTGCCAATACAAACAAAATGGACTTTCTAACCTTTAGTTTTTAATAAAAACAAAAATATTGAGGGAAGATGATGAAAGCTAGGGCAATCACAGTAGAAGATGTAGTACCTTCTTGTTGTCTGCTCAGATCTATAGCTATTTCAGAAACAGACCTGGTTACAAGGTATATTTAATTTGTTTTGGATAAAGAACAATGTGACATTTTTGACAATGTAGTATAAAATATACCACATTTTTTAAACAAAGTGAGATATAATAAAAATGAAATATAAGACTTCAGGGGAAAACTATGATTAGAAAAGAGCTTATAGTCCTTTTTGAACTACCTGTAACATTCAGAAAATAAGCCTCCATACCCTCACATGCAGATGTGAATTAAGTAATGGCAAGTGTAATTAAATCATTATTTCATGGCTTATGTAGCATCCGTCCCCCACTTGACTATAAGCTCCACAAAGGCAGGGACTGGGTTTGTCTATGACTTCAGGGCCTAAAAAGACACAATAAATGCTCAAGTATTTGCTGAATGAATGGAATCATCATGTGTAATATATCCACATTCAGGTTCTTCACAGAGAGAAATGCTTTGTAAATATAAATTTCAAAATCCTCATGAAATACGGTTTAGTACTAAAACAGTACAGACCACCCATGGACAAAAGATGAGTAGCCAAGTGCCACATCAGGACACAGGCCTGGATAATTCCTGGATGTGGCCTGGAAACCTTAAAGTCCAAGATGGAGATCATGGGAAGAAGCCAGGCCAGACCCTTGCTGCACACAGGGACCAGTTGGCCTGTGAAGGCAGGTTGAAGAGCGGGATCCCGGATCCACCTGTGCACTGAAGTCTCAGTGATCCTCAACAAGTCCCTCACTCTGCTTGGAGCTTCAGTCTCTAGATCTAGCCTCAGGTCAGAGACAAATCAGACTCAAGATCAGACTCAACAATTTATAGTCATACACTGTGCCAGGAACAGGAAAGACCTGAAACAAAGCAAAACCCGCCCTCAGTAGAGTCTCCTGTGCCCTTCTTATAATGCCAGGACCAGGAACCAGCTGCTTGGGACATGGCGAGCTGGGAACAGAGACACAAAGATCTAGGGGAGAACAGCAACTCACACCCCTAACTCTCTACCACCCTAGGTAAAAGATGGAATCCGAAGCCAGACAATCTGGGTTCAAATCCTACAACCACTATTCACCCTGTAGGACTTTGAGCACAGCTTCAGTCTCTTCATCTGTAAAGGAGGGGTAAATAGTAGAGTCTTCCCCAAGATGACATTAGCACATTAGGACAATTGCCACACCTAGCAGGTAGTAAGCACTCAGTAAACACGTGCTGGCACCATTCACCACCGCCCCCACCAGGCCACAGCCTCCTCCTCTCCATCCCTCTCATAGCCAAGCCAGAGACTTCTCTCCTTCAGCCCCAGGTCCTCCCGAACAGCAGAAGCCAGAGCACAGCATGCCTGTGACATCAATCAAAGGCAGATCATCTCTTCTCACTGACTTGTCCCCATAAATCAGTGCAGCTCCCTGAACAGAGACACATTCAGATTCCAAATGTGTTCTCCAGTCTCCCTCTCCCTGGTGAAAGATGACTTTTCAAGCCAGAGTTTGGAGCAGAGAAAAAAACTTAGAGATGACCCAGTCTAGACCCCTTACTGTACAGTTAGGAAAACTGAGGCCCAAAAGAAAATGAGATTTGCCCCATTAGCAAATGAGACTTGCCAGTTACAGGCAGGAACAAGACGGGCGCCCAGAAATCCTACCGCCCAACCCAGAGTAGTTTTTACTCAGTGGTACAACACAATCCAGACAATGGGGGCCATCGGTGTGGCCGGCAGGGGTAACAAGGACAGGCATTGTCGGCAGGGAATGTAAAACAGTAATTTTTTTAAAGATTTTATTTATTTATTTGAGAGAGAGAATGAGATAGAGAAAGAGAGCATGAGAGTGGGGAGCGGCAGAGGGAGAAGCAGACTCCCCGCCGAGCAGGGAGCCCGATGCGGGACTCGATCCTGGGACTCCAGGATCATGACCTGAGCCGAAGGCAGTCGCTTAACCAACTGAGCCACCCAGGCGCCCTAAAACAGTAATTTTTAAAGTAACCGGAAATCAGTCTTCTTTTTATCATCACCACGTGACTGAAATTCGAAACAATGCCAGTGATGAAATATATACCCCTTTCCCAAAACAAACAAATAAAAAAAATCTTTGGTTGGTCTAAGTTCTAAACAATTGCCGAGGTTATTGCTGGATTTTGATAATATGTAAGTCTGAAATGTGGGCTCAGCTTCACCCGCTAATTTCCAGCCCAAGTGTGTGACTGTCTGAAATCATTTGAGCTCCCTGCAGACACCGATGTTGCCTCCAAGCCCTGCTGTATTACAGACCCCTGCATTTGAACAGCAGATCAGAAATAAACAAGGATAGCACAGTGATTACAGCAAAGGAGGAACAGCATTTGAGCTAATTCAGTTCTGTCATTCCACGTGACCACTTGAAGATTTTGTCTGGGCTTAAAATTTAAAACAAGTGAAACGGTGATAAAATGCAAAGTGTAATATTTTCGTTTGGTAAGTGAAAAGTTCGGTTCAGATGTGAAATATTTACTGAGCTTGAATAACACTGTGGAAAACAAAATTCTGCTCTTTTGTTTCTCAGCTGTTTTAAAACTAAAGATGGAGTCAAGAAAATAATGATTATTTCTGATCATTACAGAGTTATCACTGAAATTAACTCTGTTGTCTAACGGTGGGGGCTGTGTTAAATGATCTTCTCCAAGTGTTAAATATGCCAAATACAACACTGTTCTTGTTATGTGCTGAAGTTTGGGGGGACCCTTCCTGTCCACCCCAGACATTCCTTCCATCTGGGGCAGGCTCCGTTACTGTAAAATCCCAGGATTTTCCTCACCTCTCTTCCCCCATCCTAATCTCCACCTCCAACAGGAGGAGTGGCTCATCTGAGAACCAATTTGAGGGGAAGATATACAAAGCTCTAGCTTTTCTCTCTTACTCGTTGAGAGCCAAGTGACCTGTAGGGAGCTCACTCCCATCCTCTTGGCAGAAGTCGGTTCCCTCAAGATGGCTTGTCCCCAACATACAGAAGTCGGTTCCCCCAAGATGGCTTGTCCCCAACATACAGAAGTCGGTTCCCCCAAGATGGCTTGTCCCCAACATACAGAAGTCGGTTCCCCCAAGATGGCTTGTGCTGGCCAGGATTGGGCAGGAGTTCTGGAACCCTGTCTGCCCAAGCCTCAGCCTCCAGTGTCAGCTTTTCAGTGATAAAGGTGACATTTTGGTCTCTCATCTTGTTTGCTCCTTTATCTTATTTCTTCCCCCCCCATGAGCCTGTTTTTTTTTTTTTTAAGTTTTTTTATTTGATTCCCTATGCTGTACCTTTATTTTTTTATGCTGACCTTTTATTCCCATCCCGTTATCTTATTTCTTAGCTGACTCAGAACTGAAGCACGAAAAGGATCGTTACATATTGGACCTCCTCATACGCCGACAATCATGACAACGATAATGAAACCGACAGCAGCAAATTTCTTAAGCTATCATGTTTTAAATATTTGCTGTGTTGGGCACTGCGATGAATTTAAATGTGTTACCTTACTGAATCTTCCAGACACATCCATGAGGCAAATTCTATTGTCGTCTGGACATCACAGATGAGAAAACTTGAAATTTAGCAAGTAATAAACATGCCCACTATCACATAACTAGCAAATGATGATAGAGGACTTGAACCCCGGTCAATGATTTAGAGCCGAAACACTTAACCACTATGCTACTCTGCTTCATAGTGGGAGAAAATCCATTTATGGCCCCTACTTATTAAATTAAACTCAGAGCTAATGCACTGTTCCCAGGATTATTTGGGCCTCTGGCTATTGAGGATGGAAAAATGATTCATGTTCTCTCACCTGTGTTCTGTTGATTTGCTCTCCTTCCCCTCTCCCCAAGTGAGAATTCCAGGAGATTTAATTTGGAGATGGGCTCTGTGCTGTGAGCACAAAGCACAGCAGGCTGGTTGTGCCTGGCTCTGTGGCCCCACCTTTGCTAGTCACCTCATCTTAGGTCTTGCCTTCCAAACTGGCTGGGCACTTCCCTGCCCCAGCATGGCCAGCTACAGTCTCCAGGCTGAGGGGCCCAAGAAAGCACTCATTGCTACAAAGTGACAAACTCAGCTCATGCCAAGTCTTCTTGGCAGAGCCAGCCACTACTTTTGTGGTGCAATTTCAGGAGCACAGCAATCTGCTGCCTACCCCAAACATACCTCTCCTCCCACCCCCAACTGGCCGGCCTATCATGGGGCCTGAACTTCTGCCATTATGAATGTATCCCTTTGACTTTTAAAGCATCATGCCCGTTAAAAAGCAAAAGGTTCAACGAGAAGTAACACACTCAGCCTTAGTCTCTTCACGTAGAGTGGGGGTAGGCAGAACACCCTCTTCAAGGCGTTGATGTGAGAACCAAGAGAATACATGTAGTAGACTTATCCGAGTGCCTTTTACAAAATACATACCCAATAAATATTAGCAGTTACCACACGAGCATCACCATCACTAAGTGTGGATATGTTCACATACATGATTTCTTTGCTCAAGGGCTCAGGAACAGAACCGAGGACTGGAAGCAGGAAACTTGAATTCCAACCCTGACATGGCTGTTGACTCGCTGTATTCTGGAAATGTCACTGATATTCTCTGGGCCTTTTTAATTGTCTTCATTATTCTCACCATTATTATGAAAATATCTTTTATTTCTACAGCGTATTTTGGTTCACAGAGCTTTTTGGTATTCTCTCTCTCGTGTAAGCTTCCCAATACCCTAGAATTAGGCAGGGGCAAATGTGGAATTGGAGGCTCTGGATGCATAAGTGATTTGCCCAAGGTCACAGAGCTAGCTAATGGCAGAACCACTGTGACTTCCAAAAGACATCACTCGGTCTCTGGTCCAAGAGGGTTTGCCAGCATTAAGGTTAGAGAATATCAGAGCGGAAAGAGCCTTCTGAAGTAGTCTAGTTGGTGATGGCTAATACCTCGTCCTCAGAACCCAATTCCCCATCCCATACCTACAGTAGATATCACTAATTGGCGATGATGAGTCTAGAAATTCTCCACAGGGTGTGCCCAATGAACTCTCAATCAAAGCTGCACATGGAACAAACTCATTGGTTTCTCCCACCTAGACCAGAAGTTCCTATCAGCCCCTGGTTTGTGCGTCTCAAACTTTAATCTGCCCATGAGTCACCTTTGGTACCTTGATAAAAATCCAGATTCTCATTCACTGGGTCCATGCTGGGGCCCAAGATGCCACCTTTCTACCTAGCTGTCCCCCGTCAGGTGCTACCTCTGCTTTTGGTCCACGGACCACACTTTGGGGGAACAAATTCCTAGGTGATGTGATGGAGATGCCCCACCCCGCTGTGTGTGTGAGCCTCAGGTTGCAGATTTCCCCTCAGGAACATCAATCCTGTTTCAAGGCTGCCGCCAATGCCTCCTATACGCGTTGTTCCCTTGAACGTGCAGATACGAGAAGGGAGGGCTGGAGAGAGCCCACAATGTGCTATTCTTCTCCCAGTCCTATGCCAGTAACCCCCTCATACACACACACGCATGCGCACACACACATGCATTCGCACACGCTCGACTCTTCTGAGGGTTCTTGGGACATTTGTGAGGTGCAGCGGATAGCGCACACCTGAGAATTCAGAGACCTGCCTTCTAGCCTTGCCTCTGCAACTTCCTCTGTGTGTGATCTTAGTCAAACCACTCCGGACTGTCTGCCTCCCCCTTATAGGACCCTCCTGAGAAGCGAGTGTAGCCCAAAAGCCAACCTGTCCCCTGGCCCCAAGACATACTTTCTCCCCTGGGATGTCTGGGGACACAGAGGTGTGGCTGTGGGTACTTATCAATTCCCCACCAGGTCTGTGGTGGGAAGTGACAGATGAGCAGTAAGACAAACAGCATGTCGGTGTGTAAAGGACCTCAGCCCCCAGCCAGTCCAACCCCTTCCTCCCACGTCATGTTCCTACTTCGTTGCTTATTCATCTTGTTTAAAACAGAGAAACCCAAACCTCTTTGCCCTAGAACCTCAAGCAACCTTAGCAATTGGGGGGGCGGAGCAAGATGGCGGAGGAGTAGGAGACCTGGATTTCGTCTGGTCTCAGGAATTCAGCTGAATAGGGATCAAACCATTCTGAACACCTACGAACTCAACAGGAGATCGAACAGGAGAGTAGCAACAACTCTCTGAACAGAGAAGCGACCACTTACTGGAAGGTAGGGCTTGCGGAGAAGTGAATCCGAGGCGATATTCGGGAGGATAGACGGCGGGGGAGGGGCCTCCGCCGGCCGCTTCTGGCAAGTGATAGAACCGCGGAGCACAAAATCGGACCTTTTAGAAGTTGGCTCGGCGGAGGGAAGTCGCTGCAGTGGCTAAGCGGGGGGTGGAATCCTCCCGGGACAGTGTGATCTCAGGACCCTTGGGGTCACAGAGAGACCGGGGTGCCTGAGTGCAGCAGAGCTCCCAGGTATCAGAGCAGGGAAGCCGGCTGCAGATACGGAGCAGAGTCGCGGGCTCTCAGCTCGGGGTTGCCATAAACTGTGATCTGCGGCCCAGTCGGGGCACAGCTCCCCCAGCAGGGACCCAACAAGCAGCAGATCCGGGGAGACTCCCCTTCCTTCCCGGGGAGGAGCGGTGAGGGAACGCACTGCAGGGATCTGCTGGGTTTGGAGACTCCGCGCGGGGTCAGGTGCCAGAGATAGCAACGCTCGATCACAGGCCGGGTGAGCACTGAGTGCGGCCGGAGACCGGGGACACGGAAGTGACTGCTTTTCTCTGGGGGCACACTGAGGAGCGGGGCCCCGAGTTCTCAGCTCCTCCAAGTGGAGATTGGGAGGCCACCATTTCTGCCCTGGGCCTCCAAAGCTGTACCGAGAGCTTGCAGGGAACAAAAACTCCTGAGAGCAAACCGGAGCAGCTTCCTTAGCCCGGACCGACAAGGGCGGGGCAATTCCGCCTCCGGCAAAGACATTTGGAAACCACAGCAACAGGCCCCTCCCCCAGAAGATCAGCACAAACAGCCAGCAAGCCAAGACCAAGTTGATCGATCAAGGAGAATAGGAGAACTCCAGCGCTAGGGGAATACTGCACATAGATTCATGGCTTTTTTTTTTTTTTTTTTAACCATGATTCATTATTTCATCAAAGTTAATTTTTGTTGACTGTTTTTTTTTTTTATTTTTCTTTTTCCCTTTTTCAACCAACATCTTATAAATCCCTTTTTAAAAAAAAAAAAAAAATTTTTATTTTTCATTTTTAGAGTCATATTTTATCCCTTCATAGTAGTTACCCTTATTTTTGGCATATATATATAAGTTGTTCTCTCTTTAAAATTTTGAGGTACAGTTTCTTCTAACAGATCAAAATATACCCTAAATCACTAGTGTATGGCTTTGTTCTAGTCTCCTGCCTGATCACATTCTCTCCCTTTTTCCTTTTTTTTTTTCTTAAATCTTCTTTCTTTTTTCAAACAACTTATCTTACCAAGTCCTTTTATAAAATCTTTTATAATTTTCATCTTTACAGTCATCTTCCATCCCTTCATTGTATCAAGCCTTATTTTGTACATATATGTCTTTCTTCCTTTAAAATTTTAGGAGGCACTTTTTTCTAACAGACCAAAATACGCCCAAAACCTAGTGTGTGGCACTGATCTATGCACTAGCCTGATCATATTTGATCATATTCTGCCTTTATTGTATTGTTTTGTTTTTGTTTTTATCTTTTTTTTTCTTTTTTTTTTCTTTTTCTCTTTCTTTTTTCTTTCTTTCCCTTTCTTTTCCCCTGGTGTCAGGTCTTTTCTGATTTGTATACAGTATATTTGCTGGGGACGTTGTAAACCTGTTAGCATTTTGTTCTCTCATTCATCTATTCTCCTCTGGACAAAATGACAAGACGAAAGAAATCACCTCAGCAAAAAGAACAAGAGGTAGTACCGTCAGCCAGGGATCTACTCAATACGGACATTAGTACGATGTCGGACCTAGAGTTCAGAATCATGATTTTAAAAATACTAGCTGGGCTTGAAAAAAGCGTGGAAGTTATTAGAGAAACCCTTTCTGGAGAAATAAAAGAACTAAAATCTAACCAAATCGAAATCAAAAAGGCTATTGATGAAGTGCAATCAAAAATGGGGGCACTAAATGCTAGGATAAATGAGGCAGAAGAGAGAATCAGCGATATAGAAGACCAAATGATGGAAAATAAAGAGGCTGAGAAAAAGAGAGAGAAACAACTACAGGATCACGAGGGCAGAATTCGAGAGATAAGTGATATGATAAGACGAAACAACATTAGAATAATTGGGATCCCAGAAGAAGAAGAGAGAGAGAGAGGGGCAGAAGGTATATTGGAGCAAATTATAGCAGAGAACTTCCCTAATGTGAGGAAGGAAACAGGCATTAAAATCCAGGAGGCACAGAGAACCCCTCTCAAAATCAATAATAATAGGTCAACACCCCGACATCTAATAGTAAAACTTACGAGTCTCAGAGACAAAGAGAAAATCCTGAAAGCAGCTCGGGAGAAGAGATATGTAACCTACAATGGTAGAAACATTAGATTGGCAACAGACCTATCCACAGAGACCTGGCAGGCCAGAAAGGACTGGCAAGATATCTTCAGAGCACTAAACGAGAAAAATATGCAGCCAAGAATACTATATCCAGCTAGGCTATCACTGAAAATAGAAGGAGAGATAAAAAGCTTCCAGAACAAACAAAAACTAAAGGAATTTGCAAACACGAAACCAGCCCTCCAAGAAATATTGAGAGGGGTCCTCTAAGCAAAGAAAGAACCTAAAAGCAGCAAAGAGCAGAAACAAACACAGAAAACAGACAGTTAACAGTCACCTTACAGGTAATACAATGACACTAAATTCATACCTTTCAATAGTTACCCTGAATGTAAATGGGCTAAATGCCCCAATTAAAAGACACAGGCTATCAGATTGGATTAAAAAACAAGACCCATCCATATGCTGTCTGCAAGAGACTCATTTTAGACCCAAAGACACCCCCAGATTGAAAGTGAGGGGGTGGAAAACCATTTACCATGCTAATGGACACCAAAAGAAAGCTGGGGTGGCAATCCTTATATCAGACAAACTAGATTTTAAACAAAGACTGTAATAAGAGATGAGGAAGGACACTATATCCTACTTAAAGGGTCTATCCAACAAGAAGATCTAACAATTGTAAATATCTATGCCCCGAACGTGGGAGCAGCCAATTATATAAGGCAATTAATAACAAAAGCAAAGAAACACATTGATAACAATACAATAATAGTGGGGGACTTTAACACCCCCCTGACTGAAATGGACAGATCATCTAAGCAAAAGATCAACAAGGAAATAAAGACTTTAAATGACACATTGGACCAAATGGACTTCACAGACATATTCAGAACATTCCATCCCAAAACAAAGGAATACACATTCTTCTCTAGTGCCCAGGGAACATTCTCCAGAATTGATCACATCCTAGGTCACAAATCAGGTCTCAATCGGTACCAAAAGATTGGGATCATTCCCTGCATATTTTCAGACCACAATGCTTTGAAACTAGAACTCAACCACAAGAGGAAAGTCGGAAAGAACTCAAATACATGGAGGCTAAAGAGCATCCTACTAAAGAATGAATGGGTCAACCAAGAAATCAAAGAAGAATTAAAAAAATTCCGGGAAACCAATGAAAATGAAAACACAACTGTTCAAAATCTTTGGGATACAGCAAAGGCAGTCCTGAGAGGAAAGTATATAGCAATACAAGTCTTTCTCAAGAAACAAGAGAGGTCTCAAATACACAACCTAACCCTACACCTAAAGGAGCTGGAGAAAGAACAGCAAATAAAGCCTAAACCCAGCAGGAGAAGAGAAATCATAAAGATCAGAGCAGAAATCAATGAAATAGAAACCAAAAGAACAGAACAGATCAACAAAACTAGGAGCTGGTTCTTTGAAAGAATTAACAAGATTGATAAACCCCTGGCCAGACTTATCAAAAAGAAAAGAGAAATGACCCAAATCAACAAAATCATGAATGAAAGAGGAGAGATCACAACCAACACCAAAGAAATACAAACAATTATAAGAACATATTATGAGCAACTATATGCCAACAAATTAGATAACCTGGAAGAAATGGGTGCATTCCTAGAGATGTATCAACTACCAAAATTGAACCAGGAAGAAATAGAAAACCTGAACAGACCTATAACCACTAAGGAAATTGAAACAGTCATCAAAAATCTCCCAAGAAACAAAAGCCCAGGGCCAGATGGCTTCCCAGGGGAATTCTATCAGACATTTCAAGAATTAATACCTATTCTCCTGAAACTGTTCCAAAAAATAGAAATGGAAGGGAAACTTCCAAAGTCATTTTATGAGGCCAGCATTACCTTGATCCCAAAACCAGACAAAGACCCCATCAAAAAAGAGAATTACAGACCAATATCCTTGATGAACATGGATGCAAAAATTCTCACCAAAATACTAGCCAATAGGATCCAACAGTACATTAAAAGGATTATTCACCAGGACCAAGTGGGATTTATTCCTGGGCTGCAAGGCTGGTTCAACATCCGCAAATCAATCAATGTGATACAATACATTAACAAAAGAAAGAGCAAGAATCATATGATCCTCTCAATAGATGCAGAAAAAGCATTTGACAAAGTACAACATCCTTTCTTGATCAAAACTCTTCAGAGTATAGGGATAGAGGGTACATACCTCAATATCATAAAAGCCATCTATGAAAAACCTACAGCGAATATCATTCTCAATGGGGAAAGGCTGAGAGCTTTTCCCCTAAGGTCAGGAACGCGGCAGGGATGTCCACTATCACCACTGCTATTCAACATAGTATTAGAAGTCCTAGCCACAGCAATCAGACAACAAAAAGAAATCAAAGGCATCCAAATCGGCAAAGAGGAAGTCAAACTCTCACTCTTTGCAGATGATATGATACTGTATGTGGAAAACCCAAAAGACTCCACCCCAAAACTGCTAGAACTCATACAGGAATTCAGTCAAGTAGCAGGATATAAAATCAATGCACAGAAATCAGTGGCATTCCTATCCACCAACAACAAGACAGAAGAGAGACAAATCAAGGAGTCGATCCCATTTACAATTGCACCCAAAACCATTAGATACCTAGGAATAAATCTAACCAAAGAGGCAAAGGATCTGTACTCAGAAAACTATAAAATACTCAGGAAAGAAATTGAAGAAGACACAAAGAAATGGAAAACCGTTCCATGCTCATGGATTGGGAGAATCAACATTGTGAAGATGTCAATGCTACCTAGAGCAATCTACACATTCAATGCAATCCCCATCAAAATACCATCCACTTTTTTCAAAGAAATGGAACAAATAATCCTAAAATTTGTATGGAACCAGAAGAGACCCAGAATAGCCAGAGGAATACTGAAAAAGAAAAGCAAAGCTGGCGGCATCACAATTCCGGACTTCCAGCTCTATTACAAAGCTGTCATCATCAAGACAGTATGGTACTGGCACAAAAACAGACACATAGATCAATGGAACAGAATCGAGAGCCCAGAAATGGACCCTCAACTCTATGGTCAACTTATCTTTGACAAAGCAGGAAAAAATGTCCAATGGCAAAAAGACAGTCTCTTCAACAAATGGTGTTGGGAAAATTGGACAGCCACATGCAGAAGAATGAAACTGGACCATTTCCTTACACCACACACAAAAATAGACTCCAAATGGTTGAAAGACCTAAACGTGAGACAGGAGTCCATCCAAATCCTAAAGGAGAACACAGGTAGCAACCTTTTCGACCTTAGCCGCAGCAACTTCTTCCTAGAAACATCGCCAAAAGCACGGGAAGCCAGGGCAAAAATGAACTATTGGGATTTCATCAAGATAAAAAGCTTTTGCCCAGCAAAAGAAACAGTCCACAAAACCAAAAGACAACCGACAGAATGGGAGAAAATATTTGCAAATGACATATCAGATAAAGGGCTAGTATCCAAAATCTATAAAGAACTTATCAAACTCAACACCCAAAGAACAAATAATCCAATCAAGAAATGGGCAGAAGACATGAACAGACATTTCTCCAAAGAAGACATCCAAATGGCCAACAGGCACATGAAAAAGTGCTCAACATCGCTCGGCATCAGGGAAATCCAAATCAAAACCTCAATGAGATACCACCTCACACCCGTTAGAATGGCTAAAATTAACAAGTCAGGGAATGACAGATGTTGGCGGGGATGTGGAGAAAGGGGAACACTCCTACACTGTTGGTGGGAATGCAAGCTGGTGCAACCCCTCTGGAAAACAGTATGGAGGTTCCTCAAACAGTTGAAATTAGAGCTACCGTTCGATCCAGCAATTGCACTACTGGGTATTTACCACAAAGACACAAATGTAGGGACCCGAAGGGGTACGTGTACCCCAATGTTTATAGCGGCAATGTCCACCATAGCCAAACTGTGGAAAGAGCCAAGATGCCCATCGACAGATGAATGGATAAAGAAGATGTGGTATATATACACAATGGAATATTATGCAGCCATCAAAAGGAATGAGATCTTGCCATTTGCAACGACGTGGATGGAACTGGAGGGTGTTATGCTGAGTGAAATAAGTCAATCAGAGAAAGACATGTATCACATGACCTCACTGATATGAGGAATTCTTAATCTCAGGAAACAGAGTGTTACTGGAATGGTTGGGGGTGGGAGGGATCGGGTGGCTGGGTGATAGACATTGGGGAGGGTATGTGCTACGGTGAGCGCTGTGAATTGTGCAAGACTGTTGAATCACAGTTCTGTACTTCTGAAACAAATAACGCAACATATTTTAAGAAAAAAGAAAAAGAAGAAGATAACAGGAGAGGAAGAAAAGGGGAGTATGTCAGAGGGGGAGACGAACCATGAGAGATGATGGACTCTGAAAAACAAACTGAGGGTTCTAGAGGGGAGGGGGGTAGGGGGATGGGTTAGCCTGGTGATGGGTATTGAGGAGGGCACGTTCTGCATGGAGCACTGGGTGTTATGAACAAACAATGAATCATGGAACACTGCACCAAAAACTAATGATGTAATATATGGTGATTAACATAATAAAAAAATAAAATAAATAAAAAAAATAAAAAAAAAAGCAACCTTAGCAATTAAAAGATACTTAAAAACTGCAACCGATCTTGCAAACCATAGCAGCATTTTAATGACCCTGAAATAAAACCCTGTGTAGGAAAACAAACAAACAAACAAAAAACAAAAAACGTTTACCTTCTAACCTGACAGCATCCTCGCCCCAAGGGTGCTGT
Source organism: Eumetopias jubatus (assembly GCF_037043125.1). Lineage (NCBI taxonomy): Eukaryota > Metazoa > Chordata > Mammalia > Carnivora > Otariidae > Eumetopias > Eumetopias jubatus. Next base: position 110,833,737 of record NW_028274811.1, read on the forward strand.
CCTGACTGCGAAGGGAGACAAACTGATGCCGTTCGATGGGCTGGATCAGGCAGTGCTGGCTGCAAGTCAGGAGGCATGGGATCCCGTCCAGCCCTGGCAGCCTTGAGCAAGTCGCTTTCAGAAGCTGATTCTCAGTTTTCTCATCCATCAAATGGGGATAATAGTAATAGCAAATATGAACTGAGTACTTAATATATGCCAGGCACTATTACTGGTATTGTTATCCAACCTCACCAAAGCCCCAAGCTATATATGTACGATTATATCTAATGTACAGATGAGAAAACCAAAACGTGGAGAGGCTTAATACCATGGCAAGACTCCCATTGCAAGGTGGTGCTCTAGGCCCCGAACTTTTGCTCCTATCCCCTGGACCAGACCATGTCTCTTCGCCCTGCACTCCTCACAGAACTTCTGTGAGACTCAAGTAAGAACATCTCTTCGTAGTCCTAACTGTTGCGTACACACTGCTGTAGCTCTTGAACTAAAGCAACGAATGCCAAGTGCATCCACCACAGGCACCACGGTAGGGGGGTGCATGCAGGGAAGAGTTGGGGTTCTTCTCACAGCACCCTGGATTTCACTGGTTCTTGATTCCACTTCTCTGGAATCTGACTCAAATACCCATCTCTTTTCTTTCAGAGACTCCACTACTCAAACAAGACGTTCGCCCCGTGTCTGATTAACACCCTCACTTAAAAATTCCCTGGGGTCGCCCAGGGCTGATCTCACTCCACATTTTTAACTTGGTTTGAGCTCTTCTCCCCATAGGGGGTAGTAAGAAGTGGAAGGGAGGAAGGAGCTAGTTTCCCCCTTCGCAAAGTGAGCTGCCTCTTCGCCCAATTCTCCTGTCACCCTTTCTCTCATTATAGTTATGGGTTTGGGCAGCCTCTTGCCGTGGTTACACAATCTTCTGATTAAATTCTGCCAGCCAGCCAGCTCCAGTTTCAGAACGTGAATGAATAAACTGCTGCACTAAACCAGATGAGGAGACATAAGCCTTGGATACAAGGAGAGTTCTCTGAAAGCTAAAACAAGCAGGATCATATTAAAAGAAATATAGAGGCCTAAATAAAGGAGAGAGAGGAATGGCTTTATTCTAGCTGGACTACATTTAGGAAATAAGCACGGATATGGGGCTCCTGGGTGGCTCAGTCAGTTAAGCATCTGACTCTTGATTTTAGCTCAGGTCATGATCTCAGGTCCTAGAACTTGGAAGTAGAATAAAGGATTAAGTGTAGGACACTGGGCAAGTTCCTCCCTTCTTGAGACTCAGTTTCCTTAGCTGCCAAAGGCATGATCATATTAACTAGTAATTGTTAAGCACTTAGCATGTACCAGGCACTGTGCCAAGCATTTTAACAATTGACATGTCACATGTAGGTTAGTTGAAAGAACTGAAGATGTTTTGGCCCAAGGAAAGGCAGCTTGGGAAGGAAAAGTAAAGTGAATTTAAATATATGCTCTAATGTGAAAGAAATACCTAATTTTATTTTATTCTTTGAGCTTTTGAGTTGAAAGAACAAATATTTCATGTCAGACTTCAGGGTGGGTAAGGGATCTGCCAGTGCCTCACCCTCTGACATTGGAAGATTTACTGGGCCTCTCAGCCTCAGTTTTCTGGCCCGTGAAATGGGGATAGTGCCACCTATCTCATGCATTACAGGAAGGCTTAAATTAATGTAGGTAAAGGGTATTTACTACATGGCACACACTAAGTGTTCAGTAAATGTTTGTTTCTTCTCTATCCAAAGGACAAAGGACAATTACTCTGGACCACAGCCTTGACCTAAGAGAAATCTGGATGACCCCAGGATTTTATCCCATTTCTTGAGCGCAACCCACATCCTGGCTACAATCACTGCATAGTCACATGTGGAGATAAATTTTGGACATACTCCAAACTTAATTATTAGGATTCTCTAGCCTAGGAGGGTGGGAAGAAAATCCATATCAAAATAAATGACAGAACCTTATTGTCCCTTATGCCCTGATAGCTCTTGAACTAGGAGTAAGCAGGAGAATTGATAGCCCTTATGTTCTCTGACGGCAGGGATCACGTCCATCTCATCTACCCCATGAGCAGCAGACTGGGCAGTGTGTGGCACGTTACAGGTGCTCCATAAGTAGATCTCCGGCTGACGGACTGACAGTACCATTTCTCTGTCACCTACTTTACTTTTTAGTTTTTACTCCCCAACCCCAGCCCTCTCCCCCAAGAACATAAACTTCTCCAAAGAGGGAATGACATACTCATCCACTTTCCTTTACCTTAAACATGCTCCTGTTCCCAAATTTCTATCTCCAGCCTGGATCACACTCCTGAGCTCTAAATTTGTATGTCCAGCTGCCTACTCTGTATTTTCATCTAGGTGTTTAATATAAATAAATAGATAGGTAAACAAATAAACTTGAATCTGCCCCTCAAAGAACTCTTCATCTGCCCTCAAATGAGTAATAAAAGCCAGCCCTGCCTCCAGTATTTCTCATCTCAGATAATGGTACCACCCTGAGCCAATTGTTTAGGTTAAAAACCTAAGAGTCATCCTTACTTCTTTATCATCAGTCTACATTCAATCTGTCAGCAAGTGCTGTCACTCTCCCAAAATATATTCTAAATGTGCCCATTTCTCAGGAGTTCCATCTAAGCATCTTAGAATAGGCTACCATCCTCTCGTTCCTTAACTACTACAGTGACCACTAAGAGAGGTCCTGGCTTCCTCCCATCCTCCCTCACAATCCACTTGGCATACAGTAGCCAGACAATCTATGTAAAATATATCATATAAACTCCCCTGCTTAAAACTCACTCGTTCATTCAAGAGTCAGCATTTGGGGTGTACTGTCTGAGCTGTTATAAATATAGTAATAGTGAGCACACAGAACAAACACACCTGCCCTTGGGCTTACAACTGACTCAGGAAGGCAGACAATAAGCAGAGAAGGGGGGCGTGCTGGGGGTATCATTTTGTGTGGGCAGTTAGGAAAAGCCTCAAGGAGAAGGCAGCATCTGAGCAAAACCCTGGGCAGGAGTTTGAGAATGAGCCATGTGGATATCTGGGGAAAGCTCTCTAGACTAAGGAAAGGCCAGGACAATGGTCTGGAAGCAGGAGCAGCTGAGGCACATTCAAAAAGGACAAGGAGAACCCAAGGTGGCTTGAGGAGAGTGAGTGAGGCAGAGAGAGCAGTCCGACATGAGCTCAGGAAGGTAATGGAAGATCAGGTCACACAGGACCATGTTGGCCATTGTGAGGTCTCTGGCCTTTACCCCGAGTGAGATGAGGAGAACCTGGAGGGTACTGATTGAGAGTGACATGATCTGGCTTACACCCTGGTTGCTGTGTTGAGAATACGGTAAAAAAAAGTTACAGCAGAAAGATCAGGTAAGAGCTTAGTGCAATGAGCCAGGCAAGAGATGAACTACAAGACTTGAACTAAGGAGTAGCTATGAGAAGAGTGATGAGCATTGGGACCCTAGACATAAATTGAAGGCAGAACCATCAGAGTTTACTGACAGAATAGATGTCTGGGGGCTGGGGCATCAAGGACAACCCCAGGTATTATGGCCCAAGAAACTAGACAGGTAGATTTACTCTTCCCAGAGACAGGGGAGACTGGGTGAAGTAGATCCGTGGGACAGTAGGAGAAGATCAGGAATTCAGATTTACATGTTAAGTCTGAGTTTCCTTTAAGACATCAAAATGGAGACACTGAGTAGGCAATTGTGTGTGCAAGTCTGAAATGCAGGGAAGAGGTCGGCTCTACAGTATAAAATTGGGGATAATCAGCACATGGGCGGTATTTAAAGTTAGAGGACTGAATAAGATCCCCTGGAGAGGAAGCCTGGCTAGAAAAGAGGAGAGGGAGGTTCACAGATTGGGCTCTAGGATACTCTAAAGTTAAGAGATGTTGAAGAAAAGATGGATCAATGAGAAAGAAGATGGATAACTTCCCAACACAGGAGAAAACAACTCAACACCTTGTCTGTGGGTCTTAGGCAATCTACCCCCTTCTCTCTCTCCAACTTCATCCCCTGTCTTCTTCCTTGCTTACTAAGCACCAACCACAAGCGACTTCATCTTGTCCCTAAAATAAGTGAAACTCATTCTTTATTTGAAGCTTGAACTTGCCTGGGGAGATCTTCTTTCAGACTTTATCACTGATTTGTCTCTCAAGTGTCAGAGATTTTACGTTGCTTCCATGGAGAAGCATTCCCGAGCCTATTCCCTACCAGCCAACGTGTTTCTTTATCTTGGTTTACTTACTATGAACATCATTATCCTAAATTTTCTTTTTTCTTTACATTTCTACTTTCTATTTCACCCATCCCCAAACCTGGCCAGGTAAACTCAATAAAGGCGAAACTTGCCCCCGCCCCACACACACACACTGATGAATCCCCAGTCACCTAGATTGAAATACATCATCTAGTAAGTGTTCAACAAACGTTTATGGGATGAATATAAACCAAGATCCAGAGAGGCAGAGCAAGCTCCCCAAGCTCATCCAGAGAACTGGCGATAGAAACAAGGCCCGAGCTCAGATTTTTTTTTAAAGGTTTTATTTATTTATTTGAGAGAGAGAATCAGATAGAGAGAGCATGAGGGGGGAGGGTCAGAGGGAGAAGCAGACTCCCCGCCGAGCAGGGAGCCCAATGCGGGACTCGATCCTAGAACTCCAGGATCATGACCTGAGCCAAAGGCAGTTGCCCAACCAACTGAGCCACCCAGGCACCCTCGAGCTCAGATTTCTTAACCATACACTCAAAGTTGGTTGTTTTGTGTCCCAGCTATTGCAGGGGGAGAAATGGTAGGCTGAATAAAACTATCCACACTCATTTCTAAATTACTGAGTGACCAATGTAACCCTCTTTTCCTTGGCCACTCTCCATAACTCTGTAAACTTTAAGCATGAAACTTCAAGCATGTAAAATCATTGACCAGCATGAGAAGGGAACTTTTAGAAGACAAATCATAGTGTATTGGAGCTTAGACTGGGAAGGTACCATAGTCATTTGTAATCCAACTTTCCCCATTTCCCCTATAATCTCGTGAGCTTAAAATGTGTCTAGTCAGTGGCCGAGGGAAAGAACAAAACTTACCTACATCTCTACCAGTTACCTGGTGTCTTTCAGATGTCCCCTGCAGAAAAGATTGTTTTTCATTCATTCATTTCACAAATACATATTGAACCAACTATTCTAGAAGTTGATGATCCAACAGTGAGTAAAACAGATAAAATTCTTTTTTTTAAAGGATCTTATTTATTTGAGAGAGAGAGAGAGAGAGAGAGAGAGAGTGTGTGTGTGTGTGTGTGTGTGTGTGTGTGTGTGTGTGTGAAAGAGCATGAGCAGGGTGGAGGGGCAGAGGGAGAGGCAGACTCCCCGCTGAGCAGGGAGCCATATGTGGAGCTCGATCCCAGGACCCTAGGATCATGACCTGAGCTGAAGGCAGATACTTAGCTAAGCCCCCTGGGTACCCCAAAAACAGATACAATTCTTGCTCTCAAATGCTTATGTTCCGGTTAGAAAGGCAGATAATAAATAAGTAAATAAATAAATGAACAAAATAATGTCAGGTGATGTTAGGCGGTGTGAAGACAATAAAATAGGACAATGTGGTTCAGAGCATGCAGCTGAGTGAGACAGCCCCAGATTTTTGGATGAATTTCAAATATCTGGTTTTCCCACATACATATTTTAAAGACTGATTACTTATTTGAAAGTTTCAATGCAAGCACAATCAAACTTGATAGAACCCATATTTATTTCTCCCCCTCGCCCCCTGGCCCATATTTAAAGAGGTGATAAAATTTAGAAGCATAGCTGTTCTGTAGAGATTGAGATATTACCTTTTTGTTCATGATGCTCATTAAAGCATGATACTGTATGATTTCACTCATATGTGGAATTTAAGAAACAAAACACATGAACAAAAAACTCCCCAAAACCAGACTCTTAACTACAGAGAACAAACTGGTTACCAGTTTGGTAAGAAGGGCTGGAGGGATGGGTGAAATAGGTGAAGGGGATTAAGAGTACACTTAACACGATGAGCACTGAGTAATATATAGAATTGTTGAATCACTATATTATATACCTGAAACTAACACTGTATATTAATTATATTTGAATTAAAAAAAAAAAACATGATTGTAGTGTGACAGGGCAGCTGGGTGGTTCAGTCAGTTAAGTGTCTGATTCTTGATTTCAGCTTAGGTCATGATCTCAGGGTCATGAGATCGAGCCCTGTGTTGGGCTCCATGCTGGACATGGAGCCTGCTTAAGATTCTCTCTCTCTCCCTCCGCCCCTCCCCCTGCTCGCTCTCACTCTTTCTCCGCCCTGCAAAAAAATTTAAAAGTGTGTATGTAAAGCAAGAGTGAAAGAGGACTGAGGTACTCCAATTATAACCTTAAAGATACACTAGAATTTGACCCCAAGAAAGTATACCAGCAAATAAAGTCATTACCTACTAGAGATAAGTACACAGAATTGACAGGGTTAGCTGTATGATGGCATGTCATTGACTTAAAACTTGATTAATAAGAAAACAATGAAGTGAGATAAGGAGTAATATATGTCCTTTTCCTGGCTTGACTGACCCATACTGCCACATAGCCGCTCCCATCCTTGGTTTACTCCTCATAAGAACAAGGAGTATAACTGGAAGATTTCCAACTCCAAATGTCAGTCATTCCACATCCTGTGAAATACAAAAAAAGAGGCACCTGGGACACCTAGGTGGCTCAGTTGGTTAAGCATCTGCCTTCAGCTAAGGTCATGATCCCAGGGTTCTGGGATCGAGCCCCACATTGGGCTCCCTGCTCAGCGGGGAGCCTGCCTCTTCCCCTGCTTGTGTTCTCTCTCTCTCTCTCTGACAAATAAATAAATAAAAACTTAAAAAAAAAAAAAGAGAGGCACAATCTCTACCAATGGGCTAGTAACAAAGGGAAACCTACCCAAACTCATAACTTTTCCAAGGACCAGCTCACCTTCTTCAACTGAGGCAATGGAATACCTAGGTTGAGAAATACTTATCAAGATTAAGTCAATTGGTTGGTTGGACTTAAGTGCAAATAATTAATCATAATACCTGATCTCATTATTGGCCCTAGCATGACTTGCTTTTGAGTGTTTGGAAAATTTTTTCTAGCTTTATTGAGGAGTAACTGACAAATATAATTGCATATATTCAAACTATACAACATGATGATTTGATATACATCTTATTATATTATGAAATTATTACCTCAAGATAATTAACACATCCATCATCTCATACACTTAACTCTGTGTGTGTGTATGTGGTGAGAACACTTAAGATCTACTCTCTCAGCAAATTTCATGTATACAATACCATATTATTAATAGTCACAATGCTGTGTATTAGATCCTTAGAACTTATTCTTCCTCAAACTGACTTGGTATCATTTGACCTACATCTCCGCATGTTCTCTTCACCTCCAGCCCCTAGCATCACCATTCTCTTTATTTCTATGAAATCGGCTTTAAAAAAAAAAGTTTCCACATCTAAGAGAAACCATGCAATATTTGTCTTTCTCTGGCTTATTTAACTTAGTGTAATTCCTTCCACATTTGTCCATATAATTGCAAATGGTAGAATTTCTTTCTTTTTATGGCTGGATAATATTCCACTGAGTATATATATCACATTTTCTTTATCTATTCACCTATCAGTACTGAAGTCATTTCCTTATCTCAGCTCTTATGAATAATACTGCTATGAACATGAGTGTACAGATACAGTTTTGAGATGCTGATGTTGTTTCCTTTGGACATATATCTGGGAGTGGAATGGCTGGATCATACAGTTCTATTTTTAATTTTTCGAAGAATCTCCATACTGTTTTCTACAGTGGCTATACCAACTGACATTCCCACCAACAGTTCCTTTTCTCCACAACCTCACCAACATTGGTCTCTTTGTCTTTTTGGTAATGGTCATTCTAACAGTGTGAGGTGATTTGTCATTGTGGTTTTGATTTGCATTTCCCTGATGATTAGTGAGTACATTTTCATGTACCTACTGGCCCCTTGTATGTCTTCTTTGGAAAAATGTCTATTCAGGAATGGGAGAAATTATCTACCTGCTATATAGCTAATAAGAGAGTTAACATCCAAAATAATAAGGAACTCATATAACTCAATAAAAATTTTTTTCAATTTTAAAAGAGGCAAAGGACCCATATTTATTTTTTTTTAGCATTTAATTCTTTAAAGTTTTTATTTAAATTCCTGTTAACATACAGTGTAATATTAGTTTCAGGTGTACAATATAGTGATTCAACACTTTCATACAACACCTGGAGCTCATCACAGGAAATGTGCTCCTTAATCCCTATCACCTATTTTACCCATCACTCCACCCCCCTCCATTCTAGTAACCATCAGTTCTCTATAGCTAAAAATACTTGGAGGAAAGCAAACCATAAGAGATGCTGAACCCTAGGAAACAAACTGAGGGTTGCTGGAGGGGAGGTAGATGGAGGGAAAGGATAATTGGGTGATGGACATTAAGAAAGGCACTTGATAGGGGCGCCTGGGTGGCTCAGTCGTTAAGCATCTGCCTTCGGCTCAGGTCATGATCCCAGCGTCCTGGGATTGAGCCCTGCATCGGGCTCTCTGTTCCTCTGAAAACCTGCTTCTCCCTCTCCCACTCCCCCTGCTTGTGTTCCTGCTCTCCGCTATCTCTCTTTCTAATAAATAAATAAAATCTTAAAAAAAAAAGGCACTTGATGTAATGAGCACTGGGTGTTATGTGCAACTAATGAATCACTGAATTCTACCTCTGAAACTAATTTTAAAAAGAATATGTTTCTGGTTTGCCTCTCTTTTTGTTCCCCTTTGCTCCTTTGTTTCTTAAGTTACACATATGACTGAAATCATATGGTATTTGTCTTTCTCTGACTTATTTTGCTTAGCATAATACTCTCTAGCTCCATCCTAATCATTGCAAATGGCAAGATTTCATTATTTTTTATGGCTGAGTAATATACCATTATATATACATCTCCTTTATATATTCATCAGTCCATGGACTCTTGGGCTGTTTCCAAACACACTTTTAATAATATCTCACTTCTAATCATATGAGCTTTCACCTCATTCCACTGTTTTCCCCCATCAGAGGAAAAAAAAAATAGGCGTCATTCTAAATCTTCTGTTTATTAGTCACTTGCTTTCCTTTTTGCATGGTGTTGTTATATCTATATGAATTATTTTAAGTTTTTTATTGTAGTTTTTATTTTATAAAATGCTTAGGAGTTGGATGAAATGTGAGTACTTGTGTTTCAAATCCTATGTATCAAGTTGCTGAGATTCATCCATATCGTTGCATGTCTCTGTACTTCATTGCTTTGACTGTTGTATAAAATTCAATTGGGTGCATATAACACAATTTATTCATACTCCCTCAAATGGGCATTTGGGCCATTTCCAGGTTTTTGCCATTATGAACAGTGTTGCTGTGAACATTGTTTTACATATCTTTTTGCTCTTGTTCTATAAAATTGTCCTGGTTATTTTCAGCCCTTTGCTGTTCCACATAAATTTTAGAATTACCTTAAGTTTTGCAGAGGCAAAAAAATTGGTTGTAATTTTCACTGGAAATCCATTGAATCTATAGAACAAGTTAAGGAGAAATGACTCTATGATATTAAGAATCCCTATCCATTTGCCCTTCAATGGATGAATGGATAAAGAAGATGTGGCCCATATATACAATGGAATATTACTCAGCCATCAGAAAGGGTGAATACCCACCATTTGCATCAACGTGGATGGAACTGGAGGGGATTATGCTAAGTGAAATAAGTCAAGCAGAGAAAGGCAATTATCATCTGGTTTCACTTATATGTGGAACATGAGGAATAGCACAGAGGACCACAGGGGAAGGGAGGGAAAACTGAAGGGGGAGAAATCGGAGAGGGAGATGAACCATGAGAGACTATGGACTCCGGGAAACAGTCTGAGGGTTTCAGAGGGCAAGGGGGTGGGGGGACTGGGTGATGGGTATTAAGAAGGGCACGTGTTGTGATGAGCACTGGGTGTTATATGCAACTAATGAATCATTGAACACTACATCAAAAACTAATGATGTACTATACAATGGTTAACTGAACATAAAAAAAAAAGATTTCCTATCCATGAATGTTGTATAACTCTCCTAAATAAATATCTCATTACTCTTTACTATCTCTTTAATAAGTTTTATATCTTTCTTGTTATAATTCTTACACATATTTTGTTAGTTTTTTTCCAGGCCCTTGGTACTCTTTAATACAAGTATAATTGCTTTCTTCTCTTTATCAGTTTTTGTATAATTTTTTAAATTTAGATTCAATTAGCCAACATTTAGTACATCATAAATTTCAGATATAGTGTTCAATAATTCATCAGTTGCGTGTAACACCCAGTGCTCATCACATCACGTGCCCTCTTTAATGCCCATCACCCAATTACCCGACCCCCCCCACCTCCCCTCCAGCAACCCTGTTTGTTTCCTATAGTTAAGAGTCTCTCATGGTTGAAAGACAATTATCATATAGTTTTATTCACAGGTGGAATGTATCTTATAACTTTTTTAAAAAATCTAAATTCATGCGCATTATAATGACAGTTTTTAATACAAAGCCTGCCTGAACTATAATCAGCAAGGGAAAGTTTTTAATTTTTAGTATTGGATAGGAAGATTTGGAACTGAAACTTTCTCAGTAGGTGGATTTCACCTTTATGATTTTTGGCTCTAATCTTGGGCCTGCCATTGCTGGCATTGTGGTCTTGAGTTAAGTCTCTGCCTTCTCTGAGCTGAATATTACCTGTGATAGCTTATCGCAAAATGACTGCCATTGGTACGTTCTCTTTCTATTCAAACGTTATTTCCTCACTGGGAGGTGGAATCTATTCCTCCATCCCACCCCCTTGAATTTGGACTGGTCTATTATTTCTTTGACAAATAGAAATGGTGAAATTAACATCATGTTAATTTCTAAAGATAGGTCATTAGAAGTCTTGCAGCTTCTGTCTGGGTCTCTTAGAATGCTTACTCTGGGGGGAGCCAGCCAGCATATAAGACTACCATGCTGTAAGGAAGCACAATCTTGTCATGTGGAGAGGCCAAGTTAAAAGAGAGATATCCAATCAACCCCCAATGCCTCACACCATGACAGCTCAGGTAGGAGATATGAAAAAGTTTCCCAAAGAATCCAGCAATAAATGTCATCTGAATTCAACTTTATGAAAATCCTCAAATAAGAACTACTCAGCTGAACCTACTCAACATACAAAAGTACAAGAGATAATAAATTATTGTTTGAAGCTACTAAAAATTGGATGGCTTATGTACCAATCAGAAACAAAAAGCAATAGATAACTGAATCCAATATTTTTCAGACTGTGATACTTAGAGCTGTAGAATTCCCAGGAAAACCCCTGCTGGGAAAGAGACTGACTTGTAGGCTCTATGCTTTCCTCATCACCCCCTTCAGCCAGGAAACTCCATCCTTATCTCTTACAATTACAGTCCAACAAAGAATTGCTTTAAAAGGAAGAGGAGGGGGGAGGGAAAGGAGGTGGAGAAGAGGAAAGAAGAGGAGGAAGAAGATAAAAAAGGGAGTTCTAGTACTATTTGTCATATAAACCCCAGACGAGATGATCTCTAAGTTTCCTTCTATCACTAGCTTTCTATGATGATATCCGTAGATATCAAAAAAAAAAAAAAGAGAGAGAGAGAAAGAAAATTTCAAATGAGAAATGGTAGTGAGAATTAGGAATGTTTGATCCAAAGGGGGAAGACACAACCAGATACTGTAAAATGATACTGTAATATAATAATAATGAGGTGATCTATATTTTAAGGAGGTGAGCTTACTTCCCATCCACCCCCACCCCTTACTCCCTGCTTACTGTCTTCCTACATTGAACATGATTTTGTTCTAAATCATATTTTTTACATTTAATTCAAGACCCACTTTTAAATTTTTGCTAGTACTGTTATTTATTCAATATTTCCTTTACATTAGACTACTTTTTTATATAAATAAATTTGGAGTTGATTTTTCCCCTAATACATTCCAAAATATATGCACAATTTTTAAAATGTTACTCAACTGTAGACTAAAATTATCACATTTGTCAAAACACTGGACTAGATGACCCTTCCAACTCTGTGGTCAAATAGTCTTCAAAATATTTTAGCTTATTCAAAATTTCATTCACTCCAAAAGCCTGAGTCAGCTCTCTTCACTTCTCTCAAGGTCTTGTCGATGTCTTCTTCTTCCCTTAAACTTTCTCTTGTTCTCTATATTGACAAGTCCCTATGGATGAAACACTCAGATTCCTTAACAATAAAAAATAATAACATTTATTGAACAGTAACTATATGCTAGGCCCCATAAAAGTGCTTTATATAAAGCCTAGATACTTTTTTTTTTAAGCAAAATATACGGAAACATTTATATTAGCCTAGTTTCATGGGTTTCTTTAGTTCCCATGCCTGGTACCTTTTAGCTCTTGATCGTATAATTACAAAGAATGATGTTTCATTACTTAATGCTCTAAATGAGATGCTTGCAAAGATCCCTATTTTGGAAAAATGTCAACTGCATCTTGCCAAAAGCTTGTCATGTGGCAGCCTCATAACAAGAAAAGGAAAAAGTTCCCAGCTTAGCCTTTCCAGATTGAAATTAATTGTGAGAATTCAACTCTTTCTAAGTCTCTGGGCACTCATACCTTCCCCCTGAGAGTTAGTTATAAGTGATTTTGCACTTTCTGTGCTGAGTAGTGTGGTAAAAAATTCACAGCATGGAGGGGGAATAGAACAATGAAATATGGCTTAACCTTACTACCCCAGGTTCCAGGGATCCTTTCAGTGATACTGGGCTGGCTCCTTCCACTCCAAAAATTATTGATATTCTCTGTGTCCACCATTTCTTAGCCTTGACCACCCATTTGAGCTTAACTTTGTTATTTTCACATGCCTATACCACTGAGAGGCTGTTAAAATTGCCTTTATAAAACATCTTCTCAGCAAAATAGGCCTAAAATCTTACCTGCCTCTCTCTCTTAAGCATTGCCTTTCCATATCCCAGCTAATAAGACATTCATTCTGCATTCATTAATTCAACACACATTTATCAGCTCTTATTGTGTACCATACATTGCATGAGATTGTGTCAGGGGAATATGTCAGTGAACAAAATACTCTAACTTCAGTAAACTAAAATATATGGAACCAAACAATTAAAATAGATGATAGATCAGTCCCCCTACCATGTCCAATCACTGAAATAGTAGTATTGTGAAGGCAGAAATTGTATTCTACATATTATATTTCAAGTGACTAAAAATGTGCCTGGCTCATGATAACAGTTAATAAAATATTTTTTAAATAAATAGATGTGAAATTCAGTGAAAAGAGAAGCTATTTTGGCTGGGGATATCAGAGAAGATTTCTGAGAAGAAGTGGCAATTGAACTAGGCCTTCAGAGATAGAAAATAAAGAAACTTTAAAAAGAAATAGAAAAATAAAATTTACAAAGTGCCTAAATCTGAGGGTTTCAGAGGGGAGGGGATGGGTGGATGGGTATTGAGGAGGACACGTGTTGTAATTAGCACTGGGTGTTACATGCAAATAATGAATCATGAAACACTACATCAAAAACTAAAAAAAAAAAAAAAGTAATATAAGCTTATCTTGAAACAACTAGACACATAGAAGTGTTTTTAATGTTTAAATTATTCATAAAGATAACCACCAAGAAGTCTAGATGAATATGGCAGGAAAGGGGTTCAATGACATTCTCTCTCCCAATACCTAATACATGTCTCCCTAAATCTTTATTTTAAAATATATTTTATCTTCAAATTTTTATTGTAAAAATCAATTAAAATGTAAAAGCTACCAGTAGGATCCAGGCCTGTGAGGTGGTAGACAAGAGAAAAATTTCTAATCCCCACACCTCGTGACACCTAAGTCCCAGCCCCAGAAGAGTTAACAAACACCATCCCAATAATTCTCATGAATATCTCTGATTTGAAGAGCAGTAAATTATGGAAGAGTATTCTTATTTCCCTCCTTCAGATTTAAACAGTGTTGAGGGAGTTAGTATAAAGGATTGATGGAAAGTGAGAGTGAAACTGAGTTAAATCCTTTTCCAAAAAAAAAATATTCAAGTTTCCATGAGGAAATGGGGAAACAATTCCAGGTTCAAGAATATATTCTAAGACTTTATTTATCTCTTTGTCAGAGACAGAGAGAGCACAAGCAGGGGGAGTGGCAGGCAGAGGGAGAAGCAGACTCCCTGCTGAGCAAGTAGCGCGATGTGGGACTTGATCCCGGGACCCTGGGACCAAGTCCTGAGCCGAAGGGAGACGCTCAAATGAGAGAGTCACCCAAGTTTCCCAAGAGTATATTCTGCTATCTCCATCCTGCCATGAAATTAAGAAACACTACCACAAATGAGATGAACAAAATCTTAGAAAAGGGATTAGGATCTAGTTTCATTTTCTTGTGATCAGTAGACATTATATGATCATATTATGTATATCAAGCAAATATTGGCATTATCCGGTGTTATGGCAATTATTTATTTTGTAATTCATTAAGTACCCTATTTTTATTTATTTGCAACATATAATCTAAGTATGAGCAACTCCCTTAGCCCCAGCTTCCAATCTTCTGTCACACCTAAGCCAATTCAATTGAGAAATATTTGTTCTACCACTACTCAAATAAGACAAATAGATTATAAGAAGTCATGAAAAACTCACTCATATTCTATCAAACAACCAGAAGACTAACTAGAACTTCTCACACTAAGTGTAAGCAAAATTTAAAAAATAAAAGAGAGCATAGCAAGTATGCAAACATGCTCTGGTAAAATATCAAAAGAACGGAAGGTGGTGTGCAGAAAAGAGTTAAAGAGCCCCATCTGGAAGAGAAGATGCTCTATGAAACAAAGGAAAAGTCCCCACAAATGCTCCCCCTACTTAAAATTTTAACAAGAATAAAACAAAAATTCAGATACCAAATGTTAAAAGAACAAATTAAGAGCCAGGATACCATTATTATAAAAACTAAGTAAATGACATACAAATCAGATAGACACAGCTGTAAAATAAATTAATGACAAACAGGCTTAATATAATTGTAGTAAAAGAATAAATAACTAAATCAAAACAATGACAAGAATTGTAATCAATATGGAGGACAAAGATGACCTAACTTAAAGATAACTGGTACCCTCACCAAAATAGTCAACTATAAAAACACAGTAGAAACAGAAACTATCCTTAAAATGAAGAACTATATCTGTATAATAAAAAGGTATACCATACTAAAATAAAAATTGATCCACAAGTATCAAAACCCAGGTGTTAATGTATATGTGTGTATGCATATACATAAATTATATAATATATAACATATTATGTCATACATATATTTTCTGTATTTTTTTCTTCTATAAGGCAAAAAGTCAAGCTGGTCTAATAGTGCTCCTCAGCAACATCCATTGGCAGGAGATAACAAAAGGATATGTACAAAGTTCTAAGAGAAAAAAAAATATGACCAAACAATACTATATCCTACCAAATCATCTTTCCTGCATAGGGACATTTTCTTTAACATGAAAGAATTCAGGGAGTACAAAACCTAAAAGTTCTTCTTGAAAAAAGATTAATGCAAAACTAAATCCAACCAATGAAGACCTGAATGCAGAATCCAAACCCAGTAAGACTAATGCACCATCCAAAGTCAGAAGATACACAAAGTTCTTACCTTTGTAACTGTAAAGATATTTGACTTGTCCCTCATGAATACATCTCCATTCTGCTACCAAAATTTTACTTCCCCCAAAATACAACTAGCCATACAGAATCGATCCCTGTGTAAAGCCCTAATTTTTTAAACTCCCATGATATTGCTTACCTGATTCATTTCTGCCTAAAAGGCTCTTATCTTTATTTCCAGACATTTCCTCTTTACTACCATTATAGACAATTCAGTAATGTATTTCAAGAGCTTGAAACAGCTTCATACATTTTTACACAATAAATTTTCTTCCAGGAATTTGTATTAAAAAATAAAGATATAGGCAAATATATATGCTTACTATAGTATTTACAATAGCAAAATTTTATAAGCAACATAAATGCCTCCAAATAAAGAAATTAAATTACTGTATATAAAAGGAATATTTTTCTTTTTTAAATCATAATAGCAGAATATGAGTACAATAGAATAACACATGGAAAAATTAGTGTACAAAAAATGAGGGTACACATACATATGGTAAGATTCAGAATGCATAATATATATGTACATGAATATAAATGATAATGATAGGAAACACACTCTAATTTTCTCTGGATTGCTATTTTAAAAAAATAAGTTTATTATTTTTATTAAAACATTGTGATGATGAAGAATCTCAGGTATATCATAAACATAAAAGAAAAAAAGTCACCTAAACTCCACTATTCCAGTATATTACCATTAACATTAGATGAACATAATTCCAAATATTTCATGTATATACAACTTTGTATATGGGTACAAAATGTATGTAACAAAAAATGATTATACTGTAGATCTACCTTTAAAATTAAATGTAGTAAGTATGCAATTAGAACTATTAAACTATAGAAAACAGGTTTTTTACTCCAAGAAATGGTATCTCTTAAAAGAGAAAGTATAAAATATCTTTAAGAAGCTACAGTCAGGGCATCTGGGTGGCTCAGTCGGTTAAGCATCTGACTCTTCATTTCAGCTCAGGTCATGATCTCAGGGTTGTGAGATGGAGCCCCGCTTAAGATTCTCTCTGTCCCTCTCAACCCCAATCCCGCTCAAATGCTCCTTCTATCTTAAAAAAAAAAAAAAAGAAGAAGAAGAAGAAGAAGCTACAGTCTTTTTTTTTCCTACCATGTTTAATTTTGGATAGTGTCATCTGGGTTTCTATGATTAAAAAAAGTTAGGATTCATACCCTTATATTTTATTCTTTCCCTGCACATTCAAGTTTTTTGTTAGTTTTATCATTTCATATTGTCAAGGAGTGCAATATTTCTGTTCTAATTTGCAATCACAATTTTCAGTTACTTAGTCCTCATTCTACATCGACGTTCACCACTTGTCCTTTAACCAGGGCTTCTCTATAGACAATTTCATCATTTTGATTTGTCATTTCATGGGCTACTTTTTTTTTCCAACAAGTACCCACAAATCTTGACTCCTTGCATTCTTACACACTTGAGATAATGAGATTGTTTGAGTGTATACCCAAAGAGCAACTTTACTGGCTATTAATTTGCCTTAAGTAAGTTGTACTACTGTGACCTAAAATCTATCTTCTTCTCCTCTCCCTAAAATTTTTATTCACAGCTAAGCCTTTTCACATATTAATTTCAGAATTTATCAAATGAGAATTTAGTTCTCTGGTTTTTGCCTTTGAGGCTTAAGAAGTGTGTTTATGTTGGGGTCAGGGAAGGAGGGTATTTTAGGGTCTGGGAATACAGTAGTAACTGAGATAAACAAGGTCCCTTTTGTTAGAGCATATGCATAGTGAATAAGAAAATGAAAAGGACAAAAATAAAAACAGAGCCTAGACTGGCAGGTTCTGTGATTGCAATGATGCATGGCTTTGTCTGAAGCAGGAATTAGGAGATCTGGTTTCTAGCATTAACTTATTTTATAGGATTTTTTTGAAAGATTTTATTTATTTATTTATTTATTTGAGAGAGAGAATGAGATAGAGAGAGAGCATGAGAGGGGGGAGGGTCAGAGGGAGAAGCAGACTCCCTGCTGAGCAGGGAGCTGGATGCGGGACTCAACCCTGGGACTCCAGGACCATGACCTGAGCCGAAGGCAGTTGCTTAACCAACTGAGCCACCCAGGTGCCCTCTAGCATTAACTTATTCTTCGTCCATGAGAAACACTTTCTCTGGGCCTTTGTTGCTAAATTGAACATAATAAACTAGGTTATATCAGAGATCATTTCACTAACCCCAAAATTTCCTCCCATAATTTATTCATGTGACAATCTTTCTTCTGCCTATACACCCACCTCTTTCTACAGCAAGTCCTGCCAGCCTACTTAAGCTCACTGACAGCTCTCCATTCAGGGCAATATGTGATGTCAGTTCCATTCATCATGCACTCATCATGTACTGTTTCTTCTCAACCAGACATAAGTTCCCAAAAGAAGAGATCAGGTCTTGTGTTTTAAATCCTCCATAATGCTGAGCATATTGCCCAGCACTTCCAATGAAATACAAACTGAATTCCTAGAAACACTGCCTGCCTAGAAGTATAGACCAGCAGAGAACATTGGTGTATCAGTCCTTGGTGAGAAAACATAGCTTCTATTACTGTCTTTATTATCAACTGTTATACCACTCTGGTTCAATTCCCTTTTACAAGGTGGGGGGTTATTACCACTAATGAATATTTAGATTGCAAATATTAGAAACATGATAGTCATCAAATATTAAATATATTTTATAAGTTTTAAAGGTCCACAACTGAACCCTAGTCTCAACTGTTCATGGATCTTGGAGTCTAGTTTCTTTCCTTGAAGAATAAGGAAATAGGACTATAGATACTCTCTAAAGTGCATGGTTCAAACTCAAACACCTAGGTAGTACACATGAATGAAGTAGCCAAGTTTTACTGCAAGGATATCTTAAGTTATATTTTTTTCCAATACAAACTAAATATTTTCTCTGTGTTCCCATAAATAATGTATGTTCTCCCATTTTTCTTGAAAATTAAGACCCTCCCAAGTTCATCATTCATTTTCCCACTTTGGTAAAGAAATGCATGTAAGAAATATGCTATTTTCTTTTTAACTCTAACAGGGAAAAAAAAAAAAACACATGAAAATAATAAATGTCACTGCCACTCGGCCTCAGTGTTGGCAAGACCAAACTGAAGATGGAGGCAAACGGAGTCCCTACCCAACCCATCCAAAAGGAGCAGCTGCTCTTTACTTCTAGAGAAATGTTTCCTGTTCTAGTTTCTTTTTGCAGGAGAGGCTAGAAATCGGTATTTTTGTATAGAATCTCCCAATTTTAAAACATTATCAACTGATTCAAATATGTTAAGATATTGTACACTGGATAAAGGTCATCAAAAGGAACAAATTTCCAGTTATAAGATAATTACTAGAGGTATAATGTACAACATGATGACTACAGTATGGTACCATATACCAATATTGCTATATGGTATATTTGAAAATTGCTAAGAAAGTAGATCCTGAAAGTTCTCATCACAAGGAGGAAAACATTTTTTTTTGTAACTATAAGAGGCGGTAGATATTAACTAAACTTATTGTGGTCGTCATTTTGAGATACTTGTTTACATCCAATCATTATATACCATACACCCTAAACTTACACAGTGTTCTATGTCAATTATATCTCAAGTTGGAAGAAAATAACCATACAAACCAACCAAAAATATCTATGAATATGTAGCCAACAGGTTGCAAGTTTGTAATTTCTTTTCTAAAATTTCTCCAACTCTGACATGCAGTGAATTTCTTTACTCAAGGTTGAGATTGAGAAGGAGTACTATCCAGGGTTCTTCTGAAATTTTCATCCTTGCTTAGCACAGTACTGTGCAAATGAGCCTGAGCCCTCACTGAGGAAATGTTGTGTGTGCAAAGCATCATGCTGGATGCAGTGGAGGGGTTCAAAGATGACTCATGTGGTCCGTACCCCTCTCTGAAGATTGTGCCTTTGAGCTTTATTATGCAAGTAGGGTGCAGTCAGGTTTCTGATTTTTAATAACATATACACGAGTGGTTTTTGGCAAACAAATCACTTCTACATCCCTTGTTTCACAGGAGCTCTTATCAACTGAGAATTACACAAGCTGAAATGAGTATTCCCCTTGCACAGATCAGCAAACAGTTCAGCAAATGATAAGGTACTCATCTAAGGTCACAGAGCTAAGTAAGAGAGTTGGGACGCAAAATTATGCCTTCTGACTCACAATTCTTTGATTTGATTCTTTTTCTAATATACCATATTGGTTCACCCTAATCCACTCAATTGAGATAGGGTGCTGAAGTCAGGGCTACAATCCACTTCCATGGAGAGAGAAAAGTGAATATTCCACATGTGATTTCAGTTCATAACCTTATTCACTTATATGTCATGCCCAAACTACCAAGGATATTGGCCTTTCATATTACAGTTATAAATCTAAGATCTATGGCAACTTTTTCAACATCCTTATGCTATAAATAAGTCTTCAGTCTAGAATTACTGCAATTTCTTTTTTTTTTCTTTTTCTTAAGAAATCATCTTTTTTATGAGTCTGGTGCAGTGACCAGGTCCTAGGACATGATAATCACTCAAGACATGATTATTACTGATTGAAAAGTGTTATCAACTTCTGCTTTCATCCAAAATGGAGTAACAGAGCCTGGATTTACTCTTCCACCTAAACTAAAACACGTGACAAAATACATGAAAAAAATGGTTTTCAAGTCACTGAACATTAAGCAATGAAGAACAATGATCCTCAAGAAATGGAAAATAAACATTAGCCCTATAATTACCCCTGCTTATTGCTTTGAAGAGTTTCTAGACCATGTCATAGGCAATGCATGCAGAACCAAGGATGCTTCCTCATTTAGGAAACTTAGTGGAGAAATTCACAGGCCAAGGTGCCTAGAGTTCATAGGTCAGAGAATTGGAAAGGAGAAAGCTGGAGAGAGGGAATTTCAGAGACAGGCAGATGGCCCTCCTCAATTATTCAGCATAGTACTGATTAGCACATGTGTGTGATGAAACTGTGGAAGGCCAGGGAACCAACTGAAAGGCTTCCACAGAGCGCTGGGAATAGAGTCATTCTGGAAAAGAACTCATAATTTATGGAAAAGACTGGAAAAGCTCACAATTTATGAGTCATTGAGTAGATAACTTAGAAGACTTATGCTTCCATAGTGGGGAATAATAAGCCCTAGATTAAAAGTTGCACTGGTCTCACCTAACAAATCTTAACAGTAAGACCCAAAAGTATCAAACTGTTTTCAAGTAACTTAACAATCTCCCAAAACAAAGCTCAAGAATATTTATAGGAATACAAAAATATTCAGCACTTAAAGTAAAACTCACAGTGTCTATCTTCCAATCAAAAATTACCAAACATGGCAATAAGCAGAACATGACCCATATTGAGGAGAAAAATCAACCAATCAAAACTAATCTAGTATTGACACAGATATTAGAATTAGCAGACCAGAATGTTGAACCATTACAACCATATTCTATATGTGTCCAAAGCTAGAGAAAAAATTGAAGATGTTAGTCATGTGGAAAAAATGTTTAAAAGACTAAAATCACACTTCTTGAAATGAAAACTACAATATCTGAGATATAAAATAAGCTGGGATTATGGCAGATTAGGCTTTGCAGAAGAAAATATTAGTAAACTTCTATATCGATAGCAACAATTCAAAATGAAGCACAGAAAAAAAAGACTCAAAAACAAAACAAAATTTGAGGTGGCCTAACATCCATGTGCTGAGGGTTCCTGGAAGGGGGATGGGATGGAGGAGACAGAAAAAATTTTGAAAAATGGCCAAAATATATCTAAAATTTTATTAAGGCTATAAACCCACTATATTAGTTTGCAAAGGCTGCCATAACAAAGTACCACAAACTAGGTGGCTTAACCAACAGAAATTTAGGGCTCAGGGGAAGATGGGAGAAGAGTAGGGGACTCTCGTTTCATCTGGTCCCTTGAATTCAGCTAGATATCTATCTAATCATTCTGAACACCTGTGAATTCAACCAAGATCTAAGAATTGCTGCAATTCTACAAATAGAAATTTGACCATTTTTTCAAGGTAGGAGGTACAGAAAAGTGAATCTGAGGGGATATATCAGAAGAAAAAGTGCAGGCAGAGGGAGCCTCAATAAGCCAGATACCAGGAAGTGATATAGCAGGAGAGTAAAATTGGAACTTTTAGAAGTCTGCTCCAGTGAGGGACATCCCTGCCTGAAAGGTGCTCAGGTGGTGAAGTGGGGCAGAACCCTAGGTGAGACAGTGTGGCCTCAGGATCCCTGGGGTCACAGAAAGAACAGGGGTGCCTGAGTGGGCAGAGTTCCTAAGCACTGGAGTAGGGAAGCTGGCTGCAAACAAGTGAGCCCAAGAGTGGGCTCTCAGCTCGGTGTTGCCATAAACCACAAACTGCAGTGGGATCAGGTGACTACTCTCCAAGCAGGAGCCCAGAAAGCAGCAAAACCGTTAGAACCTGCTTCTTCTCCCAGAAGGAGTGGCCCAGGTGTGCGCATGATCAGGGCAACCGCTCCAGACCAGGGGCCCAGAAAGCAGTAGGGCCACAGTGAGACCTCTCTCCCTTCCCTGGGAGGATTGGTGCAGGTGTGCACTGAGGAGTCTGCAGAGTTTGGCACATACAAAACTGATGGACTTTTTTCCACGAGGGTGAACTGAAGAGCGGGGGCTATGATCCTTCAGCTCCAGGGCTGGAGATCGGGGTGCCACCATTTTTATTTTTTTATTCATTCTCCAAAGCAGTGCGAAAAGCCTTCAGGGAAAAAAAGCCACATAGAGTAACCCAAAGCAGCTTACACTGAGCCCAGTCCCCTGGCAAGGGGCGGTACAAATCCGCCCAGGCAAAGACACCTGAGAATCACCCAAGGGTCCCTCCCCCAGAAGACCAGCAGGAACATCGGGCAAATACCAAGTTTATGGATCACACAAAACTGAAAAACTCCTGCACTAGGGGAAAATAGTATCTAGAATTTGAAGGTTTTTTTCTCATGAGTCTTTAGTCTTTCAGTTTATAGTTTTCTGTTTCTTTCTTTTTTTTTCTTTTTCCCTTTTCAGATAGCTTATTTTATTAACTCTTTTTTTAAGTCTTTTTAAAATTTTAATTTTTAGGGGCACCTGGGTGGGTTAGTCGGTTAAGTGTCTGCCTTTGGCTCAGGTCATGATCCCAGGGTCCTGGGATTGAGCCCCACATCTGGCTCCCTGCTCAGCAGGGAGCCTGCTTCTCCCTCCTCAGCAGGGAGCCTGCTTCTCCCTCTCCCTCTGTCTGCCACTCCGCCTGCTTGTGCTCTCTCTCTCTCTGTCAAATAAATAAATAAAATCTTAAAAAAAAAGAATCGAAAAAAATAAATTTTCATTTTTACATTTACATTTTATAGATATAGTCTTCATTTTTGGCTTCTTTTCACTGTATTTTCACTTTTCACTGTATGATTTTATATATATATATTTATTTATATATATATATATAAATATATATAAGTTTTTCTTTCTTTACAATTTTGGGATCAAGTGTCTTCTAACAAATAAACCAAAATACACCTAGGACCAAGTGTATCACCCTGTTCTGTCTACCTGTTTGATTATGTTCTCTCTTTTTTCCCTCTTTTTTTTTTTCTTTTTTGGTTTTCTGATCTCTTCTGATTTACTGAGTGTATATTTCACTGGGGTCATGGTTGATATTTTTATTTTTTATTTTTTTTATTTCTTTTCTGTTCTCTTGTTCATCTATTCTTCTCTAGACAAAATAACCAGAAGGAAAAATTCCCAGACAAAAGAACAAGAGGCAGTACTCACTGCCAGAGACTTAATAAATATGGATATTCGTAAAATATCAGAGCTAGAATTCAGAACAATGATTATAAAGGTACTAGCTGGGCTTGAAAAAAACATAGAAGACACTACAGAATCCCTTTCTGGAGAAATAAAAGACCTAAGATCTAATCAGGTTGAAATCAGAAAGGGTATTGCTGAGATGCAATCAACAGTGGAGGCTCTTACTGCTAGGATAAATGAGGCAGAAGAGAGAATAAGTGATATACAAGATAAAATCATGGAAAATAAAGAAAGTGAGACAAAGAGAGATAATTACTGGACCATGAGGGAATGATTCAAGAGATCAGCCACCATAAAGTGAAACAATATTAGAATTATTGGAGTCCCAGAGGGAGAGGAAAGGAGGGGACAGAAGATATATTTGAGCAATTTATAGCTGAGAACTTCCCTAATCTGGGGAAGGAAATAGGCCTTCAAGTCCAGGAAGCACAGAGAACCCCCCTCAAAGTCAATAAAATTAGATCAACACAACATATAAGAGTGAAGCTTGCAAATCTCAGAGATAAAGAGAAAATCCTGAAAGCAGTGCAAGATAAGAGGTCTTGAACCTACAAGGGTAGAAATATTAGATTGGTAACAGATCTATCCAGAGAGACCTGGCAAGGCTAGAAAGGACTGGCATGATATGTTCAGGGTACTAAATGAGAAAAACATGCAGCCAAGAATACTTTATCCAGTAAGGCTGTCACTCAGAATGGAAGGAGAGAGAAAGAGCTTCCAGGACAAACAGAAACTAAAAGATTTTGTGATCACCAAACCAGACCTGCAAGAAATATTAAAGGGGATCCTATAAGCAAAGAGAGAACCCAAAAGTAACATAGACCAGAAAGGAACAGAGACAATCTACAGAAACAGTGATTTTACAAGTAATACAATGGCACTAAATTCATATCTTTCAATAGTTACTCTGAATGTAAATGGGCCAAATGCTCCAATCCAAAAGACACAGGGTATCAGACTGGATAAAAAAGCAAGACTCATTGATATGCTGTCTACAAGAGACTGATTTTAGACCCAAAGACACCTCCAGACTGAAAGTGAGGGAGTAGAGAACCACTTACCATGCCAACAGACATCAAAAGAAAGCTGGGGTAGCAATTCTTATATCAGACAAATTAGATTTTAAACCAAAGACTGTAATAAGAGATGAGGAAGGACACTATACCATATTTAAAGGGTCTATCTAACAAGAAGATCTAACAATTATAAACATTTATGCTCCTAACTTGGGAGCAGCCAATTATATAAACCAATTAATAACCAAATTAAAGAAGCACATCAACAACAATACAATAATAGTAGGGGACTTTAACACCCCCCTCACTACAATGGACAGATCATCTAAGTAGAAGATCGACAAGGAAATAAGGGCTTTGAATGACACACTGGACGAGATGGACTTCACAGATATATTCAGAACATTCCATCCTAAAGCAACAGAATACACATTCTTCTCTAGTGCACATGGAACATTCTCCAGAATAGATCACAAATCAGGTCTCAATCAGTACCAAAAGACTGGGATCATTCCCTGAGTATTTTTGGACCACAATGCTTTGAAACTGGAACTCAATCACAAGAGGAAAGTTGGAAAGAACTCAAATACATGGAAGCTAAAGAGCATCCTCCTAAAGAATGAATGGGTAACCAGGAAATTAAAGAATTAAAAAAATTCATGGAAACAAATGAAAATGAAAACACAACTGTTCAAAACCTTTGGGATGCAGCAAAGGCAGTCCTAAGAGAGAAGTACATAACAATACAAGCCTTTCTCAAGAAACTAGAAAAGTCTCAAATACACAAGCTAACCTTATACCTAAAGGAGCTGGAGAAAGAAGAACAAATGGAGCCTAAAGAAAGCAGGAGATGAGAAATAATAAAGATCAGAGCAGAAATCAATGAAATAGAAACCAAAAGAACCACAGAACAGAACAACAAAACTAGAAGGTGATTCTTTGAAAGAATTAATAAGATCAATAAACCCCTAGCCAGACTTATCAAAAAGAAAACAGAAAGGATCCAAATTAATAAAACCATGAATGAAAGAGGAGCGATCACAACCAACACCAAGGAAATACAAACAATTTTAAGAACATATTATGAGCAACTATATGCCTAAATTAGGAAATCTGGAAGAAATGGATGCATTCCTAGAAATGTATAAACTACCAAAACTGAATCAGGAAGAAATAGAAGACTTGAACAAACCCATAACCAGCAAGGAAATTGAAACAGTAATCAAGAATCTCCCAATAAACATGAGTCCGGGGCAGGATGGCTTCCCAGGGGAATGCTACCAAACATTTAAAGAAGAAGTAATACCTATTCTATTCTACTGAAGCTGTTTCAAAAAATAGAAATGGAAGGAAAACTTCCAAGCCGTTTTATGAGGCCAGCATTACCTTGATCCCAAAACCAGACAAAGTTCCTACCAAAAAGGAGAATTACAGACCAATATCCCTGATGAACAAGGATGCAAAAATTCTCACAAAATATTAGCCAAAAGGGTCCAACAGTACAGTAAAAGGATTATTCCCACAATGAAGTGGGATTTATTCCTGGGCTGCAAGGTTGGTTCAACATTCACAAATCAATCAACATGATATATCACAGTAATAAAAGAAAGGACAAGAACTGTATGATCCTCTCAATTGATGCAGAAAAAGCATTTGACAAAATACAGCAAACTTTTTTGATTAAAACTCTCCACAGTGTAGGGATAGAGGGAACATACCTCAATATCATAAAAAGCCATATGAAAAGCCAAGAGCAAATATCATTTTCAACGGGGAAAAACTGAGAGTTTTCCCCCTAAGGTCAAGAATACTACAAGGATGCCCACTCTCACCACTGCTGTTCAACATCATACTAGAAGTCCTAGCCTCAGCAATCAGACAACAAAAAGAAATAAAAAGCATTCAAATTGGCAAAGAAGAAGTCAAACTCTTACTGTTCGCAGATGACATGATACTTTATGTGGAAAACCCAAAAGACTCCACCCCAAAATTGCTAGAATTCATACAGGAATTCAGCAACATGGCAGGATATAAAATCAATGCACAGAAATCAGTTGTATTTCTATATACTAACAATGAGACAGAAGAAAGAGAAATTAAGGAATCAATCCCATTTATAATGGTACCAAAAATCATAAGACACCTAGGAATAAACCTAACCAAAGCAGTAAAGAATCTGTACTCTAAAAACTACAGAACACTTATGAAAGAAATTGAGAAAGCCACAAAGACATGGAAAAACATTCCATGCTCATGGATTGGAAGAATAAATATTGTTAAAATGTCTATGCTTCCCAGAGCAATCTACACATTCAATGTTATCCCTATCAAAATACCATCAATTTTTTTTCCACAGAGCTGGAACAAATAATCCTAAAATTTGAATAGAACCAGAAAAGACCACAAATAGCCAGAGGAATATTGAAAAAGAAAACCAAAGCTGGTGGCATCACAATGCCGGACTTCAAACTATATTACAAAGTTGTGATCATCAAGACAGTATGGTGATGGCACAAAAACAGACACACAGATCAATGGAACAGAATAGAGAACCCAGAAATGGACCCTCAACTCTATGGTCAACTAATCTTCAACAAAGCAGGAAAGAATATCCAACGGAAAAAGGAAAGTCTCTTCAACAAATGGTGCTGGGAAAATTGGACAGTCACATGTAGAAGAATGAAACTGGACAATTTTCTTACACCATAAACAAAGATAAACTCAAAATTAATGAAAAACCTAAATATGAGACAGGAATCCATCAAAATCCCGCAGCATCCTCTTCAACCTTGGCCACAGCATCTTCTTACTAGACACGTCTCTAAGGGCAAGGGAAACAAAAGCAAAAATGAACTATTGGGACTTCAAGATAAAAATCTTCTGCACAGCAAAGGAAACAGTCAACAAAACTAAAAGGCAACTACAGAATGGGAGATGTTTGCAAGTGACATATCAGAAAAAGGGCTAGTATCCAATATCTGTTAAAGAACTTATCAAACTCAATACCCAAAAAAACAAATAATCCAGTCAAGAAATGGGCAGAAAACATGAACAGATATTTCCTCAAAGAAGACATACAAATGGCCAACAGACACATGAAAAAATGCTCCACATCCCTTGGCATCAGGGAAATACAAATCAAAACGACAATGAGATACGACCTCACACCAGTCAGAATGGCTAAAATTAACAAGTCAGGAAACAACAAATGTTGGCAAGGATGTGGAGAAAGGGGAATGCAAACTGGTACAGCACCTCTGGAAAACAGTATGGTGGTTCCTCAAGAAATTAAAATAGAACTACCATATGACCCAGCAATTACACTACTAGGTATTTACCCCAAAGATACAAATGTAATGATCTGAAGGAGCACATGCACCCCAACGTTTATAGCAGCAATGCCCGCAATAGCCAAACTGTGAAAAGATCCCTGATGTCCACTGATAGATGAATGGATAAAGAATATGTGGTATGTATACACATACACACACACATACATACATACATATATAATGGAATACTACTCAGCCATCAGAAAGGAATTGATGTGGATGGAACTGGAGGGTATTGTGCTGAACTAAATAAGTCAATCAAAGAAAGATAATTATCATATAGTTTCCCTCATATGTGGAATTTAAGAAACACGGCAGAGGATCATAGGAGAAGGGAGGGAAAACTGAATGGGAAGTCATCAGAGAGGGTGACAAACCATGAGAGACTCAACTATAGGAATCAAAAAGTTGCTGGAGGAGAGGTGGGTGGGAGGATGGGGTAATTGGGTGATGGGCATTAAGGAGGGCACGTGATGTGATGAGCACTGGGTGTTCTATACACAAGTGATGAATTATTGAACTCTACATCTAAAACAAATAATGTACTATATGTTGGTTAATTGAATTTAAATTAAAAAAAAAGAAATTTAGGGGTACCTTGGTGGCTCAATTGGTTAAGCATCCAACTCTTGTTTTGGCTTGGGTTGTGATCTCAGGGTCATGAGATTGAGCCTGAGTCAGGCTCCACACTCAGCACCGAGTCTGCTTAAGACTGCCTCTCTCCCTCTGCCCCACCCTGCCATGCTCTCTCTCTCTCTAAAATGAATAAATAAATCCTTAAAGAAAAAAAATTTATTATCTCACAGATCTGAAGTCTAGATGTCTGAAATCCAGTTGTTGGCAGGATTAATCCTTTCTGAGGGCTGTGAGGAAGAATCTGTTCCATGCCTCTCTCCTAGCTTCTGGTGTTTGTTGGCAATCTTTGCCATTCCTTGGCTTGTAGAGACATTACCTCAATCTCTGCCTTCATCTTCACATGAAATTTTCCCTGTGTATGTATGCCTGTGTCCAAATTTCCCCCATTTATAGGACACCAGTCATATTATTAGGACCCACCCTCAGAACATCAACAGCAAATAACATTTACAACAACCTTATTTCCAACAAAAATCATATTTTGATATACTGAGAGTTAGGACTTAACAAATTAACATTAATTTAATTAACCTATTAATTTTGGAATATTCAATTCAACCCATAACACCCATAGCCCCCAGGAAGCTGAACAAACCCCAAATAAAAAAAAATTTAAAAAACTACACTAAGGCATATCAGAATCAAATTGCCCAAAACAATGATAAAAAGAAAAGTCTTAAAAGAAGCCAAAGGAAAAAAGAAACATCACATACACAGAAACAGAAATAAGGACAACAGCAGATTTCTCCCCCAGAAGCAATGCAAGCAAGTTTAAAGTGATGGGGGAAAATGGCCAATCTAGAATTTTAATCCCAGCAAAAAGGTCTTTTTAAAAATGGAGATAAAATAAAGACTTTTCCAGACACACAAAACCTGAAGGAATTCATTATCAACAGACCTGCCTATAAGACATGTTAAAAGAAGTGTTTCACACAAGAGGACAAAATAGCAAATGAGAAAATGGGTCAAAACTAAACAATACAGAGCACTGGAAATAGTGATTATGTAGATAAATATAGGAGATATTATTATTGTTTTTATTTAAATCTCCTTAAAAGATAAATGACTTTGCAAACAAAAATAATTTGGAGCCTATAACAAGGAAAAGTCAAATATGACAACATTAGCACAAAGCCTGAGAGGGGAAAAATAGAAGTATACTATGGTAAGGTTCTTATACCATATATGAAGTAACACAATCTCACTGGAAGGTAGACTCTGATAAATTTAAGATGTATACTATAATCCCTAAGCAACCTCTAAAATAATGAAGAGGTATGGCTTACAAACCAATGAAGATATAAAAAAATAACCCAAAAGAAGATTTAAAAAACAAAACAAAACAGGGAAAGGAGAACAAATAACAGATGGGACAAATTGATTACTAAACAGTAACAAAGTAGATTTAAACCTGACCAGATCAATATTCATATTAAGCATAAACAGTCTAAATTCCTAATTAAAAGGCAGCAATTGTCAGGTTGGATAAAAAAAAAAAAACATGACCTACTATATTCTGCCTATAAGAAACCTTTTTAAATATAAAGACATAGATGGGTTAAAAGTAAAAGGATGGATAAAGATATATCCCACCAATATGAATCAAAAGAAATCTAGAATGGTTACTAATATCAGGCAAAATATATTCTAGAGCAAAGAATATTTTCAGGGATAAAGAGGATCACTTCAAAATGATAGAGGGGTAACATTCATTAAGAGAACACAACAATCCTAAATGTTTAGGCATTTAGTAACAGAACTTCAAAGTGCATGAAGCAAAAACAGAACTGCAAGGAGAAAGAGAGAAATTCACAATTACAGTCAGAGATTTCAGTACCCTTTCATAGATGTGCACACATACCAAAATGTGTCCAATTCTACACTTTACATAGGTGCAGCTTATTCAATGTCAACTGTACCTCAATAGAGATTTTAAACAAAAGTTTCACCACAACAAATCCATTTATAACCACACCAGTAAGGGCCCATTTTAAGCAGGATCAACTATACGTACGGAGATTATTTCGAAAACAAGATATGGAAAGTTTACAGAAGTCATGCATCAAGTCTGTACCAATGCTGGGCTGAAAAACATCTAATCTCTGCTCCACACCCGCCTTGGACATTAGTTACTGCCCATGCCTCTTTTTACCATCAAGGCTTCCTAAAGGAAGCTCAGCATAACTCTAAGTCTTTTGGGGTTTGGTAAATGTTATGGAATATATATGGAATTTAAAAAAAGTTCTGTGATCAAAAATGATGGAAAACTTTAAACAAAAACTGTATTCTTTACTATAGAACTTTCCCAACCTTTTCATATGCCAGTGTGCATTTTAATTTTAACTCTGTAAGGCCATGCTATGTATACAGCATTTTCCAAAAGTATTTGATCACGGAGTCCTGGTTTTCAAAGACCTTTTCCCAGGAGAAGTATTGCATGTAGCATTCCAGAGGCATTTTTTGAGAGCATTTCCAGCCCCTCCTTTGTCCTCCAGCTCCCTGGATGGTGCTAAATGAGGGGGGATCAAAGGTAGACATAAAATACGGGGGATCATATGCATACAGGCTGTTCCCAATAGTTCAAGCAAAGCATGAGAATTCTGAAGGCAAAAATAAGCTGCTTTTGCATTTTCTGTTGTCTCATTTTTCCAGGACACCAACATGAAAGATTTCTTCTCAGCATGATGACACTCCCCTTCACGAACACAGATAATCAATCAGTATTTGACTATGCTCAAAACAGAGTGACACATTCAGCAGAAGAACAAAGAATGCCCATTAGGAGAGCAAGAGAAAGGAGGGGCTTGGGAACCATCTCTGTTAATGGACGCCATCCCCACCACCAACAGCTCCATCTCCAGGGGCCCTATTTATTACCATAACCTCCCACTTCAAACATGGAGTTCACAGTCTGGGTACCTCCATCCATCTTTCGGTTGACAAACAGCATCATAAATCTTCCTTTCACCTCTCAAAAGAGCTACAGCTGAGCTACAGCGCCCCTCCCCCAGCCTTTCCCCAACTCCTGCCTCTTCAACCTGGACGCCATTCTTCTCTAGCAGTCAAACAAAACCAAGCTGTTCCACCCAGTAGTAATAGAGCCTGACCTTCTAAAAGAGTTGGGGGCTCAGACATGGGAGATAAGCCAGCTGGGAAGAGGGAACAATATGGTGGGCAGAAGCAAGCACATGAATATTCAAACATGTTCAGGGGCACGGAGACTCACTTACCTCAAAGGGAAGCCTGACTACCCACTCCCACTCCGTAAGGAGCTAAGAGGACCAGCCAGATAACACTGAGCCTTTCGGATTTCCAGTGTTAATCAGACAGAATTCAACTGGTCAGAGGTGGCTCAGATTCAAGGATGGAGAGCAAGCATCACCACCAGCACTCTACTTCTACCCCAATTCCTTCTCCCAGGGCTTTTCTGAAGATTAGAATTTGAACTGCACTGTCCACATCATCTTGGGGGTCACCAAGACATGACAAAATTCATGCTTACAGAAGAAACTTCTCCAAATACCTAACCCTCCTCACCTCACATCCATTATACATTCCACTAGATGGACTAGAGGCATCTAACCTTAGGGTCAGAGGACCCTCTGAATTTCCAGGTAAAACTTCAGAAAGACGTGCATACTTCCCAAGAGAGGTTCCACAATTTTCATTACATAGTCAAGGGAATAGATAATGAATATTAAAAATCATTGCCTACAACAGGGAGCAATTCAGTTACCAAAGCAGAAGGAATGGCAGAAAGAAGTTGGACTCAAATATCAGCTACTAGATTTAGAGACAGAAGGAAAAACAAATAAATGAAGTATTTGGGGGAGGGAGCACTGGGAGGGCTGCCCTGAGGGAAACTAGGAGATGGGGGACACTGGTTTTGTATTCTTGCATCCAATCTTATAGCTTGCCATCCTTAATACAGTCTTCCATATTCCTCATCCCTTTTTTCTCTTTAATTCTATTTATATTCAATTAATTAAAATATAGTGTAGGGGCGCCTGGGTGGCTCAGTTGGTTAAGCGACTGCCTTCGGCTCAGGTCATGATCCTGGAGTCCTGGGATCGAGTCCCACATCGGGCTTCCTGCTCAGCAGGGAGTCTGCTTCTCCCTCTGACCCTCTTCCCTCTCGTGCTTTCTATCTCTCATTCTCTCTCTCTCTCAAATAAATAAATAAAATCTTTAAAAAAAATAAATAAAATAAAATAAAATAAAATAAAATATAGTGTATCATTAATTTCAGAGGTAGAGTTTAGTGACTCATCAGTTGCATATAACACCCAGTGCTCATTACATCACGTGCCCTCCTTAATGCCCATCACCCAATTTCACCCCCCCACCAACCAACCTCCCCTCGAGCAACCCTTGGTTTATTTCCTAGAGTTAAGAGTCTCTTATGGTTTGTCTCCCCCTCTGATTTCATCTTATTTTGTTTTTCCCTCCCTTCTCATATGATCATCTGTTTTGTTTCTTAAATTCCACATATGAAGAAATCATATAATTATCTTTCTTTAGTTGATGTATTTTGCTCACCATAATACCCTCCAGTTCCATCCACGTTAGTGTAAGTGGTAAATATTCATCCTTTCTGATGGCTGAGTAATATTCCGTTGTGTGTGTGTGTGTGTACCACATCTTTACCCACTCATCTGTTGATGGACATCTGGGCTCTTTCCATAGTTTGGCTATCGTGGATATTGCCGCTATAAACATTGGGGTGCAGGTACCCCTTTGGATCACTATGTTTGTATCCTTTGGGTAAATACCTAGTAATGCAATTGCTGGGTCATAGGATAACTCCTTTTTTCATTCATCCCCCCAAATCAAAATATATAGGCACCATAACCCATACTCGCTGGCTTTGAGTTCTTTTGGAAAATTTGTCCACACTAAAGTATTAATGACTTACTGAGGTTTTTCTTAACATGAGTCTTCACTGCCTTAAACAAGTGAATAATATCAGACACCACAGCGATCTGGCTTAGGAGCATTTGGGCAGCAGAAAAAGCATTTCAGGGATGCTCATAGATGGAGTCAATTTCTGAAGTCAGAGCAAAGAGTGAAAATGATGTCTAATCAAAATTATCTTTGAAAAAGCCCATAAAACTCTCACAAGTAGAATAAACATGATCTTTTGTATCAACACTAGATGGCAATATGTATAGACAGCCTCCATGCTATATGTAAAAATTCAAATCTTGAAACACTGGCGTGTCACTTGGTGTGACAAAAATGTTCCCAATAAAGACACCGCAGAAATCAAGACCAACTGAGCGCCTGTCTTTCAGGTCTCTCATCTTGTATTTATTCTGGACCTTTCCATCCTGGGAGGGAATGGTAGGCAGGAAGGCCTTTATAGTTTAAATAATTTTCTCGTGCATGCCTCTGTTATTACTGTTTGGGTTGTTCTGTTTTGGAGAGGCACAGTTCTGGCTGTGTCCCTGCTACAATTCCACATTGATAGAGTGGGTCATGGGTTCGTGAGCTTCGTGAGCTGCCTCGATGGGTCTTTAGAGGAGAGAATTTGTCAGTCCTCTTTTACTGCCTAGTTTCTTGGGGAAGTCACTGAATCTGGAGGTATCTGGACTTGGAGAAGCTAAGGAAAAGAAAGGGTGTTGGAAGATAGGAGACTTGAGGTCACATCCCAGTTCTGCTGCGACTCATAGGGCACACGTGGGGCAGCCTCGCCGTCTCTACACATAGCATCTCTATCCACACAAGGAGGAGATTAATGCTGAGGAACCCTGCTTTTCTTTCCAGTTCTGAAATTCTGTGCTTCTGGTCCAGCTCCACCACTGGCTGGATAGCCATGGCCACCAACTTCCCTTACCTGGGCTCAAATCCTGGCTCTTCCTCTTCTACCTATGTGACCTCTAGCCCTATTTAACCTCTTCTATGACTCAAATTCCTCCAAGGTAGGGGAGACAGAATAAAGGTCTGACTTCACTGAATTGTATAAGATTAACCCATGGAAAGAACACAAGCAGCACATGAACAAAGTGAGCCACAGAAGCCAGTGTTAGGATAAAATGAGAGAGTTGACCCCTAAGCCTCCAGCTCCACTCTTCCCTGGGTCTACTGCCCATTTTCTGGTCAATCATGTTTGTCGATTGTAGGTCAGCATCAAGTGTCATTGATAATCAATCACGTGCTCAGATTACCATCTAAGGGAAATTGCTGATTGCGTCAGGGGCAGCAAGGAAACTTTTGCCTTGAAGTAGAATACCCCAGTCAAAAGCTTAGGATGGCAATATCATCTAACGGGTACAGCCCCACACCCAAGAACCAGAGTCTGGATTCTGGTCACTGCCCATCACCAAGTGTGACCTGGATGACTGACTCTGGCTCTGTCGTTACCTGTATGAGACCTCCCATGCAATGCCGCATGAGGGGCACAGATGAATCCCAAGCTGGGGAGATGTGAAATTTCTCTGACCCCAGCCCACTTTACGGCTCTCCACAGAGAGCAGGGTATAGGATTTGCCATGTTCTGAGGTTATCATGAATCTCTGTGATGCACTTTGCTGGATCCTCCTGTCAACCCTGCAAGGGAAGCAGAGCAAACAGCATCCCCACCACAGATGGCCCAGGGGTGTGATCAAACAGGTCACAGAGCAAATGAGTGCAGCAGCAAAAAGACAAACCCCATCCCCGTAATTCTAAATTTAGTTCTTTGTTTTCCTTGCCACCAAACATAAAGAATCCTCCCCCCACCCCCAGCCTTCAGTCCAAAATACCTCAGGGTCTCTATGGTGACTGGAAAATGCCCTAATAACTCAAGTTTTTATGGACTTCTCCTTTCCTGACATCCTCCCCTCTTGCCTGATCCCTGACCTCTGCCTCATTTCTGAATCACCCCAGATCTCTGGGAATAATGCTCCGTCCGTACACACCACCACCGCCCCCCCCACCTTCTACCCCATAAAAGAAAACGAGTTGAACGATCGCCTTTGCTGACCAGTTGTTCAGCTCCTGAAAGGTCACCCACCCTCTCTGTTCCACCTCCCTCCGCCCCAGCAGGGGAGCCCTGAGGACGGCCTCCGCCGCCTCCGCAACGCGTCGATCCTCTGTCGCCTTCTCCCAGTCCACGCATCACCGGGAGCAGCAGTGCAGAGCACTCCCGGCTGCCCACACCCAGGGCTACAGGGCTGCCAGGCAAGGCTGCGGGTGGCTGATGGGGGGTGGGGGACTGAGCTCGCCGCTCAGCCCCAATGGCAGCCCAGCAACCTCCCCATCCACGGCCCCCCGCTGCCACCCAACCCACGCGTTCCCTCCTGCACACATGCGTGGCCGTCTGGGCGCTGCGGTGGGGCTGCTCACTAGCCCTACGCCACCCGCGTGGACAGCCGAGCCCTCCCCCTTCCTGGATGGAAACTGGACTCCTGGCAATGAGGCTGGGTTGGAAATGTATCTATGCTGCAAGAAACCCAAATTTACAGAGAGAAAATTGATTCAATGCAGAAAAGGTGTGCATTAAATGAAGCCAGTTCCAGTTAAAACTGCGTAGCTGCAGGTTTGACGTCAACGACCTCAGCCTCCGCCTTCCCTTCGGTGCAAACTCTCCGCAATCCATCATGCCCTCTCCTCCCACCCGTGATAGCTTCATGTTTTCCTCCTCTCCCGTTATCAAAGACTGCTTTCAGAAAAGACATCTCCTAGCTGTCCTTTCTGGCAAAGCGAGAATGTCAGTCACTGTGTTTTCTCTGTTCTGGATATTTCCACGCCTTGCCTCGTCTCTCAATGTGGAATGGAAGGTGGTCATTGGGGGGGGGGATGGGGGGCAGGGGGAGGCATACAATGAGTTGTCGGTGAATGACCATGGACTGGAAAAGTAGGGAGTCCTGTGTGACTTGAAAGGAATACTTTACTTCTCTGAGCCTTGACACTCTTATCTGACCAGTGGGCATGATAAGATCAGACAGAGCTATCTTGTAGGGTTGTTTCATCCAAGGACAATTTGTTAACAAGATCCAGTGATTAGAAACTTGGGCTTAAGTCACTCACACCCGAGTTTAAATACTAGCTCTAGTTGTGTGACCTAAGCAAATCACCTACTCTCTCTAAGGCCCAGCTTGTCCATCTGTCATTCTAGGGCAATTAAATTTGAGATATTTCACAGAGTTGAGAGAACTAAAAAAAGACAATGGAGCCTGTATAATGTGGTCGTTAAAAGCATGGGCTCTATATTCAGATTTTGTGGGTTTAAGGCCAGCTCTGCTATTCACTAGCTGCATGACCTTGGAAAAGTCACTTACCCTTTCTGTGCTTCCCTTTATCATCTATAAAATACTACAGCATGTACTGCAATTGAGAGTTATGAGAATTCAGCCATTTAATATATATGTAAAGTATTTATAGTAGTACCTGGCACTAGCACATAATAAGCATTAATATTATCAGAGTTGTTATTTAAGTAAAGCCCTTGGTACCATTCCTATCCCATAATAAGTACTCAATAAATGATGATCATTACTATAATATCCAAATATAGAACAATTTCATCCTAGTAGTGTTATCTTTCTGGCCCTGCCACCCTGCCATGTGAGAAGGACCCTGGTCCTTAAAAATCAAAGGGACAGGGGCACCTGGGTGGCTCAATTGTTAGGCATCTGCCTTCGGCTCAGGTCATGATCCCAGGGTCCTGGGATCGAGCACGACAATGGGCTCCCTGTTCGGTGGAAAGTCTGCTTCTCCCTCTCCCACTCCCCCCTGCTTGTGTTCCCTCTCTCACTATCTCTCTGTCAAATAAATAAAATCTTAAAAAAAAAAATCAAAGGGACAGGGTGGGACTGAGGCATACTTAAGACTTTTAGGGGCGCCTGGGTGGCTCAGTCAGTTAAGCATCTGCCTTCAGCTCAGCTCATGATCTCAGGGTCCTGGGATCGAGCCCCACATCACTGAGTGGGGAGCCTGCTTCTCCCTCTCCCTCTGCCTGCCACTCCTCCTGCTTGTGCGCTCTCTCTCTGTCAAATAAATATGTAAAATCTTAAAAAAAAAAAAAAACTCAGTGACTTGCAGGGCCGTGCTTAAGGGGTGGTGGGTAGAATCAGTCATGTGCACAATATGCTGGGGGTAGAAATAAGGAAGGAAGTTGCGAAAACAGAGACAGAAAGCAAGAGAAACAGCTTCGCTCTCCCGCCTGAATTCTGCAGCTGGAGGGGCCCCCGCTGACGTCTACTTGCTGTGCCGCAAAGCTCTCAGCAGCCGGCCAGAGCTGCTGACCAAAACACTCACTTCTATACAATGATAAGAAATGCCTCTCTGTGTCACAGAATCAGAATTTTGTGCATTCTCTATCCAATCTCCTTACTTACACATGTGGTGCTTGAGACCCAGAGAGGGAAAGGGGCTTACCCCAAATCACACAGCCAACGAGTGGCAGTCAGGACTAGAACCGGGATTTCTAAACTCAAATCCAAGATTATATCCACTAGCCCAGGTGCTTAGAGATGGAAATGAAGACACAGGGAAGTGACTCTGAGGCTCTAAAGCAAATCTTCTTAGGGAAGTGCCCGGGAGAGTGGTGGTTGGAATAACCAGGCGTGCCCCGTGCCCCCCATCTGGGTGAGAGAGGTTCATCTGCCCTTCACCCTCCCTGCTGTTGTTGTTCCTCAGCTTCTGTGCCCCAGTGCTTTGCAGACATGCCCTAAAGATTGTCTAGCCCATTGAATTATATCATGTCCCCGTGCCATGCTCCCCCGAAGGGCTCCAGATGTCCATGCCATTGGTATAATTGCCGCAGGGCTCACCCAGAAAGGGGGAGGGAGCTTCCCACACAGCTACAGGGGAAAGAAAAAGGTTACTCTGTGGCTATCAAAAGATGATCTATCCCCATATTATGACACCTGCTCTGGCTTCTTCTTATTGGCCAGATGGTACTGGAGTTAATATATTTCTATCCAATAAAATACGAAAAGAAAGCAGCTCTCACTGCTGCGGCTGTTGGCACTCATACAGGCTTTTCTGCAGATGATGCTGGGGAAAGCAGCTTAAAAGGTTCTGCAGCCATGACTGTCAAAATGTCCACACTAGACCTACAGGCAACACGGCCCAGATTCTCCACAAACCCCACCTTTAGAGCCAAACCACTACCCCCCCCCCCCCGCTTCAGCTCATTATAAATTCCAAAGAGATATGCGGAAAATTCTCTCTGGTCCTTATGTTATGAATGCAGATAGAATTTAATCATTGAACAAGTCGTTGCCAAACATAACTACAGGATTCCATAAGGATTGCGAAGACAAATAAAATGTAGTTCCTCCTTCCAAGGAGCTTAGAGTTTGGGGACACATAATAGGTACTTATTAAAAATCAAACAAAACTCTTAAAACGCATTTGCCCATTAGCCCCTGATGCAGCCTTTGTCAGCTTTCCACTAAAATGTCCAGAAAACAGAGGAAAACACACAAATATTCATCATGAAAAAGGACAGAAAAAAACAGAATCCGACAGAAAGGTTTACTAATTGTGAGGCAGCTGATGTTGCTAGAAAAAAAATATACCAGAGCCTGGCCTCAAGATACCCAGGTTTCATTGTTAAACTCCTAAATGGGTCGAATCAGTTTTCCAATTGCCTGAGAATAAATATCAAATTCTTGTATTCCAGGAGCCGTAAGCAAATAAACCTCTCCCTACTAATGAAAAAAAAAAAAAAAAAAAAAGATAGCCAGGTTTCTTCTCAAGAAACCCTGAAAAGGATCTCCCCACTGTATGCCCCGCTCAGAGACTCAAGCCAAGCACCAAATAGTCACCTTGCTATTACACGGATGCTGCCTTCTGAGGAGGCTGGCGCATAGTGCTTAGGACATGGTGCACAGTAATTAAATATCTGCACAATGACTGAGTGAATGAACAAGCCCTTGCCCAACCCACCCATTCTCACACTGCTACTCCTAATGCCCTGAGTCCTACATCCTTTGAGAGACAGCAATTCTGCCGGCTTGAAGAAGGGAGAGCCAGAAATGGTAAAGTGCATCCTGGAACATGTCTTTCTTACACATAAAGTAATTCAATCTAGAAAAAGGAAAAAATATTTCTGGTAGCAATGTATGCTGAAAATTGGATTTTACGTGTGTTCCATTGATTCAGAGGCTCAGGGGGTAAAAAGGTAGAGGGACTAGGGTGAAATGCCACCTCAGCATAACAGAGTGTCTTAACTCGGAATTTCTCAATTTGGGCACTGTTAACACTGGGAGCCACATCATTCTTTTCTGAGAGTTCCCTGTGCATTGCATCCCTGGCCTCTGTCCACTAGATACCAGTAGCGCCCACACCCCTCCCCAATTTGCAACAAGCAAAAATGTCTCTAGACATTATCATCTGTCCCTTGGGAGACAAAGTCACTGTCCATTGAGAAGCACTGTCATAGATGAATATTTAAAACTACAAATTGTGTGTTGAGCTATTCACATTACATTGGCTATTAGTTGTAAAGCTGACCGGTCACCACACCAATACACCCGGGACAAGAACCAGGAGAACACTGCACCCTTGAATACTGACAAACTAAAGGTTCGGAGATACTTGGAAGGATAACTAAGTGTGGGAAACTAGTGTGGAAAAGAGTTACAAGCTTTAGGGGTAAAAAATAATGCAGAACAACAACAAAAGCAAAAAGGAAGATTATCCTAAAGACCCCAGAAATGATCCACTGCAAGATACAGAAGAAAATTTCAGAAAACTATTTTGTGTTCTCGACAGAGTACAAAGATCTGTCACCCATGAAATAAGCAGGAAGCCGTTAGGACAGACAGGCAATATGGAAAGATAACAAATATGATATTGTCCAATGAGATACAAGGATAGAATGAAATTTAAATGGATAAGTTTTCTTTTAAGATTTAACAAAAACTGAAATCATCATCATAGAATTAAAATACACAGGTGAGGCAGTCAGCAAACAGAACTGATAAAGCAGAAAATCACAACAGTAATGGAAGATGCTATCCCAGACTGCCCAGAGAAAGGGAAAAAACAAAAACCACAAGAAAAGTGGAGGAAGAGTATAAAAGGTGAATATGCAGATAGTAAACATTTCTGAAAATGGCATTAGAGCAAAAGAAATAGAAGCAACAACCAAAGATAAAATAAAAATTAAATGTGCTCGGATGGAAAGACTCATGAATATATACACACTGAAAATGTCCATTGGTTTGCAGATCAACTCAATTAAAAGCCACCCTCATTAAAGGCAAGACCTCAGGAAAAAAAAATGCTATCCATGTTCACTTCCTTTTTTATTTTTTTATTTTTAAGTCATCTCTGCCCCCAACATGGGGCTTGAACTCACAACCCCAAGATCAGGAGTCACACACTCTACTACCAACTGAGCCAGCCAGGTGTCCCCAGGTTCATTTCTTTTAAAAAAAATTCCTGGGTGCCTGGGTGGCTCAGTCGTTAAGTGTCTGCCTTCAGCTCAGGTCATGATCCCAGGGTTCTGGGATCGAGCCCCACATTGGGCTCCCTGCTCCGCGGGAAGCCTGCTTCTCCCTCTCCCACTCCCCCTGCTTGTGTTCCCTCTCTCGCTGTGTCTCTCTCTGCCAAATAAATTAAAAAATCTTTAAAAAAAAATTCCTTAAAGCAGGACACCTGGGTGGCTCGGTCAGTTAAGCATCTGACTCAATTTCAGTTCAGGTCATGATCTCAGGGTCATGAAATCGAGCCCTGAGTCAGGCTCCGTACTCGATGTGGACCCTGCTTAAGATTCTCTCTCTCCATCTCCCCCTCCACACTGCTTGCATATGTGCCATCTCTCTCTCTCTCTCTCTCTCAAAAAAAAAAGAATATTACTGTTCAAAAACACCAAGAATAACAACATATACTCTATAAAACACAGAAAATAATAAAACAAGAAAGTATAAAATAGAAATAAAATATCATGCCAGGCATTAAAACATAAATTCAAATGAATTTAACAATTCTCTCAATAACAAAAACTCTCAAAAATGAGCAAACTCTCCCCCCACACACACACAACTAAATTCCACGGTACTGAAAAGAGATTTCTCTGAAACCAAGAAACACACACCCAAAAAAAGTTGAAAAATGAAAGAAATGGAGAAATAGAAGATGGGCAACTTAAGAAAAAATTAGGATCACAATACTGTTACCAGAAAAGTAGAACTCAAATTTAAAAAAAGAAGCCTTTAAGAAGATAAAGCAAATCATGTTATAAAGGATAAAACACATAATGAAAAATATTAGATTTCTATGCGCCAAGAAATTTCTTTGAAGTAAATCGTTCTATAAATATTGAGGAGAAAAATTAGTAGTGAGATAATTAAATACACTTAAATCTTTGGGCAAATGACCACAAATTAGGACAAGAAGGATGTGAATAATACCAATTAATTATGTTGATTTAACAAACTGGGTATGGTACAATAAAGGGAATGCGGCTTCCTTCTAGCACTCAAGAAAGTCATAAAAATTGATCATTTAATATGCCACAATCAATAGCTCAATAAGTGGCAAAAATAAATGCATAGAACATATTCCAGATTATAAAGCAATACAAGTAGAAACCAGAGTTTTCAGTTTTTAAAATACCAACTTCTTAGAATTAATATTCTCTTATATAACTTGAATTGAAGTGAAAGTCAAAATCATTACTACAAATTATTTCAAAAATAATAAAATTTGTACTTGTACATATTGAAATATATGAGATGCAGCAGCCAAATCTGTACACATATTAAAATGTATCACTTCACATGTCATTATTCAATAAGAAAAAATGGAAATGAATAGATTAAGCATTGAAGATGTTAGAAGAATAAAGAATAAATATAAAAGCAAAAACTAATGAATTTAATTGATTGATAAACTGACTTGATAAATTACCCAAGGGACTATTAAATATTTAAATAATACTTCTAGAAGCGATATCTCATTGTAGTTTTGATTTGTATTCTCCTGATGATGAGTGATGTTGAGCATCTTTTCATGTGTCTGTTGGCCATCTGGATGTCTTCTTTGGAGAAATGTCTGTTCATGTCTTCTGCCCATTTTTTAACTGGATTGCAATGACATGGATGGAGGTAGAGAACACTACGCTAAGTGAAAAAAGTCAAAGAAAGACAAATACCATATGATTTCACTCATATGTGGAATTTAAGAAACAAATGAGCATGGGGGGGGGGAAGACAGGCAAACCAAGAAACCATAGAGAAAAACTGATGGTTACCAGAAGGGAGGTGTGTGGGGGGAATGGGTAAAACAGGGGATGAGGATTAAGAAGGGCTCTTGTGATGAGCACTAGGTGTTGTATGGAAGTGTTGAATCACTAGATTGTTATTAACCTGAAACTAATATTACACCGTATGTTAACTAGAATTTAAATACTTTAAAAGATTTTAATAAAAAAATTAAAATAGTTCTAGAAAATCTGAGACAAAAGCTAAAGCATTTTAAGTGTAAAATATTAGAAATGAGAAATATTTTCTTCTTCACTATAAACAATACTTTGTGTAACTCAGGCTAATAAATTTTTTAAATCTCATTGAAATAGATTATTTTCTAGGAAAAAAATAAATCAACAAAACTCACTCAAAAAGAGTGACTATTTAGAAACTTGACTGTTCCAGTAGCAAAGGAAGAAACTAAAATAAAAATTTGAACTTTATCTTGCATTATATGCCAAAAATCAGACAATATACAGTAACAGTCACCTTACAGTCAATACGATAGCACTAAATTCGTATCTTTCAATAGTTACCCTGAATGTAAATGGGCTAAATGCCCAATCAAAAGACACAGGCTATCAGATTGGATTAAAAAACAAGACCCGTCGATATGCTGTCTGCAAGAGACTCATTTTAGACCCAAAGACACCCCCAGATTGAAAGTGAGGGGGTGGAAAACCATTTACCATGCTAATGGACACCAAAAGAAAGCTGGGGTGGCAATCCTTATATCAGACAAAATAGATTTTAAACCAAAGACTGTAATAAGAGATGAGGAAGGACACTATATCATACTTAAAGGGTCTATCCAACAAGAAGATCTAACAATTGTAAATATCTATGCCCCTAACATGGGAGCAGCCAATTATATAATTTGCAATGGGTTTAAGAATAAAATTCAAAATGTAATTCTTAAGTAGAAGAAAATGTTTCTTTTTTTTAAAGATTTTATTTATTTATTTGACAGAGAGAGAGACACAGCAAGAGAGGGAACACAAGCAGAGGGAGAGGGAGAGGGAGAAGCAGACTCCCTGCTGAGGGGAGGGGT
This sequence comes from Eumetopias jubatus, assembly GCF_037043125.1. NCBI lineage: Eukaryota > Metazoa > Chordata > Mammalia > Carnivora > Otariidae > Eumetopias > Eumetopias jubatus. The sequence continues at coordinate 110,877,617 of NW_028274811.1, forward strand.
CCCCCCAGGACCCCAGGACCATGACCTGAGCCAAAGGCAGACGCTTAACAACTGAGCCACTCAGGCTCCCCAAAGAAAATGTTTCTTAACTTGAAAATGTATCAACCCTCATATACATAAAAGGTCATATAGAGAAAAAACATCCACATAAAGAAAAAATCTGCAGATTCGACTACACTGAATTAGAATTTCAGTATGAATAACATCTTTAATATTAAGAGGCAAATTTAATAATACCTGGGAAAAATACCTTGAACACATGACAAAAAAAAAGGCATGATACCCTTAATATAAACAAGAATAAGAAAGGGACAATCACTAACATATAAAAGGCAAAAAAAAAGAAAAAATGTTCAATCTCTCTGGCATGCAACAAGCAAATTCAAATAAAAATAAGATCTATTTGCCTCTACCAATCTTTCAAATGATCATTCCCAGGTTTAATAGAGATGAAGAGAGATAGATGTTCTCTACAATAAACGGATATTTAACTTTTCAAGTCCTTTCTAGAAAGCAATTTGGCCATTTATATCAAAAGCCTGAAATTAGGGGTACCTGGTTGGCTCAGTCTGTTTAAGCGTCTGCCCTCAACTCAGGTCATGATCTCAGGGTCCTGGGATAGAGCCCCACATCAGGCTCCCTGCTCAGTGGGGAGTCTGCTTCTCCCTCTCACTCTCCCTCTGTGCTCCCCCCATCTCAAATAAATAAATACTTTTTTAAAAGTCTGAAAATAGGGGGCACCTGGGTGGCTCAGTTGGTTAAGTAACTGCCTTCGGCTCAGGTCATGATCCTGGAGTCCCAGGATCGAGTCCCACATCGGGCTCCCTGCTCAGCAGGGAGTCTGCTTCTCCCTCTGACCCTCCCCGCTCTCATGTGCGCTCTCTCTCTCTCTCACTCTCTCAAATAAAATCTTTTAAAAAAAAAAAGTCTGAAAATATACATACCCTTTGACCCAATGATTCTACTTGTAGGAATGTATCCTAATGAAATGGGTATACAAGAGAATTTCTTTAGAGAAATGTTCATGTTACTACTATTTATTACATAAAATATTGTTTACCCTGTAAATATCCAATGATAAAGAATAACGTGATATGTCTGAATGATGGAATATTATAGAAGCACAAATTATATAGACTACTAAATGTCATTTTAAAAGTTTTATTACAGCTTAAGTTTTGTGGAGTTTTTTGGGGTTTTTTAAGGTTTCATTTATTTATTTGAGAGAGAGAGATAGCAAGAGAGAGCATGAGTAGGGATCAGGCAGAGGGAGAAGCAGGCTCCCCACTGAGCAGGGACCCTGACGCAGGGCTTGATCCCAGGACCCCAGGATTATGACCTGAGCCAAAAGCAGACGCTTAACTGACGGAGCCACCCAGGTGCCCCTTTTGCTGTTTTTTGTTGTTGTTGTTTGTTTTTTAGGTAGGCTCCATGTCCAGTGTGGACCCCAACATGGGGCTTGAACTCACAACCCTAAGATTAAGAACTGAGCTGAGATCAAGAGTCAGATGTTTAACTAACTGAGCCACTCAGGCACCCCACAGCTTACGTTTGTAAAGCTCCTTTTTTTTTTTTTTTTAAGAAATGAGCATCACAATTCCAGATGTACATCATAATCATCTCCAAACATGTTACACATTCAGATTCCCAGGCCTCACTCGGGCCTACTCAATTAGTCCAAGTATGGATCCAGGGATCTGTATTTTCAACTATGCTCCATGTATAAAGATCTGTACATGATAGAGAAATGAAGAATGAAAGTACATAGAACATATTTATTTCCGGGTAGAAAATTATAGATAATTTTTATTTGTCCTTGATGTGCATGTTTTACATTTTCTATAGTGAATACACATATTACATTTATCAATTTAAAAATTCTAAGTTTAATGTAAATTAACCACATAAGGTGATTTGTGGTCAGATAAAGAAGCCCTAAGGACCATGTTTCTGAGAGTTTGTAGGAAAAAAAAAGAAAAATTAAGGCAGAGAACATGAACTGGTGGCCCACAAGGTACATCTGAGTCCTAGGCCTCTTTAATCCAGATGGTGTTTTAGTATTTTAAAAATGATTGTCAACATTTAAAAATTGGGAAATTTCCCATTATAAATACTGACTTTCATCTTCTCTTGAGAAAAATAAGACTTGGCCACACTGGGCCCAGATGACAGTAACTGATGATAGTAGAGTGGCTTCTCCTTAGATGGGCAAGATCTCTTGAGTTTACAACTGCCCCCACTCTCCCCTAGTGTCCTCCTAACACTGAGGTCAAAGCCAATTGCCTATATAAGCACCCTCTCACTGTTGCTTTTTTTTTTTTACATTTTGAACCATACTGTTTTTACCTTCCCTGCATGGTCCCTCTAGATATTTGAGTCTGAGATCCCGTGATTAAGCAAACACCTAGTCGACCTGTGAAAAGTTGCGGGGAGGGGCAGTAATATGCCACAACCAGCACTTTCCGGCTCCGAGTCCAATCCTGGCTGCACACTGGAATCACTTGGGGGCTCTTCAGAATCCCAAGGCCCAGACCAATTACATCAGCACCTCTGGGGTAGGACCCGGGCATCCATGTGTTTAGAACTCCCCTGGTGATTCCAACATGTGGCCAAGGTTGAGAGCCACTGTGTCAGGGGAAAGCGTGCCAGTAGAGGGAACTCAGACACATTTGAGAAAGGAGACGATACTTAGGGGGTGCTGAGCAGTAGCAAGGAGTTTGGAGACACCTTGGATTCAAAATCTAGCTCTCCCACATCCTGTGTTAACTCAAAAGTTCACTTCTCTGGGCCTCTGTGTTTTCATCTACAAAAGGAGAGTCACATTCCCTTCCTTAGAAGGTTGTTCTGGAGGTTACATGGGATGACTCACCTGTGTGAGTTCAACAAAGTGTTTGGCTTATAGCAAGTGTTCCATAAATGCAAGCAACTTGAGCATTATTACTAAGATGGTACGTGGTACCATGCAGGAAAGAAGAAGGGAGAGGAAGACAGGAGTTGCTTGTGATAGCTGGGCACCGCTATATACTTAACATTTTGTCCCTACACCAAACTTACCAGGAAAGTACCAGAAAGGGGTGAAGTGTGATGATGGAGACAGAAGAATTATCTGAGCCACAGAGAACTCTCCTCCCACAAAGTATCTTGAATGTCATCATCACTGGCCTCCTTTAACAGGCTTGGTGAAAAGCATTGGCTAATATTCCGTCAGTGACGTTCCCTGCCTCCCCTCTTCTAGCCTGACATGTCCCCTTGATCCACTTCCATTTCTCACTTGTCTAAAAAGTAAATATGCAAAATTAAAGCAAATGCTTCTTGACTTCCCTGCCCCAATGGCAAAGCAGAAGGCAAATACAGTGAATGAGCACCGAGGACAGCCCCAGGGCTGGGAGAGGGAGAGCCCATCACCCAAACCGATTGCAGCTGAAGGCAGTGCCAGGAAGTCTCAGGCAGGTGGGCTCCCACCAGGACACCAATGCCCTCCCTACCTTTATCCTCTCCCCAGTCCTCTGCTCGCTCCCACCTCCCATGTCAGGTTGGCTCAGCTAAGGCGGACTTGGACCTTGGACTGCCAGCGCTGGGAGGGCCCCAGGCTCTGTAGCCAATGCTGCTGCTGACCTCGGGCAAGTCCCTTCCTTTCCAGTGCCTTACCCTGTTTCCCCATCTGTTAAGTGGGAACTATAATCCCAGACCTCTCCACCTACCTCTTGTGGGATTTAGGAGGACTGTAGGTGAACGCATGAAAATTCACATTTCAGGACAAGGAAACTGAGGCCAGAGAAAGACGTCAGTACCTATGTCATGCATGCATCGTGCTCTTCTGCAACATGAATACATTCATGGCCCCTGAATAGCAGATTTTCCTTTGGCCTTGTGTTTTCATGGTAGAATTTTGGATATCTGCAGGTGTCAGAGAAAGCAGCTCAGGGCTGAGGGCCTTTGGAGGTCTCTGAAATTCCTACACATCGCTCACCCCCAATTTGCCCATGTTGGGACAGGAGTCGTAACATGCCACTAATTCACTTCCCAGCTATAATCCTCCATATGAGAGCAGCTTACATTTTTCAAAGCCCTCTCCTAAAAAGCATCTTATTTTGGTAGTTGTTAGGCCCCCTAGGGAAACACAAGGCATGGATCCTTGTTCCCTTTGACAGGTGAAGGTGAAAACACTTGGCAGGATGAGGCAAGGGTTGAATGAAGTCAAATTACAAAGCACTTAGCACAGGCATGATGCCAGATCAGAGCTCCCTGAGTGGTGGTTGGGGTCTAGGTGGCCTGAAGCACCATTAGACCCAGTCTCCAGGAGTGCACATCCTACTCTGCTCTCTACCTGAGCAACTACAACTGCCCCCAACCCCTTGCCCTGACTTTAAACATCCCATGATACGTTCACACTAACAATCTTACTCCGGGCTGATCATACCACTCCTCAGCTTAAAACCCTTCATTAGCCCCCCATTTGCCCACAATTAAGTCCAAACAACTTAAAGTGGGTTTACTGAGAGCTGGTGGTAAGGCCGCTGTTTCACTCCCTCAGCCCCAAACCCTTCTCTCCAAACTCTCTCTGGTCCAGCCACAACAGCTCTCCTCCCAGCTCTCCCAGCATCCTGGGCCCCCTCTGCTTCCGGGCCTTTGCATGTGCTGTGCCCTACCTGGAACGCTCCCCCCACCCTGACTGCCCCCCACACACACACTGACCTCAACCTTTGATTCTTCCCTTAACACTATTCGTTCCCCAGCTCTCAGCTGAAATGTCACGTCCTCCAGGAGCCTTTCCTGACTATAGGCTAGGACAGAAACTTCTGCTATGTGCTCCCAGAGCAACTTCTTTCTCCCTTCAGAGCATATGCCACACTTTGCTGCAATTGTTTATCTGTTTGCTCCACTAGATAATTAAGTCATGTGTGGAGACAGATGATACTGAATCCCGGGAACCGAAGAAAAGAGAGGGAAGGAAGGAGAGACAGAAGGAGAAAAGGCAGGAAAGGAAAAAGAAACTGCCTTCCTTATCCAAGGTTTTCCTTATTCAGGCCCTTGTTTTGTCTTTATTCTTCATCTGACCTTTGGGAAAAAAGGAAGGGAACTATCCCCAACAAACTGAAATAGAGGAGCATTGTTAAAAAGAGAGGTTAAATCAAAGATTTATTCTTTAAAAAAATCAATATCTGTAAGAAATTTACCCATGGAAATTAAGAAAAATTCAGAATCAGGATTCAGAATGTCCTCTGAACCAAGGGTTCCTTCTGAGAAAGCTCCCTGAAGCAGCCACTTCCTCACAGGGAAACAAAGGAGCCCAAAGTCCTGGCTGAGATACTAACAAATCATCTCAGAGACAAAGCATAACAACCCCATTCTTCCTTTGTGTCTCATGGCAACTGACAGGAACTCCCACCTATACTTAGGAGTCTACATGTCCATCTCCACCTGCTAGACCATGCGCAACTGAAATCAGGACCCAGGCCTGAACTGTGTATGTCCTCAAGACCCAGTACACTACCTAGCACATAGTACATGCCCAAGAAATGTTTTCTGCATGGGGTACCCAGGTGGCTCAGTCAGTTGAGCGTCCAACTCTTGGTTTTGGCTCAGGTCATGATCTCAGGGTTGTAAGATTGAGCGCCACAACGTGGTCAGCATGGACTCTACATGAGATTCTCTCTCTCCCGCTCCCTCTGCCCCTCCCCCATTCACACATTCTCTCTCTCAAATAAATAAATAAATAAAATCTTTAAAAAAATGTTTTCTGCATGAATATCTTTTACTCCCACTCTTCTTTGAGTAAGCTACCTAAATCATTTGTTCTTTCAGTGCATATTTACTGTTCCTGTACAGGTAACGAGGCAAGTGATTCCTGGGTGCCTGGGTGGCTCAGTTGGTTAAGCATCTACCTTCGGTTCAAGTCACGATCCCAGAGTCCTGGGATCAAGTACCATATTGGACTACCTGCTCTGTGGGGAGTCTGCTTCTTCCTCTGTCCCCTCCCCCCTGTTTATGTGCTCTCTCTTTCTCTCTCTCAAAAATAAATAAAATCTTAAAAAAAAAAAAAGACAAGTGATTCCTCACCTGATGGACTTTGCAATCTCTTGGAGAAGGCAGATATTGAGCACATAATTCCAAGTGTGCTAAGAGGAAAGAGACATTCACTGTGGACTGGAAGCCTCCTAGAGGGATGAGTTAAAGCTGAAAGCTCAGAAAGCTGGATGGGGTTTAGTCATGCAAAGGAACAGGAGGTGGGAGAGAAAGTTCAAGGAAACAGGAAGAGTATACTAGAAGGCCCCAGATGGAAAAACACGGCCACAGAGGACAGATTTCCAAGCCTGGAAGCCAACAAGCACACTGTGGTGTAGCCGTTTTCACACACACCCTAGTAGGGGAGCTCTTTCTCCAGTAAAACCCTCTGTGGAAGCCATTAACGTAAAACATAAAAGGAGAGCTATTCTGGTTGGAGCCACTGCTGTGTTTGCCAAGGAAGGCAAATATTCTAGCCCAGGGCTTCTCAACTTCAGCATGCAAACAAATCACCCAGGGATCTCGTTAAAAGGCAGATTCTGACTCAGGAGGCCTGGAGTGGGGCCCAGGATTCTGCATGTCTACGAGCCCCCAGGTAATGCCAACGCTGCTGATCCACCAACATCACCGTAAACAGCAAGATCCTAACCACTTTTCAGGCAGTTAACCAGACCGAGAGAACACAGGGATGGCCAAAGGACCTCTCCAGAACTAAAGGCAGGCCTGAGTGGGGTGTGTTTATCGGTGCATGGGATGAACTGTAGGCGAAGTTGAGACATTGTGAGCTGGGGGCCTGCGTGTGCTATTGGGATTGAGGCAGTCCATGAACATATACTCACACCCACTTCCATCTGAGTGTGTGCATTTGAGCAGTGTGTGTGTGTGTGTGTGTGCATGCATGTGTGCACACCTCAACAAATGCTCACAACCCGAACAAGCCTGATGGGCACTAAAAATAGTTCCTGGGAGTTACAGCAGCATAATCCGGATTTAGAAGAAAATAAATTATTTGATCTGTCACTCTGATGTCAGCAGGTCACTGACAATCACCTAAGTCTTGCCCTGTTTTTTTAGTGCCACTGATGAAAGAGAGGAAGAGATCCTTGGAGCAGGGCTTCAGCTTCTTGGAAAGGAGTGAGGTCAAAGAATTGTCTCCCCACCCGAGTCTTGGTTCAGAGGCCTCGCTGGACTCCATGGGTGCATAATTGTAGATGTCTGTGCCTGGAGAGCAGAGGGCTAAGACTGCCTCGGGATTTCAGGACAACGTGAAGAGCTCCCGCCCAAAGCTATCGCCCCCACCACCTGCTACGATGCCTGAACCCACACTATTGGAATCTAATGAGCTCTTGTAATCTAGCGATTTCCAGCCTAAGGATTTTCAGTCTTCTGTATGGGGTAATACTTTAAGCTTTTATCATGTAATTCTTTGGGGGAGTTTGAAGACCAGTAAGTGAAAGCAAGGCCTCTGGAATGAGACTTGGATGTGAGCTACTGGTTTTATAAAACCCTCTAAAGAGCAAGGGCGACCTTTGGTTGTGGTAATAAGAGTAGAGGGTACAAATTAAGAGAGATGATGACCCCAAAGATTTCCATACATTCAGAGTCCACAGAGCGGCCAGAGTGATTTTCATCACTGTTAGAAGACCCAAGTCCTTCCAGTGACCTGAGAAGTCCTCCACAACACAGCCTCAGCACCCCTCCAGCTCCTAGCTCCCACTGTTCTCCCCCTCACTAACTAAGCTCCATCCACACTGGCTTGCTTTTAGCTCCTACCACATGCCCAGCACCTTGTCCTCCTCAGGACCTTTGCAAATGCTGTTTCCTCTCCTCTCCCTCTTCACCTAGCCAGCCCCTGCTCACCCTACAAGCCTCAGCCAAATGCTACTTCCTTACCAAACTTCTCTGTGACTCCACAATTCCTCAGGCTACACACCTGAGTGTCGTCCTCTGCTCCACTGCAGTAATAGTAACAACAGCTAACATTTTCTCGGCGTTTAAAATGTGCCACACTTGACTCTAAGCACTTCCCGTTTATTAATTCCTAATAATAACCCTAATGAGGTAGTTACTGTTATTATTTCCCCCTATTCAATAGATGGGGGAAACTGTGGACCAGAAAGGCCGAACAACTTGTCCAGTGTCACCGAATAGTAAACAGTAGAGCTCAAGTTCAAACCCACCCAATCTAACTCCAGAATTCTTTGCTCAATGAATGGTTTTTCCCACCATACTCCAGAAGCCAGGAAGCAGGTCCCATGCACCCTTTCATCACCAGCACCCAGCACGATGCCTGGCACATGGCAGGCACTTAGTAAATATTTGTTGAATGAGAAACTGAATGAATAGATTAGGGTGGGGCCCAAGGAATGATGAGAAGTCTACAAATTATGTCACAAGAGAAATGGGTGAGGTTGAAGAGGATACCGAGCTGAGGAAAAGACGCAGGGCCAACCTGAAAATGGAGAAGGAAACAGATTTCTTCTGAGAGGCTACAGAAGACAGAGCCAGAAAAAACTGGTAAAAAAAAAAAAAAAAAAAAAAAAATCACAGATTTCGGCTCAGTAAAAAAACCATCACTCAGTGCTATGCCAACATATAGAGGGCTTCCTCGAGGTAGTCAAGTAAAGGCTGGATAAGCATTTGATAGGATGGTACCTGGAGAGACTGGTGCTCCAGATGGGGATCCAAACCGGATGGTCCCACTGTGTCCCTCCAACCCTGATATTCTAAGGATCCACCCACCCCTTCCTACCCCTCATTCCCAGAGGCTCCAAAGAGAGCATTTCAGCAGGAAAGTAAACCTACAATGGTTGTCATAATTTGCTCCGGAGAATAAAAAGATGGACTGGAGTTTTAACAAATACAATCCAAAAGGAAGCCGACCCCCACCCCTGCTGTAACATGACAAGAGCCTGGCAGCGCAGTGAGTAAGGAAAGCTGGTGAAACAAGGAGGTCCTCTCTTAACCCTGCCCCCCCACCTCCACCTGACACCCCCCCCTCCTCCCACTGCCCTGCCCCCTCCCAAAACAAGTGCTACTTGGAGGAACAGAAGGGATGCTGGGGGTTCCTCCAAGGACTAGAACAGCATTCTTTTGCATTTAACTGAATAGACAGAAGGACACTTCTACTAGACACCCTTTGAGAGCCTTCCCCATTTATATTTTGATTTCATGAATTGAATTAGATTGAATCATTGCATGTTTGAACTAGGAGGAAGCTTAAATATTATTCCATCCAAACCCTTTGCTTTACAGGGAAGGAAACTCGGGCACAGAGAGGGGTGGTCCAAGGTTGCACAGTAAATTGGTACCAAATTAGAACTCAACCCGCCACCTCCCGATCTCTTATTTAAACCTTATTTTTCGAAAATTCTCCAAGACTGCTTTCTCAGAGTTGGTGCTCTCTGAGTTCAGACAGGCCCTGTGTGTCCAGCTTCTCTCATGTCACTCCCATGGAGAGCCTTTAGCATGGCTCTACTTGGTGGAAACTCCACTCGTGACTAGAAATTAACTTTCAACCCTTCAAAACCTTTTCACAAAGACCAGGTGATTTCTTTCCTGTCATTCAAGCCAGAGACTGTGGAAACAGGAGCAGTACAGAGACCAAAAGGGCATGTGCCCAAATAACCTACCCGTGATATTCTCTGACATTCTGGTGTATGTTTGGAGGCTGGGTCGGTGAACCGGCCTTCCCTTCAACACTGGGGAAAAGGCAGCTCTGGAATGAGTAAGCTGGAAATAAACTTACAGATCTCCCAACCCTGTGATTCTCCAAAAACTAGTCCCTGAGTCTGCCATGGTGAAGTGAAAAAATAAGGAAATGTTTAATGATGTTTGTATGTATGCACAGACACCTTTCCCAAGAAAGACCATCCTTTATCCTGACACTAGGCTCTTCTTTCCTTTATAGTCACTATGTATCACTGCTTTTATAAAATGGTGGTGACAGTAGATGGTACCTGGTTTGGGGTTTTGTTTTTAATATTCTTACCAGCAAAATGAAAATTGACAACAAAGCTGACAGCCCTGTGTTTGGGTACCCCAATTTTGGGGAAATTTTAGAAATCCATGAAGTCTGGAAACCAGACTGATCTATACCAGCTTTCTCTTTTTACAGTTGTGGGACCAGAAGGCCCTAGAAAAATTAAAAGTATCATGTTCTGTGAAAGAAAATTCCTAAAATGGAGTCAGACATGTTAAGGGGCCATAGAATCAAGCCAGGAGCCATTGGGAAGTGAACCTTAAGCACATCCTCCCTCGGATGGAACCTGAACCCAAGGAGTAGGAACGACATCCTGGAAAACATCCATGCACTTTGGCCAGAAGACCATAAAAACTCTTTTCCAACCTTTGCATTTGACTATCCGATCACGTCCTAACAGCTCAGCATTATTGTAACTAGCACCAATCGCATTTTGTTCAAGACAACTTATGTAAATTTTCTCTTTCCTCTTTAAAGCCTTAACCTCCTTTGTCTCTTCTGAGTACACTTTGATTTCAGTCAACTCTGTATCTCCTGGTTTGCAATCTCTAAGACCCCAAATAAACGCATACATTTATTTTTGTTTTCTCTTGGTCAACAGTTTTCACAGTCTATTACAAACCAAATCCAATCTTGAGCATCCATAAAACTATTCCCACCTCGGCACTAGAGTTGCTATGTGATTCTGCAAGTTGCTTAATTTTGGATCTCTATTTCCCCATCTAGAAAATGGGCCCAATGATTTCCTGCCCTGACTTCTTCTCAGGTGGTAGAGGTTAACATATGTGAAAGTGTTTTGAATGTAAGGGGTTATTATCAGCTCTGTGCAAACAACTACAAACTCCAGTGTCCACAGGGCAGGCAGGCAATGGAAACAAGTGAAGGAAGCCAAATGTGAGTGAACAGGTGGCCACTCAGTCTCAGCATCGAGAATGCAATGAGGCATGGTGGGGAGTGGGGAAAATTAGCAAGTTTGGCATCGGAAGGGAGGAGAGTGGCTACCCCAGCTAATTATGGCTGTGCAGTAATATAAGCTTAGTTTAACCAGATATTCTCATTCTCAAGGGCATTGGGACTTAAATTTGGGGGCGCTATCTTTTGATTTTTAAATGTTGACCACAAATTCAAACTTGAATAGTTGTGAGAAACAAATAAAATAATGTTATATGTGGGCTACTTATAGGTCAACCTCTGGTCTCAAGGACTTCACGTCTTCCTGTTCTGGAAGCCCTACAGGTAGGTCATATCAGCGAGTGCCAGAGTGCCTTTCATTGCCTGATGACAAGAGCACAGCTCACCACAAACCTGAACAATACAAATGCGCAGCCAAGACTAGCCCCTGAGGATCTGTACACACATTTTGGAATTGGGCAAGAGATAAAGCTGGCTAAGAAAATACTTCATAGGGCTCCTGGGTGGCTCCGTTGGTTGAGCGACTGCCTTCAGCTCAGGTCATGATCCTGGGGTCCCGGGATCGAGTCCCGCATTGGGCTCCCTGCTCAGTGGGGAGTCTGCTTCTCCCTCTGACCCTCCCCCCTCTGATGTGCTCTCTCTCTCTCTCATTCTTGCTCTCTCAAATGAATAAATAAAATCTTTTAAAAAAAAAGAAAACACTTCATAAATTAGGATGGCAGTCTCTGTAGAGGGTCTCCTCTCTAACGCTCTGAATCATTTCTCTGAACTCGGTAACCAACTTGAAACACAACTTCCTCATCCTAAAAGTGGAACCAATTATACATGTCTTGCCTACCTAAATAAGAGATTGCATATAATTTGAAAAAAACAAGTAAGTACACAGCAAGATTGTTTTATCCCCAACCATGAAGATGATGCTGATAACAAACAGCATGCCAGGCCCTGCTGGATATTAGGCATACTAATTAATTTAATCCTCATGGCAATCCAATGAAGTAGATACTATTACCATTAACATTTTGTAAATCTGAAAACTAAGGCGCAGAAAGGTTAAGTAATTGCCCAGGGCTGCACAGCTACATAGTGGCAGAAATGGGAGCCGGCTGATTACAACCTCCCTTCCTGCTGAGCCTCAGAATCCGTGTCAATAGACCGATCCAAGAAAGCCTTCCAACTGACCGAGCTGACACGCAGATTAAAATCTATTTTCCCCACTCTAGCCTAACTCAATGCCTGGCACCAAAGAGGTCCCATTACCCTTATTAAACATTAGCTTCCCTCCTCCCAGACTTTGCCATGTTGCTGTGAAGATCCAATCATAGGACGCATATAAGGAAGGGTATCTCAACCTCAGCACTACTGACATTTGGGGCGGGATAATTCTTTGATGTGGGGAGCTGTCCTGGGCACTGCAGGATGGTTAGCAGCACCCCTGGTCTCTCCCCACTAGACACCAGTAGCGCACTCAACCGTCCCCCTCTTGCCAGCTGTGACAACAAAAAAATGTCTTCAGACATTGCCAGATGTCCCCTGGGGGACAAAACTGTCCCTGGCTGGGCTCCACGTGTGGAAGGTATAATTAGTCCAATTCCTCCTTGCAGACAGAGGGTGATTCACCCTGCTTCCCCTGCCTCCGGGCTCTGCCAAGCCCCACCCTAAACGGTAGGGTGTCTCTGCCCGGACTACGGAACAAGAGACATCTCTCCAGGAGCCGCTCCTCTGCCGTCCTGAAACAAGTCCCCAAGAAACTGCTCATGTTAAGAGTTTCACTGTTAATTCCTGCAGGAAACAGATGAAATCTGAGGAGTAACAAATAAGACAGGAATGCGGAATAAGAGAAGTTCTGGAATCCTCCCAACAGTAGAGACAGATTATAAAACCTACCTCATAGGGTTGTTTGGGGAGTTCAGCAAGGCTTTGGGAACCACTCAGGTAAATAAAAAGCACGAATAGTAACCACCTTAAATTATTACCCCTTCATTCCACAGCTACTCTTTCATGCATAGAAGGCACCAGCTTTACTTGCATGATCCTACCCCTAGTACTCACAAGGAAGGAACTATCACCACACCAGCAGTTTATGGATCAAAGCACTGAGCTTCAATGCAGTTAGCAACTTGTCAGGTGCAGGCTAGACCATGGAGGAACAGGATCCACAGCAAACAAACACAGCTCGGTACAGCAAGAAGAGATTCACGTCCCAGTGGCTCCACCATTTACTCTGCGGTGGTCTGGAGTCCGTAGCTCAACCTCCCTGAGGCCCGAGTTCCTCCTCTAAAAGACGAGGGGCTGGAGGAGAGTCCGTCTGGCTCTAAAATTCCATAACACTCATCTCTTATCCCCTCTCGAAACTTCCTCCAAGACAAGTGATGGTAATTTGTCATTAAATTAGGATTAAGAAAAAAATGTTGTTTGAGGGGGAAGAAAAAGAAGATTAACTCTCAAAGTGAGTGTTTCCCATCATGAAACTCTATTTTCTCACTAAACACCGGATTAATGTTGTTTCAATTGTCTCACTGGGATGGGTGGGGGAGGGGAGTAATAACTTCTGCTAAGCAAAAATCTTCATCAGCTGGGAAAGACAATCTAAATTAATGAGGAAGAAACACTAAAAAAAAATAATGTCAGTCCAGCTTTCACTAGAGTGATATTATGAAAAAAATGCGATGAAACAGCAATTGGTTCAAAGCGCAGAACAAAGAGCAACCAAAGAGAATGGAGTGGTCTATTTACTCATAGAATCCCAGAACTGTGGGACGGGAAGGAAACCCTGGTGAGCACAACCTTCTCTGCAAGTAACCACATAATAGTAACAGGGACGATTAAAGGCTTTACATATATTATCTCATTTAATCCTCACAATCCAGGAATATAAGCACTATCTCCCTTTTTTGCCATGGAAACTGTATCTAGAGAGGGCTTATTTCCTTGCCCAGCTAAGCAATTGCAGAGCCATAATTCGAACCCAGATCTGATGCCAAATCTTGTTCTCAAAACTCTACACTGCACTGCTTCAGTCTGGCTGGCCTGTTTGAATGTTTCTATGGCCAGGGTACACACCACCTCGTAAGGTGGCCCAGTTCCATGCGAGAGGTCTCTTTGCTACAAGGCCTCTTCTTCTTTTTTTTTTTTAATTTTTTTTAAATTTTATTTATTTTTGAGAGAGAGAGAGAGAGAATGAGAGGGGTGAGGGTCAGAGGGAGAAGCAGACTCTCCGCTGAGCAGGGAGCCCGATGCGGGACTTGATCCCAAGACTCCAGGATCATGACCTGAGCCGAAGGCAGTCACTTAACCAACTGAGCCACCCAGGCGCCCTCTACAAGGTCTCTTCTTAAATTGAGCTGAACATACCTCCTTGTGACTTTGTCCAAAAGACACTGACTCCGCCACCCCCTCACCCCCAGCCCTGCAACCCTGGTGTCCCACAGAACCAAACAGCTCCCTTATCCTCACAGTAGCCCTTCAGAGATTTAAAGTCATTGATCACCCTGATACTTCTTTTCTCCAGGATAAAAATCTGCAGCTCTTTCCTTTGTTCCCCATTTGGCAAGGTTTCCAGACCCTTCTGATCTCAACCACCTTCTTCAGGACACCATTCAAGTTTGACAGTGGGAACTGAACCCAGATTTCTAAGTGTATCCCAGCCAGAAGAGAATGAAGAAGGACCATCTCCTCCCTCAATCCAGGCGTGCTACTTCTGTTAATGTACTCCAAGAGCCTATTATTTGTATTGGCAGCCAGATTACATACTGGCTCATGATGGGCTTGCTCCCAAAGGGCTACGATGTCTCTTAAGTCTTTTCCAATATGGCCTTCTTTAGCCAGCACAGGACTCAGCTCCATAGTTCAACAACTAGTTGTTTCATAGCAGAATGCAACCAAACATCCCACCAGACAAAAGCACCAAGGAAGCTCATGTGTTCTGGCCCACTCAAAGTCTTTTCTCTTTGTGAGGTGACTAATTGCTATCAATTGGTCCAACAGGAACAGATTATCCTGTTAACCAATAAAATAATCACCACCCCTCATAAGCCCCTCGGGCTTTATTTTATAAAGCGTTTCACATCAACAACAAAACTACCATTTTGAGTACTTACTATTAGGTGGGCACAAGGCAAGTTGATTATCCTAACACCTAGGATAATCCTGAAAGTTTGGCATGCTTTTTTCCTTTTTTCCAGATGGAACTGAACCACAGAGTTTAGTGACCTGCCCAAGGTTTCCACAGCCCACCTTCTCACTTTACTTTCTCTCTTATAAGCACCGGGTCTGGGATTCAAACCCAGATCTGCTGGATCCAAAGCTCCCACTTTTTCCACCAGAGCACAACAGCTTCTGAGTTCAAACTTCCTGCATTGGTCCATCCTAGGCTGCTGAGTTTGTCCACTTGTCTAACTTCTCAGTTAATTGTCACAAGGTTCCTAAATCCTGGGAAGGGAGAAACCATGGGACTCGTCCAAGGTCCCAAAGACGGGTCTTCTTCTTTCATCAGCTACTTGCTCCTTGTCCCAGAGCCAGGCACAGAGGACCCCCACCATCCCGCCTTATTAATCCATGCTCTTGTTTCTGGCTAAGCTCTCAGAGCTTAGAGGACCTCTGCAGGTCAAAGGGTTGGAGAGGGCCAAGTCACATCCCCTGCAGAGAAAACCAATCAGTCTCATGTCAGCCCACCTGCTCTCAAAAAGAGCAGCTGATCTGCCACAGCTGATAAGAGAGGTAATTTCAAGGTCAAGTGAAGGCTGGATGTCTATCTGCCCTTCTTTCATGACAAAAGTGTCTGAGACGTGAGCACAGCCAGATGGCGATATTTTAAGATCGGTAGCTTATCGGGAACACTGAATTTACCCAGCCTGTGGCAGTCCCATTTTATAAAATGCAGTGTCTAGGGTTACAAAAGGCAGAGCAATGGACTGAAATGAACACTGGAATAGGAGCAGAGAGCCCAGAATACATATGGAGCCTTGGCATCTGCTGCTGGTCTTTGGACCCACTGCTTGAACCCCTTGAGTATGGCTTTGCTCATCTTTAAAATAAGGAGTTTTATGAGGTACTGTCACAGCAATGCTGTAATAAGATGGAATTGCCCTTAGATTTCTAGTCTCATGCTGCACAGGGCCGGAGTCCCAAGAACACTCAGAAAGCAATCAGCAATGAAGATTGTAAGTGGTGGAACCCTATTCTCAAAAGGAATCTTATGTAGAACCCCAATATGTCAAACTGATAAAATCTGGACTACTGCTCTGGTTGTTACAGAGTTGGTGGCTTGCAACTCCCCACCCCCACCCCAGCAATCACTAGCACCTCTCTGAAACCTGAACACACCAGAGAACAGTCTGAAGACCAGCCATCTGAGAGCCCATTTTACAAATGGGAGACTGAGGCCCACAGAAGTGAATTAACTCAAAGACTTAACATGAGCTTGGGCCAAAATCCCAGCTAGAATGCAGGAATCACAAAAGTTCCAATTTGAGAGCACTTTCTACAATGTGCTGGGATGCTCGTTCTTTTGCTTCTGTGTAACTATATGTGTATGATATTAAATATGATGTTCTAGAAGGTGACATCTCTCATCTCTGCTTCAATCAAAGCAAGTCCACCTTTATCTCTATTATCTGTTAATAGCATCAGCTAATATTTATTGAGCACTGACTATATGCCAGGTCCTATGCTAAGCATTTTTATATACATTATCTCATTTAATACTCCCAATGAGCCTGTAAGATAGCTGTTGTTTTCATTCCCAGGAAACTGGGCGTTAGAAAAATTAAGTAACTTGTTCAAGGCCATGCAGCCAGCAAGAAGTAGAGCCAAAGTCAAATCCACTGACAACCCCCAGGCTCTCCCACCCAAGTGTCACTTCCTTTGAAGAAAAGGGGCCCACAGTTTGAAAGGCCCTGCCCTGAGATGGAAGAGCGGTTGGCTTCTCTTCTCTCCAAGCTTCCCACCTATGTCTTGGGTGAGTCAGTCAGATAACAGGTCCACCTCTTACCAGAAGTGAAGCGAGGGGCCTTTCTCAGGGCCACCAGTGGAGGGTCCCACCAACATAGGGCCCTCCACCGGCCTGATATATGCTAGTGACCTGATGGGTCTTCTACTGCCATCAAAGCCAGCACCAAGTCTAGTCAGGGCTCCTGAGAGCCCAAAGCAAATGGCAGTATTCAGCCCACTCCCTGCTTCCCTTCCTGCCACCACTCCCACACACACACTTCATCTGCAGCTAGCTGTCTCATCTTCCCTGGTTCTACAAGGCACACGAGATGTGCATGCGACTTCTCTGGGGTCACACTAAGCGACTGTCAAGCCCAAACCCAAACCTCAGCTTTGGAACAACCTACTTTCCACCAACCAATTCCTGCAGCTTTTACTTGTCCCTGATCTTTCCTGCCTTGACCCGAAAAGTGCCAGCTCTGCACAGGCTGCTGAGACAACGACCTATATATAAACACCTGGGCACTGACGTTCCTATTTCAGATAAAGTCGACACCCTACTGCTTAAAGGTCCCACTCAACTCACCAAGCCTGCTTGGGACCTGAGTGACTGGGTCCCATCGGAAAGGGCCCAAAAAGGAGATGCTAGGTAGACATCCTCCGACCTGGAACACAAGTTAGCAGGGTTAGCTGGGACAGCAAATCCCAACACCAGCTCTGCGCGGGCTGCGCAGCTCTCCGGAAGGAGCTCGGGTATCAGCTGGCTCATTCCACAACCATATTACACAACATGCCTTGCAGAAAGGATAGCACAGGGTGGTACTTAATGACAAGGAACGGTGTTTATGATTTAAAAACCAAACCAAACAAAACATAACAGGGACACCTGGGTGGCTCAGTTGGTTAAGTGGCCGACTCTTGATTTCGGCTCATGATCTCGGGGTCCTGGGATCAAGGCCCATGTCAGGCTCTGCACTCGGCGTGGAGTCTGCTTGAGGATTCTCTCCGTCTGCCCCTCCCGCTCATTCTCTCTCTGTCTCAAATAAATAAATCTTTAAAAAACAAAACAAAAAAGAGCCTATTTCATTATTATATTGTCAAAGCGTATATACTTGTGCATATGCAAATAGAATATACATACCTTAAAAAATTAAAAATGTGATATTATATGAATCCTTTTCTATCAGGATTTTCTTTTCCCTTAAAGTAGCATAAACATCTTTCTGCACATGCACACACATCTGTGTGCATATACATCCTCAGTGTTCATTACCAGTGATTGTGTTCTTTCTTATTTCCATGGTTTTTATGGACAGCTATTGATTTAGCACACCCACATTCTCTTTCTTCTCTGGGGAACAACCCATCCTGCCCAAACAGCTGTGGTAGGGCAATCATAGTGCTCTTGTCCCCACCCCCATCATCACCACCCTACCCTCAAGACTGTCACATGACTCAGGCTAGCCAAGAAAAGTTCTCGGTCTCGCTGCATATAGTGGATGGTTCAGAGAGAGCTCATGGCCCAGCCTGAGCCTCCAAGACTTAATATCTGAACATTGTAAGAGAAAGAGCCTTGCCTTTCCTCTGGAATTTCAAGCTGAAAAGATCATAATAAGCCAAAAATTGTTGGGAGATTTATTTTCCTGCTTTCACAATATCTACGGCAGACACCATGCCTTAAAGTGAAGGCAAGACAGAGCAGAAAGTAGAGCCAAAAAGTGGAGAAAGAGCCCTAAGGACATGGTTTGAGCTTCTGGATCTAATCACGCCTGATGCCTGAAATTCCTACCCTTGTCATCCAATAGATCCCTCCTTAAACTAATGGAATTGGATTTCCATACTAGAACTAACATGTATGTTTTCTAATAAACAACCATATATGTTATATTACCTTTTATGAACAGTGGTAAATAAATCCATTCTTTTTTAATTTAAATTCAATTAGCCAACATATAGCACATCATTAGTTTCAAATGTAGAGGTCAGTAATTCATCAGCTGCATATAACACCCAGTGCTCATCACATCACGTGCCCTCCTTAATGCCCGTCATCCAGTTACCCCATCTGCCCGCCCACCTCCCAGCAACCCTCAGTTTCTTTCCCATAGTTAAGTGTTTCTCATGGTTCGTCTCCCTCTCTGATTTCTTCCCATTCCATTTTCCCTCCCTTCCCTTCTGCCATGATCCTCTGCCATGTTTCTTATATACCTTACATGAGTGAAACCATATGATAATTGTCTTTCTCTGACTGACTTATTTTGCTCAGCATAATATCCTCTAGTTCCATCCACGTTGATGTAAATGGTAAGCTTTCATCCTTTCTGATGGCTGAATAATATTCGTGTGTGTGCGTGTGTGTGTGTGTGTGTGTGTGTGTGTGTGTGTGTGTGTGTGTGTATCCACTCATCTGTTGATGAACATCTGGGCTCTTTCCATAGTTTGGCTATTGTGCACATTGCTGCTTACAAACATTGGGGTGCAGGTGCCCCTTCAGATCACTACATTTGTATCTTTGGGGTAAATAACTAGTAGTGCAATTGCCAGGTCATAGGGTAGCTCTATTTTTAACTTCTTAAGGAACCTTCCTACTGTTTTCCAGAGTGGCTGCACCAGTCTACATTCCCACCAACAGTGCAAAAGTGAACCCAATCATTCTTTAAGCTATCAGTGTATTGCTTAAAGCTCTCTTCTCTCATTTTATAGCACCAATTTTGCACTCCATATTCCCACATATTGTTAATTAGTTCATTTTCCATGTTAATCCAAATAAAAAATGGGCAGAGGCTGGGGCGCCTGGGTGGCTCAGATGGTTGGGCATCTGCCTTCGGCTCAGGTCGTGATCCCATCGAGCCCCACATTAGGCTCCTGGCTCAGCAGGGAGCCTGCTTCTCCCTCTCCCTCTGCCTCTGCCTCTCTCCCTGCTCACGCTCTCTATCTCTGTGTCTCAAATGAATAAATAAAATCTTAAAAAAAAAATGGGCAGAGGCACCAAATACATGTTTCTCCAAAGAATACATCCAAATGGCCAACAGATACATGAAAAGATGCTCAACATTACTAATTATCAGGGAAATGCAAATCAAAATCACAATGAGATATCACCCCATACCTGTTCAAATGATTATCATCAAGAAGACAAAGGAGAAATTTTGGTGAGAATGTGTAGAAAAGGGAAAACTTGTACACAGCTGGTGGAAATGTATATTAATTCAGTCACTATGAAAAACAATGTGGCAGTTCCTACAAAAATTAAAAATAGAACTACCATATGATCCAGCAATCATATGGCATGGATTTTCTAGGATTATGCTCAACATGTGACATTCAATCACTACTCTCCAGGAGGGCAGGGGTTAGCCAGGCAGGGAGCTGGTAGGGATGGATAGGATTTCCAGATAAGAATAGCAAGGGGCTCTTCTGGAGATATACCCAAAGGAAATGAAAACACAATATGGAAGAGATCCTGTGCTCTTCCACGTTTATTGAAACATTATTCACTATAGCCAAGATATGGAAACAATTTAAATGCCTGTAAACAGATGAATGAATAGAGATGATAAATAAAGATAAATACATATAAATGGAATATTATTTAGCCGTCAGAAAGACGGACATCCTGCCATTTGTAATAACATGAATGGATTTTGTGGACATTATGCTAAGTGTGGTAAGTCAGAGGAAGACAAATACTATATCACTTCTATGTGGAATCTAAAAAAGCCAGACTTATAACAGGAAGCAAACTGGTGGTTACCATGAGCCGGGGGAGGGAGCAGGGCAGGGGAATTAAGGAGGTGTTTAAGGCTAATGATGTAATGTATGGTGATTGACATAACGTAATAATAATAATAATAATAAAAGGAGGTGTTTAAGGGTGCAAACTTGCAATGAGTAATAAATAAATCCTAGAGATCTAATGCACTGTGGAGCGAATACAGACAACAATATTGTATGATATGCATCAAACTTGCTAAAAGACTAGATCCTAATTATTCCAACCATGAAAAGAAATGATAATTATGTGACAGGATAGAGGTGCTCATTATCTCTAAAGGTCAATCATATTACAATATATAAATGTATCAAATCAACATGTTGCACACCTTAAATTTTCACAATGTTATATGCCTAATATATTTCAATCAAAATGAATAAATAAATAAAAGAACCTCCCAAATGAAAGTTCCTTGAAAGAAGGAGCTAGGTCTACCTTGTTCCATGATGCCGAGCACCACATGCCTTGTTCAAAGAAGGAACTTAGAAAGCCCCGCCGCTCCCACCCACCCTTCCGCAGCAGAGGAGTGAGCATTGAGAGCATTCTCACTCTCTCAGGAAGTTCATAAGAGCACTGTTTGGGATTTAGGTCCGTGTTCATGTATGGGAGGATCAAATGTTAGAGTGGGAAGAAACTTCAGCCATCACCCAGTCCAGTGGTTTTCAAACTGGATCTACAAAGTCTAGCACTGTGTGTGGATGTTGGCAGGCAAGAGTCTCAGAGTCTAATGAGAGAGTCAAGTGCTTATGCTGAGTGAACTAACCCCCTGCCCCTGTTTCCACCAGAGTAGCCCCCATCGAAATATTGAGAGCGCAAAAACAGTCCAGTGCTTTAAAAAAAATTAAATCAGAGATCCAACCAACTCCCTTATTTTACACAAGGGCAAGTTCCGCCTGGGGAGGAGGAGGGCTTGCTCAGTGTCACTGACAGAGCTGGGTTAGGACTTGGTCCCCTAAAGTCCAGGTCGATACATGCTCTAAACTGCTTTCTGCTTTTCTGGATGCCTTTGGGCCTCCAGTCTCCAAAGGTTTTTGAGGGCCCACAGCAGTGAGGTTCCAAGGTTCATAAGCCTCAAACATCAAAATCATCTGGGAGCTTATTAAAAATGCTAACTCCTGGGCTCCACCCCAGACCTACTGAAACCTATTGTCAGGCGTGTGCTTTTTAACAAGTTTGCTCCAAAGTTTAGGCAGCACTACTCTAGACTCCCTCCAGAAATTGAGCCCCTTGCTATACTTATCTGGAAATCCTATCCATCCTGCCTGGCTAACCCCTGCCCTCCTGGAGAGTAGTAATTGAATGTCACATGTTGAGCATAATCCCAGAAAATCCTCTGTCATCATGCTCAAGTCCCAGCAGCTCCAAGTAATTAGATCTAGACTGGGAAGAGGCACAAAGGAATCAGATATGAATGCAATTTGAAGCTTCTGAGGTTCACGCAATGAGGGAGACCAGGATCAGCAAAGGAAAGCACAGCCACAGATTCCAAGGGTCATGAGATCAAGCCCTGTGTCAGGCTGGGCGTGGAACCTGCTTAAGATTCTCTCTCTCCAGGCTGCCTGGGTGGCTCGGTCAGTTAAGCATCTGCCTTCAGCTCAGGTCTTGATCCCAGGATCCTGGGATCGAGCCTCGCATTGGGCTCCCTGCTCAGCCGGAGTCAGCTTCTCTCTGCCCCTCCCCCTGCTTGTGTGTTCTCTCTAATAAATAAATAAAATCTTAAAAAAAAAAGAAAAGATTATCTCTCCCCCTCTCCCCCTACCCCACCTCCCTCTCTAAAAAAAAAAAAAAAAGCTAACTTGTTTGAGCCCTTACTCTAGAAACTACTCACTTAATATTACGTAATTGAATCCTCACAACCTTTGAAGGTAGCTGCTATTATCCCCACTTAAAAAGAAACTGAGTCTCAATAAAGTCAAGTAACTCAGCTAAAGTCATGCAGGTAGCAAGTGGGGAGCCAGGCGACCCC
The DNA here is from genome assembly GCF_037043125.1 of Eumetopias jubatus. Classification (NCBI taxonomy): domain Eukaryota; kingdom Metazoa; phylum Chordata; class Mammalia; order Carnivora; family Otariidae; genus Eumetopias; species Eumetopias jubatus. The sequence continues at coordinate 110,900,189 of NW_028274811.1, forward strand.
AGGGCCATCACGGGACATAGGAGAAAATGTGCCTGGGAAGATGGAATCATTCCTTGCTTGTTCCTCTACAGGGATAAGCTTAATGATGAACAAGTTAATGCCATTGCTTTGAACAAATGGGCAGCCTGGAAGGTGCAGGGGCCACTGAGAAGATTATACTAGTACCAGTTTATCTTTGGAACAGGAAGCTTGAAACATTCAGGAAAGTATAAACCTCTGAAAATGCTTAACCCATGAGAACCCTTCCTCCCTGGCCCTGCCTAGTCTTCGATTTGTAGAGAGCCAAGTCTTTAGGGATTGAGGCCTTGGAGTCAAGTAGACATGAGGTTCAGTCTTAGCCCACCACTTTCCAGCTAGTGGCCTCTGGGAAAGGACAGGGGGTTCAGACTTTCTTTGCCTTGGATCCATCTGTAAAATGGGATGAAAGGTTTCCACATAATGTGTTTAACACCATGCAGGTGATAAATAAATGTTAGTTGCTATTAGAGGACATTTACCCTGCTGAGATTTTTCCTTCTTCCAGACCCCTTGAGCTCACTGATCAGTGAATTTCAACTATAATAAGCCAATGCCTGGCATAGAGTAGGCAGTCAATAAACATTTACACTATGTATCAATAGGCTACCTGGTGTCTCTCCCACAGGCTTATAACATTAACTTTTATACATGCTTCTCAACTAGAATGTAAACCAAAGATCAGAAGTTATCTTTCAATTCTGTATCCCCCATTTCATGCAGTACGAGATTAGAGGCTCAATGAATGCTTGCTGAAATAGCTAAATGAGCAGAGAAGTGCTGGCTGTATGTATGGGACAGAGCGTCCCGGGCCCAGGCATGTTCATAACCCAGCCTCCAGTTGAGTTCATTCCTACAAGAAACACAGCGAAACCTGAGTCCTGTGGGGGGTCATTCCAGCCCCAAGTGACCCAAAGCAATTTCTCCCGACTCTGCAACACCCACCTCTTCTCTCTGCTGTGCTGGGCCAGGGAGTGGACACATCCGTCTCAGTGATTTGTGACGCCTCCATTGGGACAGAGGGAATGCAGCAGCGGTGACATTGTCTACGCAGGGATGCATGCAGCAGGCTGGCCTGCTGGAGAGATGCCGGCTGGCCAAGGAGCCGAGGGCTGGCTCCCTGGGCACAGCGCACTGCCGTGGCTGACCACAGCAATTCATCATGTTTAAAAACCTGCCCGAGGGAGGGGTCCTGGAAGGAGGCAGGGGAGCTGAAGCCGCAGGTTCTCAGAGAAATTCAAGGCTTGCAATCATTTTTTTTCTTTTTTCACCAAGCCTAAAACAATGGGGAGAAACATCCAATCCGCAGGATTCTACAAGCATGATCCAAAAGGAACACCCATTCTAGTCTGAACAGTCAAAATCATCTAGGAAAAATTGACCTCACCTATATGACAACTTCCCTTCTTCCTACAAAGCATCTCCTCACACCAAGAGCTTTGGACACTGCTCTCTGTGCAAGGAAAAGAGCTCAGATTTAAGACCCAAGTGGTCCAGCCCAACCAGTGTGTGACTGACCTTGGGCAAGTGGCTTCTGCCCTCTTGACCTCAGTTACCTCATCTCTAAAAAGAAAAATGGAGATGAGATCAGGGTGCACACATTTCCATGCTTTGGTGCTGGGGAGGCAGTTCACATCCATACATAGAATGAGTGGGCAGATGGCAAGGGTGCTAAGCTCCTTATCCTGTCACCTGACCAAAACTCTGGAAGGGTAGAACAAAAACACAGCAGAACAAAACTCCCATGTGTCTCCTTGTTTGTGATCCACACTAAAGAGCCACTTAGGGCCTTTCTAATTCTATGCAATTCTCCTGCTGCTTGTTTCAGTGGTACCTACCACTTTCTCCCACGGCACCATCCCCGTGGCACCCTGCCACAGTTGGCAACCAGACATGCTCATGGGAGGCAGCTGTAGGAGCGGTCCAAGAGATTCCCTTCTCCCAAAGAGTGGATGGGGCCGGGGGGAGAAAAGAGATCTCTTCATTTAAGTGATTTCCAATATCCCTACACGTGAGAAAACAGAGACTCAAGGAAGTGAATAATTGAGCTCAAAGTCCCTCTGCCAACGAGGAGCAGAGCCAGGATTCCAACCCAGGCCTTGGATGTGTGAATGAGAGGCCCTTGCCCTCTTCCTCCTCCACATCTCCCCGCAGGGGGTCAGCCTGGCCCTGACTGAGCAAAACAAAAAGACACCCCCTTCAACACACAAACACACGCACGCACACAGGCTCCAGAAGAACAGATACGTTCAACAACTTAGCATTTCAGAGCTAGATCTCCTTCTAGGGCATCTTACTCTCTCCACCACCACCACCATTTCCATTTTTTGGCATTTGACTTCAACCTTGTCTTTGCCTAAAATTTTTCTCTAGCCAGGCTCCAAGGACCAGTTAGAGCTTCCCTCCTCCGGGAAGTCTTGCTGATTCATCCCTCTCTGTCCCCACTTGAAGTCCCCTCTCTAAACAGTTTGCAGCACACACTAGCAATAAAACTATGAAGATAGTCCCAGCGATAATAGTTTTTATTGAAATGCTAGGCTCCGTTCTCAATGTTTCACCGATGTAAAACGTCCTCCTTACAACAGCCCTGCGAACTGAGTCCCAAGAGCACCTCCCGACAACAGCAAGTCAGGCCACCCTTCCCAGATCACATGCTCAGGCCGTTCGGGGACAGGACCCAAACCTGGGTGGTCAGTCCCAGCCGGCGCTCCCTCCGTAGCACCCCAATGCCCTGCCTCCCACTTCCATGCTGCTTTACAAATGGCTCCTCAATTTCCGCTCACGCTCAGACTCATAACAACCCGCAAACGTAAAAAGGCAGGAATCTTAAAAGAAAGCAACAAAACTGTCAGTCAGGGGACTCACCAGAGCAAGACACTCAGAAGGTGACCGCTCCAGGACTCCATGCTGACAGGCCCCCAGCCAGGCTCATCAGAGAGTCTTACAACCAACACCAGGACATCTCCCAGAGGCACGACCAGGACCAAAGAACTGTCATTAGGGGCCACGGCCAGGGACCAGGGAGGAGACCAGAGTGTGGCAGAGTTGGGATGCAGAGAAGAGGTGGCGGCAGGTGCCGGGAGAGCAAGTGTTGATGACTCTGTTCACCCCAGTGGAAGGCGTGAGGCTGCTGTGTTTAGCTCGGGGCTGCCCATCCACCCTAAGTCTCCGATGAAGGACACGGACTTAGTGTGTGTGTTTCTCTTTTGCAGGGACTCTATGATCCCACAGAGCCAATACAGTCATCCCCTTCCTAGAGAAAATAAAACCAAGCTCCAGAGAGGAGAAGGCGTTGACAACAGAGTAAATTAGCACAAAGAACCAAACCCTGAGATCCTCCCGTTAGCCTGTCTTCCCCAGAAACACTGTCTGCAGCACCCAGCAGCCTGGGCAGGGGACCGTCACTCACTGGACAGGCAGCCTGGGAAACCCCAGCCATCTGGCCTCTGGCCCTGCATGTCCCCAGCCTCTGCAGACAAACACACCATGTGCAAGAAGGTTGGGTGCCACTGTCTGCACAGAGCCTTAATGAGAGGACTGTGATTTCTTGATGTTTTGGCCAAGCTGTGTGCCAGTCCCAGCAAGTGAGCACCTTTGGCCTAACCTAACACAGGCCTTTAGCCCCTGCATGGCCTAAATAAATCACCTTAGACTCCTCTCATCTGCTCTGTAATGAATAGCTTTCTTGGTCAGGAAAATACTTTTTTAAAATCCTGACAGTAAGAAAAGAAGGAAATAAATCTTGTAGGGTTTATAGGTTTGAAAGGAAAACAATCACAGCTTGACCTGTCTTTATACAAAAGGAGATTCTAAAATCCCAGTCTCTTGGGATCCCTCTGCTATGGAAGTTAAGGATGGTAACCCCACCCCAAGGTCTCTGATGATATGTCCATGAAGAATAAGGAGGTCTTTGGGGAAAGCAGAGAAGGGAGGGGATCCTGACTTCAGTGAAAGCCCATTAACAACTAATGTCCTTTGTCAACGGAATGGTTAGGCTCTATGGGACAAGGAGTCAGGTGGAGGCTGAATCTGTAGGGGCCCCTGTAGCAGATCCTATGTGGGTAGAACATTAGATAGAAGCCTTGAAGGTCCTTCCAAACCTCAGGTTCTATTCCCATGATTCGTGGAGGGCAGCAGTATAAAGAGCATAGATTTTAGGATAAGGATAAGGCAGTTCAGTCTTGGCTCTGCTATTCAGAGGCGGGATGACCCCGGGGAAAGTGTTCCTGATCTGTAGAATGTGGCTGATCCTTCCTCTACCTCTTTGGGTTAGCATGGGGTGCCCCCTGCCAAGCACATAGGGACTCAGTGCACATTAGTTCCTTCCCTCTCTCCCTCTAAGGGAATATACAGAATTCCAAGATCCCCTGATCCTAAGGTTCATAAAAGTGTTAAAAGTCAGTGATTCCAACAGAAATAGGTCAAACAGAACATGGATTTGGAAACCTCCTTTCCCTCCTCTCCAGAACACTAAGGCAATCTTCTCTCCAACCTCTGAGATGATATCCACGTGGGCTTTTATTTTCAAACTTGCACTTTGGCAATCTACTCTAGCCTTTTCTCACCTTTTTCTCCAAGGGACTTAGGCTGAGCTGTTGCTTGAACAAAAAAAAAAAAAAAAAAAAAAAAAAACCACCAAGCTGAAGTCTGCACCCTTCCCTCCAGAAGATAAATTATGTTGGTTTTTGCAGTGAGTGAATTGGGGCAGGAGAGAGATTTCACTAGAATAAAATGTTCTGGGCTGAAGAGGTGACTGGAAGTAGATATGCTTTGTTGGCAGAGGCTCCTGGACCCCCTTGGTTTGTGGGCTCCAGCTTGGGACCACGGCTGGCCTTCCAGGCCCTCCAGGGTGGCCTAAGGTGAGCCTCTGAAGGCCTGGACAGAAAGGCCCTGACCATTGGCAGCCTGCCCTCTACCCTCTTCCCTGCCCTGGGACAGAACTGTATGTGGAGACAGGAAGAAATAAACCATTGTGATTCTTTTCATGAGGAAAAGCGCAGAATTTATCAGAATTGTCTAAGATCTCACACCTGAGAGGCGGCCTGCTTCCACTGATTCGGCATTTGCCAACCAGTGTGACACCGCCTTTACACAGTACAGAGGACTTTTGGTAAGATGCGGACACAACCTTAAATCACAGTGACTCATTCCGTAAGGAGGTTATCTCCTTCCCAACTCTCTTTAAATTCTTCTCATTATGAAGAAGAAAGCCTCCGTTTGGTACCAATGTGTCTTTAACCCTGTTCTCCCACTTCTGAATCATCCTTTTCAACAAAAAGCACGCCCTGGCCTGGGTCCTTCCACAGGGTGACAGTACCTGCTAGAATGTAATTACTTTTATGTTCGCTGTATTTATTTTCAAATCATCTACTTTTATTTATTTTTTTAAAGATTTTATTAGAGAGAGAGAGCACAAGCAGGGGGGAGCGGCAGGCAGAGGGCGAGGGAGAAGCAGGCTTCCCGCGGAGCAGGGAGCCCAATGCGGGGCTCGATCCCAGGACCCCGAGCTCATGACCTGAGCCAAAGGTAGACGCTCAACTGACTGAGCCACCCAGGTGTCTCCACATCATCTACTTTTAAAAGCAAGTGGTAATAGCTTCCCATTTATTGGAGTGTTATAAAAATCCTTTTTAAAATAAATATATGTCTGATTCTTAAAGTGGGCTGATTTTTTTTTAATATTAAGTAAAGAATATGGCTGGCACATAGGTATAGCAAAAAAAAAATCACAAAGATGGTACACAAAAGACTAAAACAGGCAAAGCACTGGATTAGCTGGAAAGGAATAGACAACGTGCAACTTTTTTCCTTTCTCAAATTAAATAATAAATAATACATTTTGTTGCCTCGTTTTTCCAACTGAAATGAAAACTTGGGCTCTCCCACTTCCTTTCTCCTTTCTTTTCCCAAGGCTTCCCCTGAGGCCGGTGAGCTGCAGGATTATATCATTTTCCTTCCCCTTAAGTTCCAGGTGAATGCTTTGAGCTATAGAAATGCTCATTATACTCGCGTATTCATTCATCCATTTAGTAAACATTCATGGGCACCTGCTCTGTACCAGTCCCGGGCTAGGTGCCATGATACAGCAACGAACAGGTCTCTGCCTTCCTCAGGCTTGTAGGCTAGATGGGGAGACAGAGCCCTACACAGCAACCACAATGTAGTGTCACGAGGACTGGAGCCGGGACACCAGGAGCACAAATTGGGGCTCAGGGGGAGCTTACTGGGCACGGGTAGCAGCTCCGGAGTTGTCAGACGTGGAGACAACCCAGCACCATCTCTTTCCTGCTGGGAGACCCCAGGCAAGGGACTTCAACCCTCAGCCTCAGTTTCCTAGTCTATGAAGTAGGGATAGTAACTTTATCCCCCTCTTAATAATATTGAGCGGATTAAATGAGACAATAAGGGTAAAATGCTTCACCAGAGTGCCCAACACATAGTAGACGCTCAATACATGCCAAATAATTTCCTGCAGCATCTTTCACCCAAAGCCTGTCTCTTACACACACATACACACTTGAAATTTCATTCCATTATCCCTCCCTGACCGGAGTAAATTCTATTTGAAAAGTCAAAGTCAGTATGTTCTTACAGCACCCAGCAGATCTAGAATTCTTGCTTCTAATCTGATGGTATTTCCTTAAGTACAGTTTGTTCTGGAGGGAGAATCCTGGGGTTGGAGCGGAGTCGATTACAATGGCCAAGATGGCGACGGTCAAAGGGAGAGGTGTGGAGGGAATGTTTCTTAGTCACCAGTGCGGCGGCGGCGGCGGCGGCGGTGGCGGGGGGCGGGGGGGGGGGGGGCAGCAGGGGGGGGCGGCAGGGAAGAAAAATGTGGAAAACAGCAAGGTAATGAATGTTAGAAGCAGGAAAGCAAGTAGAGAATAATCTCTCCTTACCTTAAGAATAGAAGAGGCTTCCAGATTCCATTTGAAAAGATGAGGGACTGGATGGAGCTGGTATTTATGAGCACACACTGTCTCTCATAAAACAAAAGCTACAACTATTGAGGGAAATGAAAATATCTAGGTTTTCTAATGCTTCCTCATTTATGAAGTGGATGCATTCGCATCCAGTCCTCACAACGGCCCTATGGTAGCTACTAGTATTAGCTCCATTTTATAAATGGAAAACTGAAGCGTGGAGAGAAGACTTGATTTGCCCAAGGTCACCCCATGACAGTTGGAGTGCCGGGGGTCAACCTCAGGCCTCCTGACTCCATGCCCGATGACTCTCCAGAACAGAGGTTAGCAAGCTTTTTCTGCAAAGGGCTAAACAGTAAACACTACTTGTGTGTCTCTGTCACAAGTGTTCCAATTGGCTGTTGTAGTGTGAAAGCAGCCACAGATGGTATGTAAACAAATGGGCATGGTGGTGTTTACAGGAGAACTTTATTGGCAAAGAAATTTGAATTTCATGTAATTTTCATGCTCATGAAATAGTATTCTTTTTTTAAATTTAAATTCAATTAATTAACATATAATGTATTATTTGTTTCAGGGGTACAGGTCTGTGATTCATCAGTCTTATATAATAACCAGTGCTCATTACAACACATCCCCTCCCCAATGTCCATCACCCCATTACCCCATCCCCCCACCCCCTTCCCCTCCAGCAACCCTCAGTTTGTTTCCTGAGGTTAAAGAGTCTCTTATGGTTTGTCTCCCTCTCTAGTTTCGGCTTGTTTCATTTTTTCCCTCTCTTCCCCTTTGATCCTCTGCCTTGTTTCATGAAATATTATTCTTTTAATTTTTTTCAACCTTTTAAAAATGTAAAACCCATTCCTGGGGGGCCACACGAAAACAAGAGGTGGGCCAGATGTGCCTATGGATGGTAGTTTGCCAAATCCTGTTCCAGAATATCTCAAAGAAGAAGGAAGCATAGCCCCTGTCCTCATAGACTTGAGAGAAAGAGAGGCATAACCGATTCTATTCCTAGAGAATTAGCTTCAGTTCTGTTTCAATCACCACAGTACAACTTCAACAATACCAGCCGTATCTGTGGGGTAACTTCTATCACTGAATCCTTTTTTCCATCACCAACTCACTTTTTGACCTAAATAAGTTTATTTTTCAATGTTCTAATACTTTTATAAGTGGAAAACCCAGATTACTTACCAAAAATAGAAAATGAACATAAATAAAAACAATACTATTAAATGAGTTCTATTAATTGTAGCTACCTACAACCACTGTCAAAGACTCTGGGCCTGAGGCCTGCCCTGCCCTCTGCCTTTATTTGAAAGAAGAAACTGGAAAGGGGCAAAAAGGTGTTAAAAACATAGCATCACCAACATGAGACCTTCTTGATGTAACCAGAAATACCAAAGAAGGACTAATTTTTGTGCCATGTACTTCAACCTGTATCTCTGCTATGTGAAACATCCTCCTGGCCACTAGGCTCATGAAGCCTGCATTCTGGGAATTGCTGTAACACAAGCAAAGTGCTGCGGGTTTGTACAAACAGAAGATAAACATCCAGATGGGACACAGGAAAAACTATCAAGAGGAGATGGCCTTTCAGCAGGACTTTGAATAATGCCTGGGATTTCATCAGATCCAAATTCAGGAAGACCAGTCCAGATTCACTGAATAAAGGAGTGAAGAGAGAGGACACGCAGATGAGTTGTGGTTGCTAAATTGTGAGTGGTCTGGGAAAAGTATGCTACACGCTTTAGATACAGCCTGCCCCATTTCCTCCCATGTTCCCCAAGTCAACAGATGCTCAAGGTTATATTTGTAGGCTCTTCTACATGAGGGAGATAAAGAGATGCTGATAAAGTTTCCCTGAAGAGGCTCATGCACATAGAGAGATTAGGACTGGTGGCTCTTGACTTTTGTACCACAGAGGACCCATTTCACATTCACCCCTGTGCTATGTCTGGCTTCAACATACTTCGATCTCCTAAAACCACATGATTTAAGTTCTGATCATTGTCCTCTGTTTTCTTAACCAATTCTCCGTAGTTGTCATGAGAGACTGGTATTGACCACACTGAGTTGCTCTAGTTCCAGCCAAAGTGAAGGAGGAGCTCTGACAGGAGAATTAACTGGGATGGTCTCACCTGGGTGACTGTAGTAAGAAATCCGGCTGGTTCCAAATCAAGTGCTTTCAACACTGAACCCACTGCCCTGCTCTGATGCCATGCACAGAATATGAATGCAGGGCCACCAGTTACACTGCATCACACAGAACTAATAGCAATTAGAAGGGGAATGAAACAACCTTGATGGTAATTTTTTAAAAGAAAGAATGCTAAGTGTACACTGATTGACAAAAGGATAAAGATGTGTTATACACACACAAATACACACACACACACACACACACACACACACACTAATAATGGAATATTATCCAGCCATAAAAAAGAATGAATCTTGGGGCTCCTGGGTGGCTCAGTCAGTTAAGCACCTGCCTTTGGCTCAGGTCGTGATCTTGGGGTCCTGGGATCAAGCCCCAGGTCAGGATCCCTGCTCAGCAAAGAGCCTGCTTCCCCCTCTCCTTCTGTCCCTCCCCCCACCATGCTCTCTCAAATAAATAAATAAAATCTTAAAAAGAGAAAAAAGAATGAATCTTGTCATTCACAACAACATAGATGGACCTAGAGGGTATTATGCTAAGTGAAATAAGTCAGAGAAAGACAAATACCTTATGATTTCACTTATATGTGGAATCTAAAAAACAAAACAGACAAGCAAACATACAAATAGTTTCATGAATACAGAGAACAAACTCATTGTCGTCAGAAGGGAGGGGAATGGGGGGATGGGTGAAGTAGATGAAGGAAATGAAGAAGTATAACGTCCAGGGGCATCTGGGTGGCTCAGTCACTTGAGCATCTGATTCAATTTCAACTCAAGTCATGATCTCAGGGTCCGAGAATTGAGCCCTGTGTCGGGCTCCATGCTCAGCATGGGGTGTGCTTGGGATTCTCTTTCTCCCTTGCCCTCTGCCCCCACCCTGTTCACTTGCTCTCTCTCTAAAATAAATAAATAAATCTTAAAAAAAAGAAGTACAAACTCCCAGTTATAAAATAAATAAGTCATGGGGATGAAAAGTACAACATAGGAAATGTAGTCAATAATACTGTAATAACTTTGTATGGTGACAGATGGTAACTACACTTACCGTGATGAGCATTGTTTAATGTATAGGATTGTTAAATCACTGTATACCTGAAACTAATAGAACCTTGTATGTCAACTGTACTTCAATTTTTAAAATATTTAATAAATAGAAAGAAACAAAGAAACAAACAAAGGAAGAAAATAGAGCATCATATGTTCAATTGCTTGCTTTCACGTTCCTCTGGAAACCCATACGTAAATATGGGAACTCTTCTTCCTTTATAGACTGCAATGTAATCACCGAGAAGCAAATGTAGTTTGTGGGAGCTGCCTCCCACCTGCGGAGCTCCCAGAGTGTTGGATAACTCGATAACCTCAGGAGGAGCCAGTGGAAGAGCGGCGTAAGGCAACGTGGTTGCAATGCAGCTGCAGAAAATTCCCAGGAGGGCCTCTCTGAGGAGCTCCACGGAAGCAGCCGGACTGGCCCCAGCAGGGTCAGCAGAGAAACAAAGCCCATCCTCACACCTCCTGATTGATAGTCAACCCCTCAGTGAATACAGGTCTTTGGGGTTTGCAAAAAGCTCACCTTATCTCATTTCATGCTCACAATTTCCTGAAACAGAAGTAGAACAGCTGAGTCCCAGTACCTGATGTGAGATGATCCCCAAACTCCCAATGCCTTCAAAGGCCTTTCTGACCCTGCCTACCTCCCTGAAATTCATAGCCTCCAACTCTGGCCTGGAAGATTGTCTCATGAAAAACAAAAACACTACAAATTCATCATAGCCTTCTCATGTTCTGGCAAATGCTTCCTGAGGGTGCGAGCTCCCATGGACCCAAGTCTGGGTTCATTTCTAACTCACCTTTGCCTACCTTACCTTCACCATCCTTAAACTGTTCTTTAGCACTTTCACAGTTTGGACTTCACGTTTCCTGTCAGCTTTATTCCCCCACTGGTCTCCTCCATACCCTTGGCCAAGACCCATAGGCCATCTTCCAAGGGAGTTCTCCCAACCCCTGGCTCCCACTAAGCTTACTCTCTAGAATACTCTGCCCTCATTGATCTACCACTGGCCCTCCCCAAAGTTTGAAGTCCACCTCCTTCAGGAGGCAACAAGTCCCTCTGGAGTGTGTCCAGAGTCCCCACATGAGTGCCCTCCTCATGACACTGGTCCTTTCCTCCCCATGTTAGAGGGGTCTGTTTCCCCGATGATGAATTCCTTATGGGCAGGAACTATGCCACCATCCCCACTGCATTCCCAGCACTAGATCCAGGACCTCCCCCAAAGGAGATACTCAAAGAATGCTGCCTGAATTAATAAATCACTCATGGAATAAACAAGTGAACACAGGCTTGGGAGTTAGATATAACTGACCTCAAACTTGGACTTTAGAATAACCCTCATGACAGTGGGTCACTTAAACTCTCCAAGCTTCAACTTCATCATCTATAACACCTGTAGGAGAGCCAGACTACCCTCCCCAAGGGTTGCTGGAAGGATTAAATGACATAAGGCATGCTAAACTCTTAGCACCTGCCTGGAGCAAGAAAAGCATTCAATAGATGGCACCCACAGCTATAGACCTAGATCCTTGACTTTATGCCAAATCCTGAAATAGGCACTGAGATTCTGCAGTCATTAAAATACAGTCTCTGCTCGAACCATTAGAGACGATGGACTCTGAAAAACAAACTAAGGGTTCTAGAGGGGAGGGGGGTGGGGGGATGGGTTAGCCTGGCGATGGGTATTTAAAGAGGGCACATTCTGCGTGGAGCACTGGGTGTTATGCACAAACAATGAATCATGGAACACTACATCAAAAACTAACGATGTAATGTATGGTGATTAACATAACAATAAAAAGTTAAAAAATACAGTCTCTGATTTGTATTTTAATTAATGTATATAAGTCTTATCTACCCATTTATTCAGCACTTACTATAATAAAAGAGCACACGCTTTATGCTAAACAGGGCATATTAATTATCTCCTGTGATCTTCACAATAACCTTATAAATTAGGCTCATTTAACAGATTAGGAAACAAGGTTGAAAAGAGTTCATTAACTTGCCTGAAGTCACATGGCTAACAAGGGACCAAACAGACAGTTGAACATACATTTTTTCAGACTGATCTCTCAATACCAAGCTCTCTTCTTGTCTCTAAGAATTTGCCATTGACATCAGGGAAATCCAAATCAAAACCTCGATGAGATACCACCTCACACCAGTCAGAATGGCTAAAATTAACAAGTCAGGAAACGACAGATGTTGGCGGGGATGTGGAGAAAGGGAAACCCTCCTACACTGTTGGTGGGAATGCAAGCTGGTGCAGCCACTCTGGAAAACAGTACGGAGGTTCCTCAAACAGTTGAAAATAGAGCTACCATATGATCCAGCAATTGCACTACTGGGTATTTACCACAAAGATACAAATGTAGGGATCCGAAGGGGTACGTGCACCCCGATGTTTATAGCAGCAATGTCCACAATAGCCAAACTGTGGAAAGAGCCAAGATGTCCATCGACAGATGAATGGATAAAGAAGAAGTGGTATATATACACAATGGAATATTATGCAGCCATCAAAAGGAATGAGATCTTGCCTTTTGCAACGACGTGGATGGAACTGGAGGGTGTTATGCTGAGTGAAATAAGTCAATCAGAGAAAGACATGTATCATATGACCTCACTGATATGAGGAATTCTTAATCTCAGGAAACAAACTGAGGGTTGCTGGAGTGGTAGTGGGGTGGGAGGGATGGGGTGGCTGGGTGATAGACATTGGGGAGGGTATGTGCTATGGTGAGCACTGTGAATTGTGCAAGACTGTTGAATCACAGATCTGTACTTCTGAAACAAATAATGCAACGTATGTTAAAAAAATGAAAAAGAAGATAGCAGGAGGGGAAGAATGAAGGGGAGTAAGTCGGAGGGGGAGACGAACCATGAGAGACGATGGACTCTGAAAAACAAACTGAGGGTCCTAGAGGGGAGGAGGGTAGGGGGATGGGTTAGCCTGGTGATGGGTATTAAAGAGGGCACATTCTGCGTGGAGCACTGGGTGTTATGCACAAACAATGAATCATGGAACACTACATGAAGAACTAATGATGTAATGTATGGTGATTAACATAACAATAAAAAATTAAAAAGGAATTTGCCATTGACCTTTTCCGACCCTCATGCTGACCTCTGTTACACAAAAGTCACACTTAAGTTTACGTAAATATCTATAAAACACAATTTGTTCCTGAGGTCTGAGGTCCCTGAGGGGTAGGACAGGTACCAGTAAGTGGGGCTGAGGAGAGAGAGAAGGAGTAGGGAAGAAGCAAGGGGGAAAGCAGGCTAACCGGTTTTCAGGTCACCTCTCCCCTTGGCAACTACCTGGCATAGGATGTGTGGACTGAATTAAAGACAGGGGAGAGACTCAAAGAAGCACCAGACTGAAGACCCTGAGTGGTCAAGGGAAACTTAACAACTCAAGGAATCGGGAAGGCAGGCAGGACAAACCATGAAATGAAGGGGAACCAAAGCAGAGCTTCTCGTAAGTGAGAACAGCTGGTTCAAACCCATCTTGCTCCCTGGTCTCTTTGACATTAGGCAAACCTTCTAGCCTCAGGCCCGTCATTACTGAAACAGGGCACCTTTTAAAGCCTGCCCTGCCAAGCTGGTTGAATCACTGAGAGATTTCAAGAAGATTCCTTAACATGCTTTGAAAAAAAAATTAAAGAAGGCATATTTTGAGCATAGTTTTTTAAATATATTTCTTGTAGGGCAACAACCATGATGATGGAAGGTGCATCCGCCCCGTTGCACCCAGAGAAGGGTTTGCATCCTAGCTTTGCTTTCTTGAGCAAACCCCTTACCTTCCTGGTGCCTGTTTTTCCTATCTATAAATCAAGAATATGAACCTCAAGCTCTCGGGGTTGGCCTGACTGCTTGATACGAAGATGGATACATTGGCTCGTTGGACATGTATGTTATCTTGTCTGAGAGTTCTACAACCGTTTTTGCTAATTTGCTAGATTTACTATATAAGTAATAAGTCCTCTCCTATAGCCCTCCTAATAGAAGGCAACATGAGTCGCCATCAATGGTCCATACTTTGGGGTCAGATAGATCTGCCTTTCATCTCAACTCTTTGCCTTAAATTAGCTGGGTGGGGGGGGGTGGAGTTAGCATGCCTGTGTTTATTTTGTTTTGTTTTGTTTTATTATGTTGTTAAGTGGAAGTGAAAATGGTACTTCATTTCTCTTCTTTAAAATGGAGATGATATTAAGTAATAAAACATATTCAAGTACCTACCATGTGTAATAATTTCTTATCAAGGAGCTTATATGAAAGAATTTATATAACAGTCTTTGAGTCAATTTTGTTCCACTTTTATTAAATCTCAAAACTTGCAGGATGGAGAATTACTTAGGGAGCAATTTTGCTCTCAACCAAGGGGTGGGCTGAGGACTTGAGATCTCCTCTTGCCATTTTCTCAATGACCAAAGGACAAGAACAGATTTTCTATTCCCAGGGCACAGGTTTTGTTGATGCACTAATATAACCCAGGCACTGGAAATTCAGGTCAGGGATTTAGGGGTAAACTAAAGAAACTGCCATCAATCTTTTGGGAACCTGATGTTGGACTTCAAGCTTTTAAAACAAAAAAGGACCCCTTGCTTCTGAAATTCAGGAGAAAACTGCCTTTAATGAGTGCTGGCAGCCAGGATCCCAGAAGAGACTGGAGAAATGATACTGTTTTCATCCCACATTATCGGCTTTGGAGAGTGGCCGGAGGCCTCAAAGGCTCAATCTCTAGGCTCACAGTCAGCTGTCCACTCAGTGCTCAGGGGCACAAGCTCTGGGGTCTCTGGGGGACCTCCTCAAACCTCTTCTGCCTGAGACCTGAGATAGTACCAGAGGGAAGGACTGAGCCACCCCCCAGGAAACGCAGGTCACACACCCAGAATAGGGATCAGGGCAGGAGCGGGAAGCAGTGGGTAACAGTAACAATGTGGGTGGGGCACTTTCCAGGCTAAGTGCCCTTCGTGCATTACTACATAACATCCTAGTGAGGTAGGTGCTGCGAACACCACTTTACAGATAAGGAAACGGAGGTTCAGAGAGGTTAAGTAGCTTTGCCAAGGTCACACATTAGTAACTAGGGGAGCCAGAATTTGAACCCTGGAGCCCACACACTTAATCACTGTCACTACTCCCTGTGTGTATATTAAATGAGTGAGGATTTACCTCTTGAGTATAAGCTTTGCTCCCGGGAGCATTCCACAGCCACTGAAGACCTCTTGAATACTAGCGTGTGAAGAGGAAGGGAGCCTAGAAGTCCCGTGCCTCCTCAGATGATTGGATCTCCTCTGCACTCTTTGCCATGCGATCACCGGATACCTGCTTTCATACCTTCAATGACACAAACTTTAACTTTCACGGCAGCCCCTTCACCCTTGAGGAGCTCCGGCTACAGGAAATCCTACATTGAGCCGAAATACGTCTCACTGAAATATTTCACTTTTCCTTCTGATTTCCGCCCTTTGAGATGTCGCAGAGCCAATTCAACCCTTTTCCACCTAACAGCCCCCTGCGTACTTTGAAAACAACAATTCTGGTCTCTTCAGATATACCACCCCCATCTCTCCCTACCACTGCAGGAAAAAAAAAATTAAGGCATTTATTTACTTGTTCACACTCTCAATAAACACTGTCTGAATACCGACCACAGATCAAACACTCTGCTATTTATGTGCCAAGGGAACCATGGAGCTTAAATTCTAGGAGAGAAGATAAAAATACACACAAATGATTACATTACAAGGTAGAAAATTATGAAACTGTAAGAATACCTGAAGGACAGCTCTATGGGTTCAGAAGAGAGAGCTTTTCCATCTGGGTATGCAAAGATGACACAGAGATGCTCTTTGAGCCTGGTCTTGAAGCCTGAGAAGTGTTACTCACCATCTGCCGTTGCAAAGAACAGAGTGGATGGTGGGTCCTGGGGTGGTATAACGACGAGAACATTGGGCTGGGAACAGACCTGCTACACAGCATCTATCGCCCTGAACCTCAGACAAGGATCTATAAAATGGAACTAACAGCACCTGCCCTGACTATCCCCCCAAGTTGCCATGAGGATCAGGTGCAAGGGTTTTGAAACAAGATGATAATGAGAGGAAAATGCCCCGCATATGCAAGGGATTGGTAAGCCCTATTTTCTTATCTGGAGATTACTCTGCTCTGACTCTTCCACACTTTGGTGAGAGCTGGAAGAATCAGAAGACACATGCTTTGGTGAAAGCCCCATTGAGGGGCTTCTATTCCAGCACAAGCAGAAAGAGAAGAAGGAAAACCGAAATCCAGAGAGAAGCAACATGGCTGGAGCATGAGGCAAAGCAACCAATAACAGGTTCAGCTCCTCGGCACCATCTCATTACAGAATAATCCTATAAGGCATGATCAAAGAAAGGATCAACAGCTCAAACATATTATCAGCCACCTAAGCCTTGAGAGGAGAAGGCCCACGGAGAGCTTAAGACACTTAGGACATGTCTGAGAGGTTTTCCTGCAGCTAGAGCTCCACTAATTGATATCCATGCATTGGCAACCACGCTGCCTGGCTCGTTATTACCTCCACCTGAGAAAGAAAAGCCCACCTTCACGCAGACTCAAGGGCCTGAAGCAGAGAGGTGCATGGTGAGATTTTCTGCAAGGTCACATGAAACATGCTTTTGCCTCTAATCAGGCTACATGAACACACACTTGGGTTGGGTACAAGTTTCTTGTGCACATAGTCAATCAACCGTCAAGAGGCAGATATTGAGCACTCTACGAATCAGGGCTCTTTCAGGTGCAAAGGAAAAAGATATCTAACTATAACTGGCTTAAGCACAAAATCAATTAATTGGTCCATTTGGCTAAAAAAGCCAGAGGAGATCACAATTTGAGGCTGGCTGGATGCGGGCACTCAAACAATATCACTGGGAAACTGGCTTTCTCCAACTCTTAATTCTGATTTCCTCATATTGGCTTTACCCTCTTTGTTTTGTTTTGGTGGGAGGAAGGGGGAGTGGGTCTCGTATTCATATCCTTAAAGCACTAAGTCTAATTAGCTGTGATTGGATAGATTTGAGTCATATGTTTATTCCTGAGCAAGTCCATGTTCAGCAGCTGGAGTATATTGATGAAGCAGACTGTCAGGCCCTCCCACCCCTAGATCTTGGGCTAACCCACCCAAACCACCTAGACTGAAAGTAGGTGAGGTAAGGGGTATACCTCAAGGAAAACCCAGGTGCTGTCACCAGAAGAATGACAAATGGATGCCAGATGGGCAAAAACAACAGATGTCTATTCTCAGAACTCTTCTGGTGGAAATCCAAAAAGGAAAGCCACAATAATGCCATATTTTTTCATCAAGGAAACCATTCTTCAGTTGAGGAAAGGTGTCACATATAAAATTAATAGAAAACCTAACTGATTACGACAACCTCAAGCATACATTATAGATCATAAATCTGAAAAATGACATTGGCTGCTATAACTGAGCAAGACACTTGATCTCTCTGTGCCTTAAACATCATTTCTCTAAAATGGGGGCAATAATCGACTCTATTTTGTAGGGTCATTGTGATAATTTAATAAGAGAGTTATCAGAAGCATGAAGCATAGTGCATGTCACATAGTCAATAAATCTTGTAGGACTTGATTCATTTATTCAATGCTTACTATGTGCCAAACTACTATAGGCACTGGCAATACAGTGAAGAAGGAAGTTCCTATTATTGTGCTGCTTATGTTTTAAAATGAAGAAGTAAATACATAAATGAACAAAAAAAGCCATGAAGAAAAATAAAACAAAATGAATGATAGCAATGGGAGAGAGGTACTTCAGGGAGAATGGTCCGAGAAAGCTTTGTTAAGGGGTAGCATTTTAACGGAGATATGAATGACAAAAAGAACTAAGTATGTGAAGATCTGGGCTCATCAGTAGCTTGGTGAGATAAAGGGAGAGTGGCAGGAGATATGGTCACAGAGGGGAGTCAGGGCTGATCACAGAAGTCCGTGCTAAGGAATTGTATCTCATTCTAAGTACAAAGGGAATTCAATGCAAAGGTTTAATATTTTAAAGATTACTCTGGTTTCTGTATAAAGAATGGACAATGGGTTGGGTATAAAAAGTAAAAGTGAGAGCTAGAGAAGAAAAAATGCTTGATGGAGGAATAGAATGAAAAAGTAACAGCAATCCCTGAAGAAAGCATAAGGTAAGACAGAGCTAAAGCGGGGTCCTAAGGGAGCCAATCGAGGGAGCCATGAGCATGGTGCAGAGTAGTAGTGGGAACGCTTCCGTGGCTCCTTTTTGCCTCCTTACTATGAAGAAGTAAGCTGTGTCTGACAAACTCTCCTACTGAGAAAAACTACAAAAACTGGAACAAAAATAAAATTAGTGTTTCAAGGCAAGTGGGAGCCACCAAGGCAGTCATGACACGAGAGGCTGAAAAAGTGCTTTCTCTACTCAGGGCATTTTCTGATTCTCACTGCAGAACAAAAAGGCGAAACAAAAAACAGTGGCCTAGGAGTTTCACTGCGGTATAAGGCCAAAAAAAAAAAAAAAAAAAAAATAGTTATAGGCAGCCAGAAATTGAAGAGATAAGACCCTAGAGAAAAAGGAACCACAGAGAAGCAAGACCAACATCCTGCGTGCAATTTCTTATCTGTGCCTTTGCTAAATTCCCAGATGTGCATGTAGGAGGTGGTGACAGCCTAAGTAGCCAAGCAAACATAGCTGATAACCTCCTCCAGGAGGTGGAGCTAATTTCGCTCTCCTTGAGTGAGAGCAGGACTTAATGACACAGGAGGGAACAGAGTATGGGAATGGAAAAACGGTAACTCTGCAGTGGAGAAACCTGCCAGATACCACCTAAATGAAATGACCAAGGTCAACATCAACAGTGATAAGTCATGGAATAACATGTACCCAGAGATCACATGACAAGGAGGGCACCTCACCACTATGATGTTCTTTCAAAACCTCATAAACTCAGTCTAATCATGAGAAAAAAATCAGACAAACTCAGATTAAGTGGCATTCTATAAAACACCTGGTCAGCACTCCTCAGACCATTAAGGTCATGAAAAAACAACGAAAGACTGAGAATCTGGCACAATGCAGAGGAGACTAAAGAGACATGATGAGTAATGTGGTATCCTGGTATCCTGGATTGGGGTCTGCAACAGTAAAGGGACAAAAAAGGAAAAAACTGGAAAAATCCAAATAAAGCTTATAGTTCAGCAAATAGTAATATGTCAATATTGCTTCCTTAACTTCTGACAAATGTATCATTTTTTTTCAAACGTATCACATTATGTAAGATGTTAACATTAGGGAAAACTGGGTGAAAGGTATATGGGAACTTTCCTGTAAATTCCAAAATAAAACAAAATGAATGATAGTGATGGGGGGTGATATTTTAGGGAGGATGATCAGGGAGGGCTTCATTACAAAATAAAATTTTAAAAGATTATTTTTGAAAAAGCAGCTGCTAAGAAGTGAAAACACTAAGTAATGATTTTGGCAGTCCCACAGAGTTGTGGAAACAAGAACTGGAGTTGTCAGGACCCACGAAAGAGAATGTTCTGGCTTTCAGCAGAGAGCCTAATGGGCTATGCCCAAGGAGTAAAGCAAATCAGAAATAGACACCCCTCATATGGTGATGGACAGTAACTAGCCTTTTGGTGGTGATCACTTTGTAGTGCACACAGAGATCAAATTATAATGTTGTACACTGAAATTTATATGTTACATACCAATTTTATGCCCAAAAAAGTTACACTTAAAAAGAAGTGGGGGGAGGAAATAGACACTCCTTACAAAGCTTGAAACAAAGCTTGAAATCATCTCAATGCATGGTTGAATCAAGGTGATCTGTCCACACTCTGCCAGCCCAAAGGAAATGCAATCCTTTCTAGAAGATAACATGATTCAGAGCCAGTGTAATTTTTCATATATAATTTCAAATATTTACTGCAAAAATACCAGGCATGATAGTAAACAGATACATATGATCAAAATCCAATTTTAAAATATCAGGCAATAGAGAGATACCAGTAGATAGCCCAGATTCTAGAATTCTCAGTCAGGAATTTTAAAATAATTATGATGATTATATTCCAGAAAATAGATGAAAAGAAGGGGAATTTCTCCAGAGTGCTGCAATCTATTTTTTAAAAAGAAAAAAGAAGTGAAAGTGCTAGCCTGAAAATTAAAACAATTGAAATTAATTCAGTATATAAGTGTAAAAACCAGACTAAACACAGCAGAAAAGACGATTAGTGAAAAAAGTAGAAAAGGTCCAGATAGATTCCGAGAAAGGGGGGGGAAAAGAATGGAGAATGCAGAAACAGGCAGAAGTGGCAGAGAAACATCACAGAAAGGTCTTAGCCTATGTGTGAATTGGGATTCTAGTGGAGAGGAGAGAATGAAGGAACAATAATGAAGACATACCGACTATTGATGAACTAGACCAAGACACAAATTTGAAAGAGCTCTGTGAGTCTCAGCAGGATATTCACGAAGAACGCAGAACCTCGGCAGCCACTGTGGACTGCCAGGGGTGGAGGCGGCAGTGGGCAGGGGGCAGGAAGCTCAGTCTGGCGACCCCTAAGACTGAGCAGAGGGTGGTGCCCAGCGGGCCTGGAAGAGGGCCTGGATACATCGGTCTGGGCAGAGTGTGTGCTCCAGGAAGGGAAATCCCATCAGCAGTGTTGGAAGGAAGGACCCTACAAGCTTTGAAATATTCATTCTTTGGATGTAAAATACCAGTGTTGGATGCCAGATCAAGATTCAGAGGAAGAAAAGGATGTTGATACCACTGTGTCGAAACAAGGTGAAATGACAAGAGGATTTTCTCTGGTCATTAAAACAGAGAGGCCAAAATGGAAAACATACTTTCTACTCTATCTGTTTGGTTGAACCAGTTTTTCCCTCCATGGAACACTGGAGAAAATTGATGAGTTCTGTTTCTTAATAACTACAAAGTAAATGATTCCTTTGCTCTAAGTTATTTTTAGAAGAAACACTTAAATGAACAATTATGGACTGGAAGCATAATAAACGTGTTTTGAGAATTGTTCTAAAAGCAGAAAGAATAGAAAGATTATTATTTTCAAACTTGACTCTTCAACCAAATGACACAATTTGTACATCCTTTGTGAACGGTATAAATGTGGCTAATGGGACTGATGTAATCCATTACATAGAGCCCCATGAGAAAATGTGTATCAGGAAGTTCAGCCATAAAACTTTATTCAATCTTTCCTGTGCGGTTCTAAAATAGTGTTCAACGGGTACGAAAGGCACAGCATTGGGAATACAGTAAATGGTACTGAACAGCGTTGTATGGTGACAGATGGGAGCTACACTTGTGAGCACAGCATAACATATAGACTTGTTGAATCACTACGTCGTACACTTGAAACTAATGTAATATTTTGTGTCAACTATACTCAATAAAAATATATATACACACATACACAAAATAATTAATTAATTAAAATAGTGTTTGACTCCTTGGAAAAAAGCAAACAAACATAGGCACATGATATAAAACTGATAAAACCAAAGTCAGTAAAATATTTAAAACCACCAGAAAACAAAGATGCACTATCTTTAAAGGATCAAAAATAAGGCCTATAGCTGACTTTTCAAAGATATTATATCGGGCAGAAAAGAATGGAATGACATAATCAACAGCACACTTCCAAATACCTCTAAGAATCAAAATCTAAAGCAGAAAGGATACTAGAAAATATTTTGAACTGAATAATATTGAAAACATAACTTGTGAGATGCATCTCAAGTAAAGCTCAGGAGAAAAGACAAATTCTTAAATGTATATTAAAAAATAAGAAAGGTTAAAAATCAATTATCTTAGCATCCATTTCAGGAAGCCAGAAAAAAAAAAAACAAATTAAACAAGCAAAAAATGCATAAGTTGAGGGGGGGAAAAAAAGGAAAGAAAGAATAGAAAACAAATTTATAATATAGAAAAAATTTTAAAGCTGGTAATTTGAAGTGACCAATAAAATGGCTGATCCCCTAGAAAGAATAATCAAGAAAAAAGAAAACACAAATTATCCTATGACAAATAGAAAAGAAGACATCACTACAGATTCTATAGACTAACAAAGTAAGAGAATTATGGCAATTTTATGCAAATAAATGGTGAAAATTTATATTAAGTGGACAAGTGCCTAGAAACATACAACTTACTAAACCCACCACAAGAAGAAATATACAATCTTAACTGTCCTATATCTATTAAATAAATTGAATCTGTAAATAAAAACTTTACTCTAAGAAACCTCCAGGCCCAAATGGCTTCACCAATGAACATTTCCAAACATTTAAAAAAAGAAAGAACACCAATCTCAAATAGATGTTTCTAAAGAATAGAAATGAGAAAACAATTGATAAGGCCACCACAATCTTTATACCAAAACCTGAAAAAGACATTTTTAAGTTCTAGGCTAATCCCTCTCATGAACAAAGATTATCATTTTGTCAAAAACCAAGCAAAATGGAAGTAATAGAAATTAGAATCATTGGTATCTTTGGCATATAACAACTGGGAGGGGATATGGCAGGCTTCTAGAGTGCTGGCCACGTTCTGTGTCATGATATAGATAGCATCCATTTTGTAAGTAACTTTACAAAACTTACTCATTTTATATATGTGTATTTCCATTTTAAATGGTTTTTAAATATGCAATACAAGAATCTCATTGCATCACCTCCTTCCTTCAACCAACACTGATTATGACCCATTTGCCGTAGTTCCTAGCACAGAGAAGGCAGTTAATAAACATTTGTTAAAAACAAAATGAACAACTCTTTTTTAGAGACCTAAAGCCTCAGCACAGTGTCAGACACACAGCTGGTGTTCAAAATATATGTACTTTTTAAACGAATGAACCACTGACTGAAAACTCAGAAGAGAAAGAAAAAAAAAAAAACCAACACAACCTCTGCCAAACCTTCTTCATGCCAAAATTCCTTGTAGGCAGTGAGAGACCCAATAAGAGGAACTGACTGAATAAACATGAAATAAGAGTTAAGGACAAGCTAAGAAGAAAGTAGGAAAAAACAGACCGAGGTGGTAGGATGGAAAGATGGGAAAGCAGCGCAAGGGGATCATGGAGTCCACATGGGTGTCAAGCCTCTGGAGTCCAGCACACACGTATAGACTTGGCTGCAAAACTAAACTGGGGGAGTCTCTGGGCAGAAAGCCAGGGCTGATCAGTCTTGATATGAGGATTTCTTCTTCACTGATCCTACCTCCTCTTCTTTTATTTTAGGTCTCTAAATGAAGGTGTTGGGAGCCAGGACTTGAGAGACAGGAGTCCTAAGTTCTAGACTCAGCTTTGTAGGGATACCTTAAGCTAGTCATTCCAATTTCCAGGCTTCTTGGTTACTAATCAGAAAAGTGGGAGGAAAGGTCCCTCAATATTTTAAGCATCCACTGCTCATGACTAAAAATTCTCCTAGTGCCACTGAGATTTCCTAAGTAGTTCTGAGGTCCCTTCTTTAAAGGCACAGAGGGCATACTATTGCTTTGCAATTAAAAAAAAGAAAGAAGGAAAAGGTAGCAAGTTCATTCTCTAACTCAGGTTAGGGAAGGCTGGCAGTAAGCCTCCCGCTCCTTGGAGGAAAGGCTCTTCCACAGTACCATTGGAAGACCCATATTCATCAAAATACTTCAGCACAATTAGGCAAGCTGCTCAGTTGCTCTCAATATCCATCTCCCTTTACAAAGTATCACTGAAGCCTGTCAAAGCAGTATTGAAACATCCAGCACTCTCCTCTGTGAATGTCATTATGGTCAGAGGCTTGGCATTGTGTTAATTACATTAGCGGGTTCAGGCCTGCATAATCTCACCTGATTAACACTATTCCTTCCTCTTTCTCTCTTCAGGCCCTCTACTTGGATCTTTTTGTTCTTCCTTCATTTATTCAGTGATTCATCCTTGCAAGAAATATTTATGGAGCTCCTCCTATGTGCTGGGCACCGTGCCAGCTGACAGACATAGATCAGTAACAAGCCAGGTGAAGTCCCTTCCTCTGTAGATTTCCTTTACCTTCTCTTTCCATGCCCTTCATTTCAGTTGGAGCAAAAAACAGTGGAAAGACCCATTAGCTGTAATTACGTACTTGCATTCTTGTCCCAACTCTACTACTAGTCTAAGGGGTAAGTCACTTAACCTCTCTGGATATCATTCTCCTCTTCTGTAAATAAAAGTGTTGAACCATAACAGTCTCTAAGAATCTCTCACATGGACTTTTTTCAGTAGCTTCTAACCAGTCTCTCTGTTTTCATTTTCCCCTCCCCATCCCTACACATGTTACTCTAAACACAGTAGCCAGACTAATCTTGTTAAAATGTTAAGTCAGGGTGCCTGGGTGGCTCAGTTGGTTAAGCGATGCCTTCGGCTCAGGTCATGATCCTGGAGTCCCAGGATCGAGTCCCACATTGGGCTCCCCGCTTAGCGGGGGGGGGGGTCTGCTTTTTCCTCTGACACTCTTCCCTCTCGTGCTCTCTGTCTCTCATTCTCTCTCTCTCTCAAATAAATAAATAAAATCTTAAAAAAAAAAGTTAAGTCAGATCTTGTTACTCAAAACTGTCCAAAAGGGTTTCACTCAAAATAAAACCCCAAGTTCTTACTGTGCCCTGGAGGCAGTACACAGCCTCGCCCCCAAGCACTCTCTGACCTCCTCGGCTGGTACACTCACCTTCACTCATTCCACTCAGGCTCGCTGGCCTCCTTGCTGTTTCCTGCACACTCTAAGCATATTCCCCTCTCAGGGTCTGTGTTTGCTCTCCCACCGCCTGGAAAGCTCTTCTTCCCCTCCCTAAGGTTCACATGGCTCATTCCCTCACTTCTTTCCATCCTCTGTTCAAATGTCTTCTTTTCAGAAAACACTCCCTGATCTGACCACCCTATATTAAATAGTACCGCTATTATCATTTTCTCCCCTTAGAATGCTTTTTCCTCAAAGGGGCGGAGCAAGATGGCGGAGGAGTAGGAGACCTGGCTTTCGCCTGGTCTCAGGAATTCAGCTGAATAGGGATCAAACCATTCTGAACACCTACGAACTCAACAGGAGGTCGAAGAGGAGAGTAGCAACAACTCTCTGAACAGGGAAGCGACCACTTACTAGAAGGTAGGACGTGCGGAGAAGTGAATCAGAGGCGATATTCAGGAGGATAGACAGCGGGGGAGGGGGCCTCCGTCGGCCGCTTCTGGCAAGTGATAGAGCCGCGGAGCACAAAATCGGGAACTTTTAGAAGTCAGTTCCACTGAGGGACGTCACTCCAGTGGCTAAGCAGGAGGTGGAAACCTCGCAGCACAGTGTGGACTCAGGACCCTCAGGGTCACAGAAAAACCGGGGGTGCCTGAGTGCAGCACAGCTCCCAGGTATCGGAGCGGGGAAGCTGGCTGCAGAGATGGAGCCGAGGCGCGGGCTTGCAGCTCAGGGTGGCCATAAACTGTGATCCCCGGCCCACTTGGGCCACTGCGCCTACAGCAGGGACCCAACAAGCAGGAGAGCTGGGGAGACTCCCCTCCCTCCCCCAGGAGGAGCGGCACGGGAGCACACCGCAGGGGTCTGCTGGGTTTGGAGAAACGCTTGGTTACAGGCCGGGTGAGCGCAGAGTGCGGCCAGAGACCAGGGAGACAGGATTGATTGACTGCTTTTCTCTGGGGGCGCACTGAGGAGCGGGGCCCCGAGTTCTCAGCTCCTCCGGGCAGAGAGTGGGAGGCCACCATTTTCACCCTGGTCCTCCAAAGCTGTGCCGAGAGCTTGCAGGGAACAAAAGCTCCTGAGAGCAAACCCAAGCAGCTTGCTTAGCCTGGACCGACAAGGGCAGGGCAATTCTGCCTCCGGCAAAGACATTTGGGAACCACGGCAACAGGCCCCTCCCCCAGAAGATCAGCACGAACAGCCAGCCAGCCAAGACCAAGTTTACCGATCAAGGAGAACGGGAGAACTCCAGCGCTAGGGGAATACTGCACATAGAATTCATGGCTTTTGTACCATGATTCATTAGTTTTTCAAAGTTAATTTTTTTAACTGTTTTTTGGGGTTTTTTTGAATTTTTCTTTTTCCCTTTTTCAACCAACATCTTATCAATCCCTTTTTTAAAAAAAACATTTTTTATTTTTCATTTTTAGAGTCATATTTTATTCCTTCATAGTAGTTACCCTTATTTTTGGCATATATATATAAGTTCTTCTCTCTTTAAAATTTTGATATACAGTTTCTTCTAACAGATCAAAATATACCCTAAATCACTAGTGTATGGCTTTGTTCTAGTCTCCTGCCTGATCACAGTCTCTCCCATTTTTTTTCTTTTTCTTTTTTCTTTTTTTTAAATCTTCTTTCTTCTTTCAAACAACTTATCAATTCCGTTTATAAAACCTTTTATAAGTTTCATCTTTACAGTCATCTGCCATCCCTTCATTGTATCAACCCTTATTTTGTACATATATAAGTCTTTCTTCCTTTAAAATTTTAGGAGGCACTTTCTTCTAACAGACCAAAATACACCCAAAATCTAGTGTGTGGCACTGATCTATGCACTAGCCGGATCATATTTGATCATATTGTTTTTTTTTTGTTTTGTTCTGTTTTTATTTGTTTTTATCTTTTTCTTTTTCTTTTTTTTTCTCTTTCTTTTTTCTTTCTTTCCCTTTCTTTTCCCCTGGTTTCAGGTCTTTTCTGATTTGTATACAGTACATTTGCTGGGGACGTTGTTAACCTGTTAGCCTTTTGTTCTCTCATTTATCTGTTCTCCTCTGGACAAAATGACAAGACGAAAAAAATCACCTCAGCAAAAAGAACAAGAGGTGGTACCGTCTGCCAGGGACCTACTCAATACAGACATTAGTACGATGTCGGACCTAGAGTTCAGAATCATGACTTTAAAGATACTAGCTGGGCTTGAAAAAAGCGTGGAAGTTATTAGAGAAACCCTTTCTGGAGAAATAAAAGAACTAAAATCTAACCAAGTCAAAATCAAAAAGGCTATTAATGAGGTGCAATCAAAAATGGGGGCACTAACTGCTAGGATAAATGAGGCAGAAGAGAGAATCAGCGATATAGAAGACCAAATGATGGAAATAAAGAGGCTGAGAAAAAGAGAGATAAACAACTACAGGATCACGAGGGCAGAATTCGAGAGATAAGCGATACGATAAGACGAAACAACATTAGAATAATTGGGATCCCAGAAGAAGAAGAAAGAGAGAGAGGGACAGAAGGAATATTGGAGCAATTATAGCAGAGAACTTCCCTAATGTGGGGAAGGAAACAGGCATCAAAATCCAGGAGGCACAGAGAACCCCTCTCAAAATCAATAAAAATAGGTCAACACCCCGACATCTAATAGTAAAACTTACGAGTCTCAGAGACAAAGAGAAAATCCTGAAAGCAGCTCGGGAGAAGAGATATGTAACCTACGATTGGCAACAGACCGATCCACAGAGACCTGGCAGGCCAGAAAGGACTGGCATGATATCTTTAGAGCACTAAACGAGAAAAATACGCAGCCAAGAATACTATATCCAGCAAGGCTGTCATTGAAAATAGAAAGAGAGGTAAAAAGCTTCCAGGACAAACAAAAACTAAAGGAATTTGCAAACACAAAACCAGCCCTAAAAGAAATATTGAAAGGGGTCCTCTAAGCAAAGAGAGAGCCTAAAAGCAGCATAGATCAGAAAGGAACACAGACAATATACAGTCACACTCACCTTACAGGCAATACAATGGCACTAAATTCATATCTTTCAATAGTTACCCTGAATGTAAATGGGCTCAATGCCCCAATCAAAAGACACAGGCTATCAGATTGGATTAAAAAACAAGACCTATCAATATGCTGTCTGCAAGAGACTCATTTTAGACCCAAAGACACCCCCAGATTGAAAGTGAGGGGGTGGAAAACCATTTACCATGCTAATGGACACCAAAAGAAAGCTGGGGTGGCAATTCTTATATCAGACAAATTAGATTTTAAAACAAACACTGTAATAAGAGATGAAGAAGGACACTATATCTTACTTAAAGGGTCTATCCAACAAGAAGATCTAACAATTGTAAATATCTATGCCCCTAACATGGGAGCAGCCACTTTTATAAGGCAATTACTAACAAAAGCAAAGAAACACATTGACAACAATACAATAATAGTAGGGGACTTTAACACCCCCCTCACTGAAATGGACAGATCATCTAAGCAAAAGATCAACAAGGAAATAAAGACATTAAATGAAACATTGGACCAAATGGACTTCACAGACATATTCAGAACATTCCATCCCAAAGCAACAGAATACACATTCTTCTCTAGTGCCCATGGA
The DNA here is from genome assembly GCF_037043125.1 of Eumetopias jubatus. Taxonomy (NCBI): domain Eukaryota; kingdom Metazoa; phylum Chordata; class Mammalia; order Carnivora; family Otariidae; genus Eumetopias; species Eumetopias jubatus. The sequence goes on from NW_028274811.1 coordinate 110,928,689, forward strand.
ACATTCTCCAGAATTGATCACATCCTAGGTCACAAATCAGGTCTCAACCGATACCAAAAGATTGGGATTATTCCTTGCATATTTTCAGACCACAATGCTTTGAAACTAGAACTCAATCACAAGAGGAAAGTCGGAAAGAACTCAAATACATGGAGGCTAAAGAGCATCCTACTGAAGAATGAATGGCTCAACCAGGAAATTAAAGAAGAATTAAAAAAATTCATGGAAACCAATGAAAATGAAAACACAACTGTTCAAAATCTTTGGGATACAGCAAAGGCAGTCCTGAGAGGAAAGTATATAGCAATACAAGCCTTTCTCAAGAAACAAGAAAGGTCTCAAATACACAACCTAACCCTACACCTAAAGGAGCTAGAGAAAGAACAGCAAATAAAGCCTAAATCCAGCAGGAGAAGAGAAATAATAAAGATCAGAGCAGAAATCAATGAAATAGAAACCAAAAGAACAGTAGAACAGATCAACGAAACTAAGAGCTGGTTCTTTGAAAGAATTAACAAGATTGATAAACCGCTGGCCAGACTTATCAAAAAGAAAAGAGAAATGACCCAAATCAACAAAATCATGAATGAAAGAGGAGAGATCACAACCAACACCAAAGAAATACAAACAATTATAAGAACATATTATGAGCAACTCTATGCCAGCAAATTAGATAACCTGGAAGAAATGGGTGCATTCCTAGAGATGTATCAACTACCAAAACTGAGCCAGGAAGAAATACAAAACCTGAACAGACCTATAACCACTAAGGAAATTGAAGCAGTCATCGAAAATCTCCCAAAAAACAAAAGCCCAGGGCCAGATGGCTTCCCAGGGGAATTCTATCAAACATTTCAAGAAGAATTAATACCTATTCTCCTGAAACTGTTCCAAAAAATAGAAATGGAAGGAAAACTTCCAAACTCATTTTATGAGGCCACCATTACCTTGATCCCAAAACCAGACAAAGACCCCATCAAAAAGGAGAATTACAGACCAATATCCTTGATGAACATGGATGCAAAAATTCTCACCAAAATACTAGCCAATAGGATCCAACAGTACATTAAAAGGATTATTCACCATGATCAAGTAGGATTTATCCCTGGGCTGCAAGGTTGGTTCAACAACCACAAATCAATCAATGTGATACAATACATTAACAAAAGAAAGAACAAGAATCATATGATCCTCTCAATAGATGCAGAAAAAGCATTTGACAAAGTACAGCATCCTTTCTTGATCAAAACTCTTCAGAGTATAGGGATAGAGGGTACATACCTCAATATCATAAAAGCCATCTATGAAAAACCTACAGCGAATACCATTCTCAATGGGGAAAAGCTGAGAGCTTTTCCCCTAAGGTCAGGAACGCGGCAGGGATGTCCACTCTCACCACTGCTATTCAACATAGTATTAGAAGTCCTAGCCACAGCAATCAGACAACAAAAAGAAATCAAAGGCATCCAAATCGGCAAAGAAGAAGTCAAACTCTCACTCTTTGCAGATGATATGATACTGTATGTGGAAAACCCAAAAGACTCCACCCCAAAACTGCTAGAACTCATACAGGAATTCAATAAAGTAGCAGGATATAAAATCAATGCACAGAAATCAGTGGCATTCCTATACAGCAACAAGACAGAAGAGAGACAAATCAAGGAGTCGATCCCATTTACAATTGCACCCAAAACCATAAGATACCTAGGAATAAATTTAACCAAAGAGGCAAAGGATCTGTACTCAGAAAACTATAAAATACTCATGAAAGAAATTGAAAAAGACACAAAGAAATGGAAAAACGTTCCATGCTCATGGATTGGGAGAACAAACATTGTGAAGATGTCAATGCTACCTAGAGCAATCTACACATTCAATGCAATCCCCATCAAAATACCATCCACTTTTTTCAAAGAAATGGAAAAAATCATCCTAAAATTTGTATGGAACCAAAAGAGACCCCGAATAGCCAGAGGAATACTGAAAAGCAAAGCTGGCGGCATCACAATTCCGGACTTCCAGCTCTATTACAAAGCTGTCATCATCAAGACAGTATGGTACTGGCACAAAAACAGACACATAGATCAATGGAACAGAATCGAGAGCCCAGAAATGGACCCTCAACTCTATGGTCAACTAATCTTTGACATAGCAGGAAAGAATGTCCAATGGAATAAAGACAGTCTCTTCAACAAATGGTATTGGGAAAATTGGACAGCCACATGCAGAAGAATGAAACTGGACCATTTCCTTACACCACACACAAAAATAGACTCCAAATGGTTGAAAGACCTCAATGTGAGACAGGAGTCCATCAAAATCCTAAAGGAGAACACAGGTAGCAACCTCTTCAACCTCAGCCACAGCAACTTCTTCCTAGAAACATCGCCAAAGGCAAGGGAAGCAAGGGCAAAAATGAACTCTTGGGATTTCATCAAGATAAAAAGCTTTTGCACAGCAAAAGAAACAGTCCACAAAACCAAAAGACAACCGACAGAATGGGAGAAAATATTTGCAAATGACATATCAGATAAAGGGCTAGTATCCAAAATCTATAAAGAACTTATCAAACTCAACACCCAAAGAACAAATAATCCAATCAAGAAATGGGCAGAAGACATGAACAGACATTTTTCGAAAGAAGACATCCAAATGGCCAACAGACACATGAAAAAGTGCTCAACATCACTCGGCATCAGGGAAATCCAAATCAAAACCTCGATGAGATACCACCTCACGCTGGTCAGAATGGCTAGAATTAACAAGTCAGGAAATGACAGATGTTGGCGGGGATGTGGAGAAAGGGGAACCCTCCTGCACTGTTGGTGGGAATGCAAGCTGGTGCAACTACTCTGGAAAACAGTATGGAGCTTCCTCAAACAGTTGAAAATAGAGCTACCATACGATCCAGCAATTGCACTACTAGGTATTTACCACAAAGATATGAATGTAGAGATGCGAAGGGGTATGTGCACCCCAATGTTTATAGCAGCAATGTCCACAATAGCCAAACTGTGGAAAGAGCCAAGATGTCCATCGACAGATGAATGGATAAAGAAGATGTGGTATATATACACAATGGAATATTATGCAGCCATCAAAAGGAATGAGATCTTGCCATTTGCAACGACGTGGATGGAACTGGAGGGTGTTATGCTGAGTGAAATCAGTCAATCAGAGAAAGACATGTATCATATGACCTCGCTGATATGAGGAATTTTTAACCTCAGGAAACAAACTGAGGGTTGCTGGAGTGGTGGGGGGTGGGAGGGACGGGGTGGCTGGGTGACAGACATTGGGGAGGGTATGTGCTATGATGAGTGCTGTGAATTGTGCAAGACTGTTGAATCACAGATCAGTACTTCTGAAACAAATAATGCAATATATGTTAAGGAAAAAAGAAGAAGAAGATAGCAGGAGGGGAAGAATGAAGGGGAGTAAGTCGGAGGGGGAGACAAACCATGAGAGACGATGGACTCTGAAAAACAAACTGAGGGTTCTAGAGGGGAGGGGGTTGGGGGGATGGGTTAGCCTGGTGATGGGTATTAAAGAGGGCACGTTCTGCGTGGAGCACTGGGTGTTATACACAAACAATGAATCATGGAACACTACATCAAAAACTAATGTTGTGATTAACATAACAATAAAAAATTTTTTTAAATGCTTTTTCCTCTTTAAACCTTATGATTAAAAATAAATAAATAAACCTTATGATCACCTAATACATCATAATTTACCTTTTTATCTGCTCTCCCCTCCACTGGAAGATACACTCCATTAGAATAGGGATCTTTACCTGTTTTGTTCCCTGCTATATCCCCAGTGCCCAGAATAGTGACACAGAGTAAATGCTGAATGAATGAATGAAATTAAAGCATGAATCGCCTCTAGGAATAAAAGAAGTCTTGGTGTAGGTCAAAATGTACTCATACTTCGAAGAGCTGAAATCTGGCTACCTATAAGGGGCCACCCCAAGTATTGGAATTAGGCTACACAGAATACTTACCATTACAAAATGGACCATCTGCCGGGGAGCCAGTCCATTCAATTCCATTGAGATTTCTGTTTCAAAGCATGGTAGTCAGAATAAGATTAGACCGGAATGCCATATCTTCTATGCAGCTTCTTGTGATGAGAAGAATGGATGCTACTCTCCCTGTATGACTTAGGCCCAAAGAGATTCGGTCATTTATCCAACATCATCCAGGCTTTTTGAGGCAGAGATAAAATAAGAACATAAATCTCTGACCTCCAAGCCTGCAGGTATTTCAATAGTGACCTACACAAGACAGAAAGATCCAAGTATACTGCTTATAGGCATAAGAAATACATGAGATTTGGGGTAAAAAGTGTAGATTCACAACAATGAGGAACTTTTCCCACTGAACCTCTAAAGTGATTTCATGTCCGGAGGTTCGAAGTACTGTTCATCCTACATATTGGCAGATCCCCAATGCTTGGCACACTCTGACTTCATGCACGCTGATTAAATAAAAGTAGCAGCCTCAGTGTAGACAGAAGCCTACTAGAAAACAGGGAGCCCCAGGTAGTAAATATTCTCCTTTCCTGCACAGCCCAAAGCCCTGGAGCCGGTCACACCTACATCAGCAACAACAACAACAACAACAACAACAACAACAACACACACACACACACACACACACACACACAGCGTCCCTTGAAGGAAAAGAAAATGTAACTTCTACGCACTGCGTCCACTTGCTTCCTAGCCAGGTAAGGAACAAGGACAAAGTTATGGCATCACAGTTTGTTTTAGAATCTTCAGGGGTACAACAATGACACAAGTAGATGCATACATATAAACCCATGTGGATAGAGACCCATTTACAAGTACAAATGTACAAATACACATGTGTACTGCCCATTTGCTTCAGAATACCTGGATGGACGGGTGGATACCAATTCACAAATCAATTTATATATACAGAAATATACATGTTTGTCTTGCCCAAGCTACTCACAAATGTACATACACATATACACAAACACATTCACAAAGATACCATTTACCTCAAGGTATTACCATGGGAAGTAAATGAGATTATGTGAAGTGCACACTAGCACCTGATAGATAAAAGGCATGCTAATAAAGGTTAGCAGTAGATATAGATAGATAAATAGATAACATAAATGTATATAAGACATATGAATAACCACCTTCAAAGCAAAATTTCCTTTTCAGTCACTACTCAGAAACTCATGGAAATACTAAGCAGCCCATCACTGTTCTGGTGTGTGGAAGTCAATAAAAAAGAATAATGTGGGGTGTGTCATAACAGTGGCGTGGAGGTTGGAAGTGGGGATCCCTGCTGGTAGGAGACTGGTGAACAAAGCTTTCCAGACTTCTTTGGGAGAAAGCCTGGGCTTGGAGACAGCTGAGCTGTTAAGAACTCTTCTAGGGAGAACCAACCTCCAAAACCTCAAAAGAAGGAGTTCCTAACACTGCTGAGAAAGAGGGAAGGGTTGTCCCCACTCACTAGGCTGGGAGGGAGAGACCCCAGAGTCCCAGACAGTTCAAATAAGCCAGAAAATCCTGCAGAGGCTATTAATCCACTAAAGTCTGGTAGCTTGGAGAAAATCTGATTAATTCCACCTCCCCAGCTGGACTCTAGACTGAAATGTATAGCTGGTTTCTGAGACTCAACTAAGGTGGGAAACAGAGAAGGGGGGGATAGGAGTGGTTAAGTACTAGATACCTGTGTGTACAGCTTGGCTCAATCATTATTTGGAAACAAGACACAGCTCTCTTAGGCTCTGTTGCCCCAGCTTGTGACATGTAAATAAAACTGTCTCCTGTCCAGTTGGAAGAGGGCATATCTTCCATATCTTCCTTCCTTCCTTCTCCGCCAAGGGTGCCAGCAGTGAGGCCAGGATTGCTCCCTCTTGACCCTGGTCAGTGGTCAAGGAATTTCTTCTGCATCTTCCTGTTGCAGTGGCCCAGGGGAAGAGGAGGGGGCTTTTATGGACCAGACTTCTTGAAACCTCTCCTTTACTTCTGTACCAAATATTATAACTTCAGAGCTCTAAAGAAACTTAGGGATCTGGTTCAATTCTTCCCTTTTAAGATGATGAACTGAGCCCAGAAGCAGGTTCGAACTGGGACGCGTGGTGTTTGTTTTACTCACATACAACTACATTCTTTAAATATCGTGGCAACATTTTGGGAGACCTCGAGAGATTAACTCCATAATCTCCCCCACCCCACCGCCCGCTTGCAAAGGAGAGGAGAGACGCGGATCTCGTCCAGCACTTTAAGCGTTAAGCTCAACCCAGAGTCTAATACGCGATTGGCCAAACACTGAGAAAAGATCTGGTTTTCGCAGCCGCGGGCCAATGAGCACCTCGAGTGGGAGGGTTTGAAGATACTAAGGAGTTTTTCCCCCCTTTTTTCCTCTCCACCCCCTCCCATCGGCCTTCGCCAGCCCCCCCTCCAACCCCCATGCCGCCAGTTTGTTAAATTAATGCAGTAAGAAAGTCTGAAGATCTGAAGGAGTCCGGGCCAAAGGAAGATGGGCGAGCTCAGAAAATCGAGATGCATCTGAAGCCTTGGGCTACTGAGCCCCGCGGGGTCGCCATGGACCCCGGCAGCCCCTGAAACTTGCCCTGAGCTCTCTCACGCCTGCAGCCTCGAGCAATGGGACACCTTTCCTGCAACGATCATAACTTATTCGGCGGGCACCCAGAGAACAGGGATCGCAAGGCGACAGCCGACCAGCACGCAGGCAGGGTAACGAGATTCCGGGACTCGGTCGCGATGCGCCAGGCTGGCACATTCTCCGGGATTTAACTGAAGGCAGCACCGTCAATCGCTTCCCCTCGCCCCTAACCCTCTCAGGCCAGCCCAGGGGCATAAAGCCCAGCTCTCTCTACCCAAGATGCTCGCCCAACCTAACGGTCCGAGGCCAGCGCTCTGATCGCCACAGAAGATTTTTTTTCCTTGCATGGAGCTGGCCGTTTAAACAGAAAAACAGGGGTAAAAAAGAAAATATACCCACCCCAAACGTGCCTCCCCAGCGCCGCAGGGAGCCAACAGACAAGCTGGAGTTTAACAAACAGCAATACTCTTCGCGCTCCTGAAAAGCAGGGTTGGACGCTCTCCGTGGTGCTGAAACGCTTCGCGGTTGCCTCTGTCCGTGGTACCTACAAACCCCTCGTTCCAATTTCCCCTGGGGCTCTTCCTCCGCGCCCCGGTTCTCCACCTCCCCTTAGCATCTGGATTATTTTTTCAGTAGCGCTCGCTGGTTTTGTAAGTGCCGATTGGAAACATTTTTGCCCCCATAACTCGTGGACTACAAAGCACAAGGACCTGAAAAATGTACAGCTTCAATACTCTTCGACTCTACCTTTGGGAGACCATTGTATTCTTCAGGTATGCAATTTTCTACTGACCACATCGCTGTAATGGAAATGGGGGAAAGGAGCACTGAGGCTGACTCTGTCCGTGATCCCCCCATTTTGGGGGAGGGGGCTGTTGTATACCGCTGCAATCGGGTCTTTCCATCCCCCGCTCCCCCACCCCACCCCGCCCGCAGGGTGTCTGGCTTGTGCGTGGAGGTCTGAGACAGTCGCTGCTCTGGCAGCTGTTTGCCTGTTTTTTGTGATTTGTTTGTCCTTCCACCTGCTATACCCCTGCCCTATCACTGGCCCCCAGCCCCTCTGCATATTGGCTCTTACTGGGCTGAGGACTTTAAGGGGAATCTTTAGGAGTTACTCAGTTTAATTAGGACTGCATTCTCTCTAACCGCAGTGCCGAAAACCTCAGCTCTCCCGTCTGGGAGCCAAGTGACAACTAGCGGTGACGGGGAAGGTTGCACTCGAACTTGCTGGACACAGAACATTTTATTTTTCTCTCCTCTTTTGTTGTTGTTTTCTTTTTCTGCGGTGGGTGGGGGGGATGGCTGAGGCTTAGTGCTTGGAAACAATAGTGTTATGACCTCAGGTTGTAAAGCCCTGAGCTTGGGTGCAGAGTGAATCTACTTAGGAACAGATCCTGGGAAACGTTCCCTTTTGAAACTTTGACTCTTCCTCTCACCCACTCACCTTTTCAAACTCTACTTTGTTAGCTGCAGATCCTGAACTGATGGACAATTCTTGTTTGTTTTGTTTAATTTATGTCTGTCCCTCAGTCTGTAGCTGAGTTCCCTCACCCGTTATCTCCCAGGTTAAAATTTTCTGCCTAAAGGCTTAGCCTTCTATGCTAGTACAAGTGAAAAGTGAAAAATCACCTCTTCGGGAAGCATTGGAATAGATAGTCCTTTGTAAGTGGGTGAATCAGCCATCGTCAGAGATGGTTATGATAAATTCCATTTATATGAATTGAAAAAAATTTTTCTTCTTCCATGACCCGCAGGGATCATTAATCTTTCTCATTTTAGATACCTGCCTCTCATGTTTTACCACAGCATTGTATTAATAGTCATTTGAAAAACCCACTCTAGGTTATTTTTAAAAATAAGTAACCACCAAATATTATTTTCTCCATCATAAACCAGCAACTAATTCTTGGTTTTCCTTTTAACATTGTAGAGAATTCTCATATGAATTGTTGGTTTGACTAACCTGTCGATTGGTTTATTAAATGAATGACACCTCCCCCAGATCCCAGGTTGTAAGGGTCTATACGTCAACCACTCTTCATGTCTTTCTCTTGAGATGAAGAAAAAACCCCCTCCTTCCCTGCGATACCCAATGCCAAAGCTTCTAATCTCCAGCTCAAATAATTCTTTGATAGGCCATAGTCCTGCCCACAGCGCAGAATGCAAATAGTCAGGGAGTCAGATAGAATGAAAAAAGTGCAACAATCCAGGGCCTTGTGAATTGTAGTGAAATGTAGCTACTTTATGGGGGAAAGGGCAGGAAGTATCCTCTTAACAATATCAAATCCTTTCTCCCCTACATACATACAGAACTGTAAAATGCTTGGAGGTGGGGTACTTGGTAACATTTGTATGCAAATTGATTCTCTGTTTGGCTTACTGAGACAGAACTGAACCAGAAAGATTAAAGAGCAAATTAATAGGACCAAGCACATCACCCCCCATATGCACACCGATTCCTTTTTTCTTGATGAACAGTATGCTTGATTTTCTTCTCCCCGACATTGTCTTTCACAAAAGGGAGACACAGTCTAAAAGGTTTGCATTGTATTCATTTTGATAACACTATGAATCCACCGTGTTAATTCTTTAAGTAAACTGGTGGTGGCCCGTCAGAAAGGCTCACTCTACATCTCCTTCCCCTACATGTGTCAAGGCATATCTGAGCTACAATGTATATGGGATTCTGTGTTTATAAGGAAAGAAGAGTCATGACTCTGGAGAGCTGGGAAGGGATTGGTACTATTGCACTTTCAAAATACAGGAATGGCTACATCATCTGAGGAGTAAATGTTGTTTCAGAAATGTTCTGAAACATAAAATAATAAAACTAGGAATTGAACTAGGGAAATACCCTCAGGAATTTTTCAGAGAGATGGGGGAAAAAAGGTCAAAAGGAGGGAAAGTATTGTCTTTGTATAATTGGCACTTTCATTTCTAACTCTCTCATTTTTGAAATTTTAGGTAAAAATGCAGAAGTATTAAAATCTGGGGACTCAATAGAATTGTATGTGGGGGTGAATGGAGACGGGCAGCTCTCTAGCAGGTTCCATGTGAATAACCCTTTCTCCCCCAAGGGACAGGCACCCATGTTGGAATGAGCCAGTCCAATCATCTCAGGCACCCAGGTACTCCTTAGATTAAATGATGCCAGCTGATCACCTTGTTGGGGAAATCTGGGGGCCAGAAAAGGAAAGGCCATCAATAACAGAAGTACCGCTGCATCAGTACATAACCAGCAAACTGGCAATAATGACGGTAACACAAAACAACAATCGAAGTGAGCCAGAAATCTCAGATGGTGCCAACACAGAGAACAAATCGAGGCCTTAGACAGAGCTGAGGGGAGAGAGACATAGGGCACTGGGAGGCACACAGCATTGCAGTGCTCATCAACTGTGACCCCATAAGTAAAATGAGGTGATTTGGCTGAAGTTCCTGCTCTGGTATTTTAAAAGCCTATGGTTCTAAAATTCCATGAGTGACATTCTAGGATTCAATAACCTAAATTTTGTCTCTTTATTTTCAGTTGGAGATGGGGCTTTATATCCAGACTGGTCAAAAATAATAGGCAAAGATATGGTTTTTTTATGGTAGAAGCACATTCCTTTCAAACCTCCTTTTCAAGCCAAAGGGAACTTGCTTTGATTCCCAGAGCCTTTACAGTGCCTTATGGCTAGAAGGGCCCCAGGAAGACCCCAGAATTTTTTATCTTCTGAGTAATTCAAATAGACTCATAGCATAAAACATGTTTCTCAGTCCTGGCACTATTGACATTTTGAACTGGATAATCTTTATTAGGAGGGCTGTCCTGTGCATTGTAAGATGTTTAGCAGTGCCATGGCCCCAGCGGCACCCCCCCCCCAAGTCATGACAATCAAAAATGTCTCCAGACCTTGCCAAAAATCCTGCGGTGAGGGTTGGGGTGCAAAAATTATCTGCAGCTGAGAACCACCAGTATAGAATGACCAAATATTTAATCTGCTGTTCTGATGTACTAATTTTTTTTTAATGAAGAAAGAAGTCAAGTTTCCTTGAGAAAATGCTCCTTAAGAAACACACAAAGCACCCTAATGAAGCAAAAAGGGACCTAGCCCATGCATGCAAAGGGAATAAAGGTAGAGGAGATAAACCAAGCCTAATCCATGGCTGGCTTTCCCAGAAGATGATCAGCTTCTCTTTATGTGCCACTTCTACCTGCCATCCCAGTAGATGCTTCCTTGCACAGGGTTTTGTGCTAAATATGGCACTCATTTACGAAGAAAGGTCACTAAAACCTTGAAGGAAAGATGTTTCTATTCACACTTGGATCAAAAGAAACATGGCAAATAGATTGTTTCATATCATCCTGGAAAACCAGGTGAATGAATTTTCCTTTGAGGTGGCCCCTCTGGCTTCTCACTCTCCAAGCTGGCCAAGAGGGGCAGATGCCCACCTCAATCTTTTCCTCCTGGTAGCATAGCTGTATTTTCCCTCAAATCTTACCCACTGCATTTTGGGCACACAGAAAGTATCTAAGAGCTTCTGAAATGGACCAAGGATTCTTTTCCTAAGGAAAGAAGTTTCTTGGGCAAGTTTGCACCAGGGCCAATCAAAATGTCAGTCTACCCTCTTCTGGGAGCTTAGGAACCTTGAGTAAGAGAAAAGAAAGCATCACGTCTTTTATTTCCGAAGGACAGCTTAGACGAGGACCCTAGGCTGGTGTAAATAGAGTTATGAATTGGCACATAACTTCTGCATATTCGCAAAACTGGTGATGACCTATCAGGGGATATTTAGGAAATTTATTCTTGAGACCAACTTGTTATGAAAGAGGTTGCAAACATGTGGTACAGTGGAGGGAGCAGTTGGGCTGTGATTTGAAAAACCCCCATTCTAAAGTCAGCTCTGCCCCCGTCCTGCAGCATGGCTTTAACAAGTCTCTTTGCATCATGGGGACTCAATTTTCTCACCAATCAACTCAAATGACTGATTCCAACACCTCTAAGTTCCCTCCCACCTGGGATAAGGTCTTTATAAAAGAAAGAGGCCCATACCCACAAAGGCTCAAAATGAATTTGCTTCAGTGCCAACGCTGCCTTCCTTTCTTCACCAGGCATGTATTTATCATGTATGGAAGTGTCCGGTCCACAACCAGGCACTCTGTGGGGGGACAGAGGTAACAGATGCCAGAGTCCCTGTCCTTGCAGAAAGGGGAGACACTGCTCCCTTTAAAACTACATGAAAACCTTTTTCCTTCATCAGGGGGCCCACAGAACTCCTCTTCAGACAGCCCATGTACACGTCTTGCAACAGCATCGCATTTATGTGGGCGTCACTAACTTTATTTCCTTCATCAGCTGGCAGAAGCCAGAATCATGTTTCAGATGGCCTGCCTGGCCATCTTGACGCTATTCTGCAGGCTTTCTGCTGCTTTAGGCAAAGCAGCCCTGGCCCAAAGGGCAGGAGACCTGGGATCCAGAATTTAGCTAGGGCCATGACCTTGAGAGGGTTCCGTGACCTTTCTGGTCCTCAGTTTCCCCAGCTGTAAAATGAAGGGAATCAACAAATCACTCTCTCTAAAATCATTTTTAACTGTGCCAGTTAAGGATTATCTTCTTCCAATCTCCTCCGTGATAGAATAGTTTTGGTTACAAATATTGCTGCATATTTCAATTGTTATAAGAAATAGCAACGTTGCATTATATTCAGGCTCAAAAGTCTGAAAGAATTGAGGACCTCATTAAGCAACTTCACTGTGGAGGGTTATCCCACCCTAGATGGTGATACCCTAGATTATTGACAAGTCACATAAATATGTCCATTTCCCCAGGAAGCGCTTTGGATGATGAGAAAACATGGTGCTTGATTACTGTCCCCACAGAGCTGAGGAGTGGCATGAGAAAGAGACCAAAAGTTTCTATACTTTCACTGGGGATTCCATTTGGGTTTTTTCCTCCCCCCATAAAAGCTATGTTTGTAAAAATCTGTTTGCCAAATCCTATTCATCATTAACTTATTTTCCCCATCTTTATTAATCAAAGGCATACATAACTGCCAGAAATACTGAACATTATGGGATAAGCGATATCGCCACACTGAGTTGACCTAAGAGAAAACAAAAGTAAAGACACGTGATGCTTTTTAGTGAGTCCATAGAGCTTTGTCAGAAGTAAATATGCAATTTGTTAGAGTCTCTGAAATGTTTAAAATGGATTCTGAATCCTCATTACTATTTCATGAACTCCCTAGATATCCAGGGACCCCATTTGGGAAATATTAAATTTGATTTATTCTATACAGCTCCAAGAGAAGAAGTGGGTCAAATTGATGGATAATTATTTTAATGTACACACACAAATTCTAGTTCAATGTAATTTGGAAGTTTCTGGCAGATCCGTCAAGTGGTGCAATGGGCTGCCTTGGTGGTAGTAAGGGTCCCCTGTCACTGGAGGTATGAAATCAGAGAAATCCACCTCCCAGGAAGGATGTAGAAGAAATTCAAGCTGCTTTTGTGGAATGAGATTTATAATTTACTGCATTAAAGTAAATGAATGCAGGTCAGAGACAAATCTTCACAATACTGCTATTCCCTCCTTTCCTGACCCCCAAAGTACCATTCTGATCTTTGTAAGCTCTCTGGGCCATGCCATAAACACACTTTCACTCATCCCTTTTCATTCTTTAAAATGGATTGGTGATGAATAAATTGGGCAATGAACACGAGCATGCGCACGCGCACACACGATGCAACAAAGGATTATTAAACAGAAATCACCTGGTTATGTAAGAGGCTGATTTTAAGAAGTGAGAAAGACCTCAGAATAAGAAAATGTCAGAGCCAGAAAGACCACTAGAAAGTGCACTGTCTCCAGACAAGTCCATGGGCACGGACAGCGTTCACAGGACCGGTGGCCGGTATGGCTGAAGGCCTCTCAGCCCTGAACCCCAGCTGTCCCTCCTGAACCAGCCCTGTTAAGCCTAACACACAACTGAAAACACCATGGGGCCAGCCAGCAAATTCATGCAGAAAGCACACTGGAAGGGAACAATGCCCGGAGATGCTGAGGAGAGGGGCTTATCGGCAGTGCCTCTGCTTTGTAATGCAAGCCCTGATGAGGGGTGCCGGAGGCCCCAAAGCTTTTGAAACTCCTTATAAAGGATCCCTTTGTGATTTTCTGAAGTTGATATTGTCCGAGTCTCCTGAGGCTAATTCAGTGCAATTAGATTATCACTCTCTGCCTTTGGATCCGGCTGTTTCTTGGTGTCCGTTGCTAAACGAGTTTACCGTCTTAACAGGGAGCTGCTGACAGTCATTAATCCCAGCCGTGAAATGGGCAGCGCTTCGCTCTTGCCTCACATACGGGGCAACCCAGAGGCACCTAGAGTATAAGCCTCTGCTCCTTTCCTGGCAAGGTCCTCCTCAATTTCCCACCCATTCACCCCCAGAGAGTCGCACGTTCCTTCAGAGTATTTTAAGTGCCAACAGAATCATAGAGACTTAAGGCAAGTCTATAATTCAGCGGCTCTCAAATCTAGCTGTAAGGGGCTGGTCAAACATATAGTTTTCCCCCCTCCATACTAGACTCTTGAATCACAATCTCTCAGGAGGGGGACCCAGAAACTTGTAATGTTAGCAAGAGTCTCTAAATCAGTGCTTTTCAAACTTCAGTGTGTGTGTGAATCACTTGAGAATCTCATTGAGATGCTGATTCAAACTCAGGAGGTCAGGGGTGGGGCCAGAGAGGCTGCATTTCTAACAGGCCCCAGGTGATGCTGATGCTTCCATGGACTCAAGGTTTGAGGAGTAGGGCTCTAAATGATTCTGGCTGGGGACCCCTGACATAGATCAACCCTTTGATTTTGCAGATGAGGAGAGGACAAATGACTTCCCTAAGGTTATAGAGTGAATGGTGGAGCTCCCCAAGTCCTGCACAGTTCTATTCAGCCCCTAAACTGATTCCCCTGCATGTCACCTCTAAGGGTTCTGCCTCTGCACTTTCCTCCTTTGGCTCATAAACACAGACACACACCTCAGAGAGCTATCCCCATTCCCAAACTGGTGGTCTGGGCCCTGGAGTCCTAGTGTACCTGGGTATTCCGACCATGCGATGCTGGATAAGGAGAAGGGGCACCTGAGGAATGGGCTATGAATCCCAGCCCTGGGGGGCTCAAGGACACAGCAGTGAGTCTGTCGGGACTGAGGGAGGAGGTAGATCAAGGTGATCAGAAGGAGGAAATCTGTGGTTTCTCGCACCAAGGATGACCTCACTGATCAGTCTCCCTGTGCACATCACACTGTCAGCCCCACATAACTAGTGTACCATTTCGGACTCCCAGATGTTCAGAGTCTTGCCCCCTCCTACCATCTGTCTGACCTTGGGACCACGTCCTTCCTTCTTCTCTACCCATTTCGACCTATTATCCTTTCTGCAAAGCATATTATTATCTTAGACAACAAATAAAGTAACCGCTATGGTCTTCGGCCTTGGAGAGCTGTGGGTTGATGGCCGTGTGCTCAATTCTGCAGCACTGCCCGGCTCGGGAGGAACGCGGCACGGCCGCAGCAACCCTGGCGGCCAGGCGGACCTGCAGCACTCTCCTACACGCGCACTTGGCAGCTTAGCCAGTGTTTCACACTCACAATCCCATAGGAGCTTCCCAGTCACCTTAAAAAATAGATACAAGACAGTGGTTACTATCCCCATTTTAGAGTGAGAAAACTGAGATTTGGGGAAGTGACTTGCCTAAGACTATACACACACACACACACACACACACACACACACACATATATACATTCCAAGAGCTGCAGGTCTGATGAGCTGGTGCAGTCCACAGCCTAAGAGGCCCCCTCCCCCAGTGGGCCACAGTGGGAGGATGGAAAGGAGCCTACAAGAGAAGAGCTGGGAATTCTCCATCAGGCCTTCAGTTCGACAGCCATATTCTTCTGATTCTTAGCCAGATAGGTTATTTCTTTCTCTGTTCTTGATCATTTGTAATTGTACAATATATGTATACATTCCTTTTTTAAAAAATCTAATAACTAGACTTCAGCCTAAAAATCCCCTTTGATAGGATCTCCAGGTCCATCCCAGCTTTTGTTTCTTTAAGAGGTATTGTACTTGATAATTTTTATTCATCTACGTGTGTGTGTATGTGTATGGATGCATACACACACGTGTGCGTAACTATTGAAGGATACATATACTGTCATCTTGAGGAAGCATATTGCCTGTATCATTCTGCAATTTCTTTTGTGCACGTCTTACCACGTCTTGGGAAGCTTCACCTATGTAGGCATACAGTTCCACCTCATTCTTTTAACTAGTGCAGAGCATTTGATGTTACGTATACCCCTTGTTTTCCAGCCATCCCGCGACTGATGGGCATCTATACTTTCTTCTCAATTTCCCACTGCCATCAGTGCTGCAATAATCACAGTGTCCCTACATCTTTGTGAACACATGTGATGTTTTCCCAGGCAGATAACAAGAACAAGAAATGGAATTGCTAGGGCACAGAGTACGTGCATCTTTTATGCTAATAGATGCTGCAGGCTAACGTTCCTTTCTTCCCGAATCTTCCCTTCTTCCTCCCTCATGATGCTCCCTCTCAACCTGGGCTGCAACAATGCACTAATAATAGTTGTTACTCTTTATTGAGCATTTATTGAATGCCAGGTCCTGTGCTAACAACACCATGTGCCTTATCTCATAACCCCACAAAAATCTTTAGACATAAGTACTATTATATTCCCATTTACAGCTGATAAAACTTAGGCATAAAGAGGTTATGTAATTTGCCCAAGGTAAGACAACTACTAAGAGGCAAAGTCGGGATTCAAAACCAGGCTGACTCCAGAAAACATTCTCTTAACCACTGCACTGATATTGTTACTCCAAGAATGCACCAGGGAGGAGAGAGGGGAATGAAGTGGATGACGAAAACAGAGGTAGAAAGGAGATTAATTTCCCTCTCTAGATAATCAAGGGCTAATCTCTTTCAGATGGTTCTAGATCATCATAAAGTTAACGTACATCTATAAATAGATGTGAGTTTTCACTCTCCTCCCTTCACAGAGGAGGGAAATGGTACTGACTTCTGCCCCCATCACAGATGGACGTGGTCAGGGCTCTAAGGGCAGACAGGTCACTACAGTACCTTTCACCTTCATCCCACCATGAACAAAAGCCCTCGATTGAAGGAGCTGTCGAGGGTTCTGGAAGACAATGTCTGCCTGGGCTGGGAGGCCAGGAAGAAAAACAGCATAATCTGTGGCCCGTTTTTTTTTTTAAGTTTTTTTGAGAGAGAGAGAGAGTGCATGTGAGCAGGAGCAGGGAGGGGCAGAGGGAGGGAGAGAATCTTAAGCAGGCTCCACACTCAGCACAGAGCCTGGCAAGGGGCTCAATCTCACGACCCTGAGATCATGAGTCGGATGCTTAACCGACTGAGCCATCCAGGTGCCCTTAAAAATTTTTAATTGCCAGTCGTTAGTCCTCAGACCAAAGCCTCACATCCTAACCCACAAACACACAAGACTGAGAATACTCAGTTTCCCTTATTCTCCAGGGAGGGAGGTTGGAGAGGCAGCCCAAGCTCCAGCATTGAAGGTTTCGCCACAGACTCCAGATTGGCCGTTCCCAAAGCGTGGCCAAAGGGCTTCTCAGAACATCTCTAATCCAAGAAACCATGCCCAGGCCTGACGAGGGTGGCGGGAGCAGAATGGGGACAGGAAGCAAGGACTGGGCCAGCACTCCTCTGTAATCATGAGCGGCACTCCAGCCAGACCTGGCCTGTGGGAAGCCCGAACAATGCTGTCTCAGACACCTGTTTTCAATAGCTCTCTGAGTGACACCAGAGACTTCTCCAAGTGTATCCATAGCAGGCCTGCTGCTAATAGAAGAAAAAAATACAATAAAAACAAAGTCTCCTAATATCAACTCTTGAAATAAACTTGCTGGTTTGTTTACATTATAAGCATTACAGGTTTGCTATAAAATATTTAAACCACATAGGGAAATTGGATTCAAACTAAAATCCACAGAAATCTTACCCCCTGGGGCAAATCACTTAACAGTTTGATATTCAGCCTTCCAGATGGTTTTAATAACATAATGACAAAAACATGAGTGCTTACTATGTACCTGATATCTTTCTACAAGCTGTGTATTAAGCTACGTAAGCTTCAGAACAATCCTATAAAGCACTGTTCACCCCATTGTAGAGATGAGGTTACAGATGAGGAAACAGGGAGGTTAAATCATTTTCCTCGGGTTACCCACCTTGGAAATGGCAGTGCCGGATTGAAATCCAAGCAGTCTGGCTTCAGAGAGCTTTGACCTGCCGTGCTACACTAGGGAGCTGTTTCTGTTTTTCAGAAATGGGCTTATAGTAAACACCGTGCTCTGCAACTTCCTTTTTTCACTCAGCAATATGTTATCAGTGTGCATGCAGAGTTATCTCACCCGTTTGCATTCACGCTGCCCTTTGCTAAGCGTGCCAGGTTTTAGCAGGACAAAACTCCACTTGCCACAAACTCCACTTGCCACCATAAAGCCCCCACCTCCGTGTCCAGCCCTTTCCTTCACACAAACCAAATTACAGCCCAAACTGAACTTCTCACTGGTCTCTGTAGTATGCCCCTTATTCTCATCCCTGTACTATTCTCACATTGGTCCCTATCTCTCCATAAATCCAGAAAAAACCCTTCCCTCATTTCTGCCCTGAAAGGCACACCAACTGGCTCCGGATTCAAGCTCATTTGACTTTGAATCCTGCCTCGGTCACTTCCTTGCTGTATGACCTTGGCAGTTCACCCATCTTAAAAACTGAAGATAAGAGCTTCACCAATAGATCAATGAAGTTACCTTTCATGCACTTTTTCTGCACAGAGCATAAGCCCTTAATGAATGCCAATTTCTTCTGCACTTCTCTGAGATCCTATCCATGCCTCAAGGTCCAGCTCTAGCCTCACTGCCTCTGCGAGGCAGTCCCTGGACCACCACCATCCCCCAACTGGCCGTAGACTCTCCTTCCTGAATCCCCTGGGAGATGTAGGCATGCCCCTCAGCACTCAGGTCACTGTCAGTGGCCTTACATGCATTTGGGTGCCCTTCTAACTTCCCTACTGGACTGTAAGCCCTTCCAAGGCCAGGAACTTAATGCATTTTGTGGGACATGGGGAAGGGCAACAAGAAGATAAAGACACACCCCCTGATGCTTCCCAGAGTTTTCAACTTGTTCTACTTCTTCCTCACACATAGCAGTGACCCCGTGGTTCATGTATATTAGGTATTCAGTGCCTGTTGAGTTGAATTACTTGGTCCCCGCATGCCTGCTCCCCCATCATCTTCTTATTGGCTCTGCAGAAGCCCAGGACCAGAAGACTTCCAACCAGCCAACCCCAAAGCACTGCTGTGTCTCACTGTGACCCCTTTTTTGCTCTAAGACATGAGTCACAGTGAGAGTGAGCTGGACACGGTGGCTCAGCCCTGGCTCAGTAGCCAGTGAGGTGAGTTGCTCAGCTTTATCCTTGCTATCTGGCTGAGCATGTGAAAACTCTGGGCCTTTCAAAACATCTGAGCCATCACAGATCAAGCTGCTTCCCACCATGACCCAGGTCTGCAGAGAGGCCCCTTCCATAGGACAAGGCAAACTTCCTACAATGGTTTTTAATTGTGCAGAAAGCATGAACTTCATTAGAGATCATTTTCTTGGTGTGACCTAAAACATTTAGCAGAAAAGAGAAACTCTTGACAGGAGCCAAGAAAAGACTGTATCATATCCAGAGAGAAGGGGCTTGGAGGACTTTGTTGAATATGCCTTGGAATATAAAAAGGTATGCTTCCTAGAAAAAAGGGTGACAAGTTCCAATAAAAGGTGTAACTCCCATGCTGCCTCAAAATTGAACATCCTGGAGATGAGAACAGGATTTTCCTCCCCCTGCAATTCCTGCTCTGCCTTTGTCACTGAGTCTCAGTTCTTCTATGCTTATAAGAAGACTGGACTATATAAAGCCTATGGGTCTGTCCAGCTGTCATTGCATAATTCTTAAATTAAGTTGGCTCATAGAAGACCCAGCAGTTAAAAACTCTTGTGTATCAGTCAGATATATTCTGGAATCCTGGTTATATCACTTGATTGATACTTGTATGTCCTGGACAAAGATTGTTTTTAAGATTCCTAAGCCTCGGTTTTCCTCATCTGTAAAATGGCAATGATTAGTATCTAGTCCCCCCCACCCCCAAAAATCATCCTAAGGATTAAATGGGAGAAGGTATATAGAGTGTTAGCCATACATGTGGCACAAAGAAATTGTGCAAAGCAGGAAAACCATGATGACTATTATTAAAAGGGGATAGGTGCAGAGCATTATGGAGCATCAAGAAGAGTCTGTTTAACTTAGCCTGGAGGTGGGGAGACAGCACAAAGTTGAAGAAGCCAGGACACAAACTGGGCCACAAAGAATGACTAATTCACCAGGTGGCAATAGTGCCAGGAGAGAATGTTGCAGGCAGAGAGAGAAGGCTTGCAGAATAGGCAAGCTGGAGGACGGGGAGCTCAAGGACACTGGAGGAGCCAGCCATCCACTGGCACCCAGGCTCAGCCCAGTCCTGCTCTGCCCTGTTCCTTCCCATTGGGACTTTTATCAACTGGAAGCCTACCTGAGAGTGGACAATTTGCTCATTATCCCAAAAATACTTACTGAATTCCTACCATAAGCCAGTAATTGTTCTAAGTTCTGGGGACAGACACAGGGATGAACAGAACAGATGTAGTCCCTGCTCTCATGCAGCTTAACTTCTAGAGAGGTCTACAAACAAACAACTTGGTAAACTATAGATTTTCTGGTCATGGGCACTGCTACAAACCCAGTAAATCAGATGATGGGACAGAGACTAATCCACTGGAGTCCACCCCAGGCTGCTTACGCTTGCACATGCACACATCATCTCCCTTAAGATTTATATCATAGGGGGGCACCTGGGTGGCTCAGTCTGTTAAGCATCCAACTCTTGATTTTGGCTCAGGTCATGATCTCAGAGTCAAGAGATTGTGCCCTGCGTCAGGCTCCACACCCGGTGGGTAGTGTGCTTGAGATTCTCTCCCTCCCCCTCCTTCTGCCCCTTGCCCCACTCATGCTCTCTCTCTCTCTAAAATAAATAAAGTCTTACCAAAAAAAGACATATCATAGGGAGATGGGCAGGTGGGGAAAGTCCCTTTCTTTTTACTGATGAGGAAACTGAAACCCTGAGAGGAGCAGTGATTCATCTAAAATCTCATGGCCAATAAGTGCCACAGACAGGTGACCTCATTCCATGCAGAAAAAGTCAAAAATATCCAGGATAAAAGATTAAAATGGAGGGGGAATGCGGAGAGCAAGTAGCAAAACAGTATGTACAGTAAGATCCCATTTCTATTTTTTAATGTTTTATTGTTTTTATATGGGGAAAAAGAAGTCTAGAGAAATGGACCCAAAACTGTTTATAGTTGTTTTATCTCTTGAGAATGAGACTATGGGGGACTTTTATTTCCTACATTAAATATTTTGGTAATGCTTGAATGTGTCACAATATATATTACTTTTGAAAGCTGAAAAAAAAGATTTTTTCAAAAGAGGGTGTCACAATCAAACTTGGAGCCCACCTAAATAAAAGACACATGCACCAGGTAGGGAAAAAAGACATTTGGCGTGGTCTGAACCAGCATCCTGTTGATTGGTTTCTCCAAGTAAAAATGAGCCTAGAGGCTAAGACTATGTGGTGTATTTGAAGGAATTTTCTGAGCAAATGGAAGTTGCTTCCCCCACTTAAGTCACTGTGCTAGAAGTGAGATGTCATTGGAAAATGGAAGGCCAGAGTTATGTTATAGACTTGGGTTTTTAGAACAAGTGAGGGAGGGAAGGTATTTTCATCAGGGTAAATGAAGCCCTACCCAATTCTTTTTGTAATTTCATAAAATCCTCCTGGTCATTAAAAAAAAAAAACAAAACTTAGAGATGGAGAGAATTATCTGACTCAATCCTTTCAATTCCCAGGGAGGAACAGAGGCCAGAGGGAAAGGGATTTGTCTATAAAGTCAACAGTGAATTAATGTCCAGCCCAGACAAGGACTGAGGACTCTTAAGTCTCTTATCACTATGACAGTTTTCCCTTAAACCTAAAGATTGTTCCACTGGTGGTGTGCAAGACAAATTTCAATGGTACAGAATAATTTTCTTTCATTTTACTTATCATGAATTTTATTGGGGTACTGGAATTTACCACTTTCATTGTAATACTAGTAGTCTCTGTTACGCTAAAAAATCAAACTAAGGGTAAAATAAATAACAGTACATGAATTGGGTAAAATTTGTCATATGATATATAGGCAATTTGGGTTTGAAGAATGCTGTACTCTACCATTCCATCTTAGACACTGCCATTGGATTGAATGGAAAATACCAGAAGGACTTGGGAAACTCAGTTCTGAGTGAAGCCTAACTGTACCTCTAGGTCTCAAACATCTTCTCGGTGTGAGTCATGGACATGGGCTGCTCTATGAATTCAAATAGTTGGAGGAAAGATGGCACATTTGGGTAAAAAGTAGGCACATTCAGCAAACAGAGCACAGCAGGGACAAGGTCACCAACAAGTATCTATTGAAACTATATTCGTAGTTTTCTGTTCCCTTCTCATGTTAAAACATCTGTGACTCCCAATCCTTTATGAACAGAAATTCCTCTAAATAATACTTATAATATTATCAGATAACATGTATTTAGAATCTACTATATGCCAGGAACTTTTCTGAAAGCTCCATATCCATTAATTATGTAATCTTTAAAGCAACTCTATGAAGTAGGTACTATAATCATCCCCATTTTGTGGCTGATGCCAGATCGTGCCAAAGCAGTGATCTGACCATCAGGGACACTGTGAGGCCAATCCAGTTCAAAGTCTTCACAGGCAGAAGACATTGTACAATGTCAGCCCCAAATCCGGACTTGACCCCCGGGAAGACGTGAATAGACAGCAGCACTATATAAATGAGAACTATGGGTGCAAAGGAAAAATCTGGTACAAACCTCATATCCAGAGATGTGCTGGGGAAGAGTGGAGGAAGTAGAATCTCTGAGGAAGAAAAGTGAGAGACTCACCCCAAATCACAGCCCTTCCCAGTGAGGGAAGGAGGCAGGGAGAACTTGACAACATGCTTCCCTCTGTTCTGCTCCCCAAAATCCTGATTTTGTTTCCATCTGTCACCATGGATTCATGAAGAGACAAAAGAGGGTAAGAAATAATATGGGGCAGGACATAAAGAGGGGACAAGATGAGGGGTGGAGAAAAGGGGAGATAAGCAGAGAAATCAAAAGGGGAGAGTCTCCTCTGGGTTCAGCCAAGACCATTCTGTGTGAGTGTCCCTCCCTCTCTGGGCCACAGTATTCTCATCTGTGAAATGGATGGCGGACTGGACTAGCTGACTTTTAAGATCTCTCTCAGATCCATCATTCTAGGATTCAGAAACAAACGAAGGAAAAGGAAGAAGGTAGAAGACCAGAAGGGGAGAGAAGTGTAGGCAGGAAGAGGCAAACACTAAGGAGGAATGATGAAAGGGCGAGGAAACAAGAGGAGAAAGAAAAGAGGTATTTCCCAAATCAGTTGGAGTCGGCCATCTTGTTGAAAGAGAAGAAAGGATTCTCCTATCAAGAATTACAGCAGTAAAAGCTTTATCCTCAGGCAGTCAGCTCCAAGCCTCCCCCTGGTGGGGGCCATGGCTGGGGGTGGTGGGGGCCAGGGCTGTCTGAAGAACAGGGGCCAGAAGCAGCCCTGGGAGGCAGGCCGGGGCAACCTGGTTCTCCCTGTCTAGGAAGGAGGGCAGCCCCTCCTCCTCTGGGCCTGATAATGGACGACAATGATTAGCATATTCCCAGGTCTGAGGGATGTCCTGGGGAAACTAGAGGATGTGCCCAAGGGGGCTACAGCTATAACATTATCACATTGTGCCTGCAAGGGTGCAATCCTGGGAGCCACCCAACAGAGAAAATCCCAGGCCAGCAAGAGATCTTCCAAGTTCATCTTCTCCAACCTCCTGCCTGTAAGCATTCCTTCGCTAATAGCCCTGTGCCAAGGGAGTTAGTACAGGGTGACACTCAGTCTTATTCTCCAGTTTTCAGAGTTCTCTGGGCCGTCCCAGACCTTGAGGCCCTTGAAGACAAAGACAGTACCTCTGACTAATGGACTACCCCCTTAATGCACAGGGCACAGTGCTGCGCACACAGTGAGCTCTCCAATAATTGATCAGTAGGTGAAATGGTTCTCTTTTCTCTCCCCCAATAATATCTATTCTGTTGCTTAACGTTTCAGTCTAAACGTTCTTCCTTTTGTTTATTCCACTGCCCCTGTTTCAAAGTCCAACCTGTCATTTGCCTGAGAGTACAGAAGCTGGTAGATACGGGCCTCTGTGGAAGTGAGGGAGAATACCCACTCTGCAGGTGACAGCACCAAATCCGGACTTGACCCCCGGGAAGATGTGAATAGACAGCAGCACTATATAAATGAGAACCATGGGTACAAAGGAAAAGACCATAGATAATTGTTCACTTCACATACCATGAGCAACTTCTGTATGCCAGGTTCTTGGCTAAGCAATTGATTTGAATTTTTTTATTCTTCCCAACAATCCTAAAATTAGAATTAAGTATTCCTAGCTTACAGAAGAAGAAACTGAGGCTCAGAGATGCTAAGCAACTCTCAAGGCCCTTAAGTAAGGGGTAAAGTCACAGTTCTAGTCCACTCTTCCGCTGACTCATCCTTACAGCACGTTGCTCAGGGTTCAGCCTAATTCGTGAACACTTCCAGCAACAAGAAACATGCCACCTCCTAATGCTGCCCCTTCCATTACTGGGCAGCCCTCCTGGTCAACACGGTCTTTCCTCCCATGTATCAGGCAGCTGTCTCCCTCTCTGAAAGTCCCCTCCACCTTCCCTGGCCACCTGGCACAAGTCAGTGGGCTGTAAAAGGTACCTCAGCTATGGAATCCGAAAAATCTGGTTCTATTCCTACCTACCACCTACCAGCCATGGCACATTCTACCAAGGCACTTCTGCCATCTTCTGCCATCTGCACCTCGGTCTCTTCATCTGGCCAAAAGGAACACAACTATTCCTCCCATAGTGTTTGGGAGAGGATAAAATAAATAACACTTGCACAGGGCTGAACTCAGTGCCTGGCAAACACTAAATATTCAAGAACATTATTTTACAGAGTCCCTCTTCCCCACTGACAACCCGACAAAGATTTGTAAAAAATGATCTCTCTGCCTAAATCTTCTCTGAGCCAAACACCCACAGAGTCTTTAATTATTCCTTACAGGTCAATTTCAAGTTTGTTTACCAGCCCAGTTGTTCCTTTCTGGACCTGCTCCAACCTGTTAATGTCCCTCTTAAAATGCAGGGCCTACAGTGGAATATAATAAATTAGCCCAGATTTGAAGTGCAGCCCACATCCCTTCTTTCCTGCCCTATCTGCCTCTCTTAGTCTTTATATTTTTCTGGAGTTCTTCAGAATTATTAGGTGTAAGCCAGACAAGCATAAAACTTTAGTGAAGAATGTTTGAATCTCACAAAAACTTTAATTTTTATTTGTAATAATAGCGAACACACCAAGTGGTTTCTCTGTGTCTGGTACCACATCAGCATCTGACACGCATTTTCTCCTTCAACCCTGACAATCCCTCCTTTTTCTGATAAGGAAATAGATTTGAAGAGGCTAAGTGACTTGCCCAAGATCACTCAGCTTTGTGAGCCCACTACTCCAACCCCCCTCGCAAAGCAAGCACATGTGGGCCCCTTCTTATATCTAAGTACTCTCAGGGATAAAAAAAAATTGGATATTATACAGGCAGAAGACATAGGCAGGGGCAATTTTATATCAAAAAAAGAAATGTCTGGCACCGGCAACATTGGACTTCTGGACTACACTGTCACAAAGGTCTCTCCTTCTCCCCTCCAGCACATGCCAATGACTATGGCTTCCTGGGCAATCTGAGTTAAGGGAGAAAAAGGAAAAAGATAAAAGTGGTCATCTCTCTTCTTTTAACTTTCACTGTCCCACCATTTCCTTCAACCCTTGCCCCGAGCAGACTCCACCTTAAAAAGAATTTTCAATGAGGAGCCTGCTGGTCCTGGGGCTGGGGGAAATAGAAGCTCCTTCACACTGGTGTAGTTTTTCTGCCTTAGAACTAGTCATACTCTTTGACTCAGCAATTTTGCGTCTAGGACATGAACAGAGGTTTGTGACCAAGGGGGGTTTTCACAGCATCATTTATAATAGCTAAAAATTGAAAATAATACCAATGCCCATCAGTAGAGGGATAGCTAAGTGAGAGCTAACACAGCCACACACTGGCATAGGCAGTCATTTATAATCATGTTTCTAAAGGTTTAATAACAAGAGAAAATGCTCATTTAGAATCTTCAGCAAAAAAAAAAAAAAAGCAGGAAACAAAACCGATTATAATCTACAGAGGAAAAAAGAAAACCCAGAAGAAATTTACTAATATGCTAACAGTAGGTATCTAGATAATGGGATTTCCAGGTGGGTTTTAGTTTGTCTTTGAACCTGGTTGTATTTTTCCAATGTGCATTTATTGTTTTAACCATCAGAGGAAAATGTTATTTTTTAAAAGGGCTGAAAGAATCTGGTCTGAGGGCAGCCAGCCAGCTTGCGAAGAACAGTTTTTGCCACTGGACAGTTTCCATCTGTGCAGCACCAATTATTACTCTGTTACCATCAGATCATCTTAATCCTATTGATTGAAAAGCCAAAGTAATGCTATTAATTTACTACTTAACAGATAAATTACTAGGAGCATAGGAGAAGGATCCCCCAGAGTACTCCTTTAGGTGTGACAGTGCGTGGTCCTCGAACATTCAAGCACAAAGCCCAAAGAAGCTTCTAGAAGTCCATCTATTTATCCCTCATCAAAGAGCCTAGATCAACCAGTTCTCTCTGAATCAATAAAAATTTATTGGATATTTATGATGTGCCAGGTACCAAAACAAGCATTACAAAAGAATTACTTTACTCTTTACAACAACTCTATGAGAAGCAACCACTATTAACCCCACTTTACAGATGCAGAAACAAAGAGAGGGTAAGTGGTGTGTCCAAGGCCACACAGCTAATAAATGGCAGAGCCTGAGTTTGATGGCAGAGTCCACGGAGCACACCCCTGTTCCAGTCTGGAAGGGAGTTCTTATTTGGGTAGCACCTTATGCTTTCTTCAACATGGTTTCAAATAGTCATTTATAAGTTAGGACAGAAGGTATCTACATTCTATGGATGAGGAAACTGATGCTTAAATATGATGAAGGGCTGGCTCAAGGTCACACAAGAAAGGAACAGGCAGAAGTCAAACCAGGGATTTCTGACTCCGCATCTGTAGCCTTCCCCATTCCCTGGCTGCTCCTCTTTGCCTCTGAGACCTGCAGCAAGAAGCAGGAGGCAATGGAATTTGGCCTCCTGGGTGGGCCCCCTATTAGTTACAAAGAGGTGACCCTGCTGGAGGATCCCACAGGGTAGAAAGGAAAGAAACCGCAGAAGGAAAAGAAAGAAGCAGCAGTGACACTGCATTCCTTCTGCAATTAGCCCTCCTTCATCCTCAAACCAGGAAGGGGCACCTTGTCGTTCCCTCATCGTCCATCTATCTTCCTTTCGTCTCATTGGGTCCCAAGGGTTTCACTGACACATCCCCTGAATTCTCCTCATTCAGTGCTTCCTACAGAAACTTATACTAAACCACAGAGGAACAGAAACTTAACACAATGCATATTCCAGTTGAGTGAACTGTTTTAGCACATGTGAACAGCTGCTCCAAAACTTACACCAAAATTCCACCTCAGAGTCGTGTACCAATTCTGCCATCAGAGCACCTTGATTAGGTCATTTAAGCTCTCCAAGCCCTCGTGTCCTCATCTGAAAAATGGAGGAGAAACTGGTACCAACTTCATAGAGTTGCTGGATGGATTAGAAAGCGTGTATGGAAAAGTTCTTGGCTCTGTACGTGGCACCTAGAAAGTGTTGAAGCATTGATGGCGATCGCTATCACTGTTAGCTAACCTCTGAGTCCGTTTCCCTCTCTATAAGATGGAGATGGTCATCCCTACTGATTTTGTAAAGCCGTAATATACAGTCATTAACCTACAGCAAGTGTTCAATAAATGTCTTTTTTTTTAATGCACAAGATGACCAGGTCCCATAATTCTATGACTCCACTTCCTTCGTCTTCCCCAAGACTTTGGAACCTGCTGAGTGAGACAAAGAAGTTCCACCCCACTGAGCAGAGCTGCAGAGCTGCGTCTCTGCTTAGAGGATTCAGGGGAATGAACAAGGGCTATTTAGAGAAGTATTAGAGCCCTGGAGCTTCCGGAAAAACTCTGTATTTACATACAAATACCCACTTCAACTAAACCCTCTCAACTCACAGTTAAGTGTTCTCTTTCTGAAGACAAGTCACTCAGTTGATTAAAGGCAGCTTCACATTTGAATCCAAGTTGCTCTTTCTACAATTTAAGGTCATTCTTCCTCTGAGCCCAGGAAGGATTGTTTATTTTCTCAACATCCTCCTATAAAATCAGTCTCCTGGATGCTTAAGGGCCACACACATCCAAGCTCCACTCATGAAAACCTCTGTTTTCTCTGGGATAAATAGCCCCTTTTTGTTGATGCATTTCCTATGGCTTCATTGCAACGTGGCTTATTTTCCACTACAGGCCTGACCTGGTATCGACTTGGGAGGGAAAAATGATATGTCTTTTTCTAATAGGCCCAGATATTCAAGCACTTACATGTCTTCACGTAGGCCTTCCTCTTTTAGTTTGGGAGCTCACACAAAGTAAGGGCTAAGGCATATTCACTACTGATACAATTAAGAGAGAAGTTTATCAGGTCAGGTCTACCTGGAAAAGTTATTTGACCTCTGTGAACCTGTTTCCTCATCAGTAAAATGGAAATAATGACCCCCAACCCATAGGATTATATTAAGGACTAAATATTGAAAATAAAGCTCTTAGTGTAATGCCTGGTACTTTATAACTACTCAACACGGGCCAGCTATTATTATTATATTATTCATATTTTGCTCAGTCACCTGGTACAATCTCTGGCTTATAGTAGGCACTACATAAATAGTTTGGGATAAATAAGTAAACAAATGAAGTAATAAATTAATGGTAACTCAAAGGAGATGATCATAACCTCAAAGTGCCTAGAGAATGAAAAAGGCTGACTGCCCAGTGAAGGGAAAGAGCTTGTTTCCACAGCATCTGTAAAAGCATGGGGCCTTTGGCCATTCAAATGACACCTGCAGTTGGTACAGTCAGGTGTATTTTAAAGATGAGTGAACTGAGATGGAAAAAATTAAATGAAAGTCAAGCTAATGCCAGAGAAATTCTGAGAAACAATTTAATGAACAGCCAAGAAGGGATTGCCCATCCCCTTCCTGTCTTTTGTGAATGGCCAAATTGTCAGGATGCCCCAGACCACACCTGGAGATCCTGGTCATGTTATGGCTCTGCCATCCGAGACCCTGAGCAGGTCTCTCAACCTTCCAGTGGAACCTCCAAGTCATCACCTGTACACGGGGATGCTGTCATGGGCATGGGACAAGGAGCAAATGCAGTGACTGATTTGGAAGTGCCATATACATGGGAAGCATTATTTGTATGAGAGTGATCATCATATTGTTCTCAACGCACACTCTCTGATTCCCAGAGTTCCAGGAATTCCCACCGGTAGTTCCAAGAGTCATGCAAACATTTTATCATGAACCACAGTGGCTCCTCAGAGGAACTTTGCAATCATTATCACTTGGAAGAGTCAACAGAGTGTAGCAGTTAATAGTGTGGGCTTTAGAGGCCAGCTGACTGGTGGCGGTGACCTTTATAAGCTATACAACCTTGACTACACTTCTGAAAATGCAAGCGTCAGCTTCCTCATCTGTAAAATGGAGGTAATGATGTCATCTTCATAGGATTGTTGAGAAGATCAAATCCAGTGACACATGTAAAGTACCCAGCACACAGTAAGTGCTAAGTGATTGGGAACTATCCCTACCTTGAGCTAATACCATGTCTTTATCTGTTTTTATCCTGTTGGTTATTTCTCCTCAATATTTACACTCCCAGGTCTTGGCAACCTCAAATGACCAATCCCTGCTGATCAGAGCAATTTTTCTTCCCGAAACTTTTTGTCCAGAAGCCCTGAGCTCCATTCTCTGCAAAGACATACTTTTCCAGTGAGATTTATCTGATTAAAAAGAAAACTGCATTGAAGGTAATGAGAGTCGTTTGCTGTCCTGTCCAGCTCGTGGGATGCACGCTGATTACACAGGGCCTGCTAAGAGCTTTGACTCTGGCAGAGCAAACCCCATAGGCCTGTTCTTTAGCACTCAAGTCTCTGAAGGATCCCCCTGGATTCCTCACACTGTAACTCATTGCAGAATGACACGATGGTCAGAGGCACGGGAAAATTTCCCCAAGTGAGACATTTGTGGGCCGTCAGTGAAATGGTTGTTGTAGAACCGTAATTAGGCACCCATTTAACAAATATCTATTGAGCCCTGACCATGGGCCAGGCTCTATGCGTCATGGAAGGAGCCTGGAAGGAAGCGTGCAAACACCATTCTTGCAGGGTCTTGCCTACATAACCCCTCAATTGCCCCAGTCCTGAGGAAAAGGAAGGCTACAGAGTGGAAGGTTGAGCTTGAACCAGAAAACACCAAGGGCTGCTGTGATTCCAGCCTTGAAACCGACACGTGGAGTGAGGAGAGAGGTCAGTTAGGCAAATCCAGTGTGGTGTGCCTACCGCTAGATCACCACGCAAGTTTGAAGCCTTAATTGTCTTACTTGTAAAATGGGACAGACATCCTACTGCTCGGGCTGTTGGCAGGATAAAATGAGATAAAATATGTAATGCTGTTTCTTGTAACCAAACAAGAAAAATAAAAACACAGCTTTTTGGAAGTAAAATGAGTGGCTGTGGGGAGTATAGACTCCCTCTCCTAGAGGAGATCACCTACAGGATTTGATGACCTATAGGAAATTCTACCCTCAACGGACTGGGTTTGAGGCTCTGTGATGCTATAGCAGGGCCAGGACTAGGGTGAGACAAGTGAGGCACCCGGAACACCACATTTAAAGAGGGGCTCACTCTCAGGCCCCTGCAAGGGCACACACAACCCTGAGAATGAGTGCCTCCCTCAATTTCCCAAGGAGCCTCCTCCCCTCCCCCCTGCTGCCAGCCTGCTTTGTGGAGAGACAGAAAATAAAGCAGAAGAGTTGGCAGATGGGAGGTTATACAGAGGAACAGACCAGAAGCAATGATAAGGTATATGAAACCTCCCTAGAGATTCCCACTTCCCTAAGGGCAGGGGAAGGACCAGATGGAGTCTCAAGGTTCCTTCCAGTTCCAAGGATCCAAGATTTTATCTTTCCTGCACAAGAGAATCGTATTCAAATACATGTGCTTTCTGACACAGATAAGGTTTTCTTATAGGGAGCAGATATAGCTGGGGGAGGTGAGCCAGGAAGGGAGAAAGAGGTGTTGTCCCATAAGTCCCTAGGGAGAAGTGGGCTCCAAGCATGCTGAGTGTGACATTCTGCTCCCAGGGGTGCTTAGCAAATCATGAAGCGAGAATAATAAGATGTCAGGCCCTCCCTGGCCAGCCTAAGCCCCTTACTGCGATCAAATCAAATTGGAATTTCACAGCTGGTCATGAAAAGCCAGATGTTGACCTAAGGATGCAACCCAGGCCAAGCTGAGGGCGACCAGCAGGGCCCACACTGTACAGCAACCCCCAGGTTCCCGGATGTCCGAGCTAGGGGCCAGGAAACTGGTCAAGTCCAGAAGGCCAAAGAATGTCAGTCGCACCACTTCCCAGGAGCCTAGGACACGGAGCCCTCCCCAGCACCTCTCCCCCTACCTTTCCCCAGGACAGCCCACAGGCAGAAGAAAGAAAGAAAGCTTTCCCCTCAAAATGCACAACATGGACAATGGCAAGTGTTGGTTCTCTCTGAAAGTGCAGAGGCTAAAATTAATAAAACTCAGAAAAATTCTCTGATTCATGTCCCCACCTTCCCCTAAACACTGCCTTCCTCCTCTGAACCACCATAGCAATCCAGTTATGCCACCTGAGCTGGGTGGCAACCTCCGATAATTATTTATGTACCTGATCTGTT
This sequence comes from Eumetopias jubatus, assembly GCF_037043125.1. Classification (NCBI taxonomy): domain Eukaryota; kingdom Metazoa; phylum Chordata; class Mammalia; order Carnivora; family Otariidae; genus Eumetopias; species Eumetopias jubatus. The sequence goes on from NW_028274811.1 coordinate 110,960,507, forward strand.
CTGTCTGCTTGACTATAAACAAGAGGGCAAAGGCCACTCCTCAACAAATGATTATTGATTGCTAGCACATGCCAAGCACCTAAGGATACAGACACAAACTCTGCCCACATGGAGGGCTTCTTCTGTAGGCAATGACATGTTCATCTGCATCCCCCCGATAGCGCCGTATACGTAGAGTGGGTGCTTAATAAATCAGAAAGATCAGAGGATTTCACAGCAAGAGGGCCTGCAGAATTGAGACAAACTAGCACTCCACAGTCTAGTCCCTCGACAGACTGATGATCCATCCTCCTACCTCCCCTGCTGGGTCGAGTCCCAGAACCGCTCTCTGAGCAGCCACCACCAGCTGAACGGAGTGGGCACACAACACGAAACAGTGCATTGTGCCTGATCTAGTGCCAATCTGCCATTTCACAGGTGAAGAAGCTGAGGGCCACCTATGAGAAAGAATTAGCCCGAGACCACATAGGAAGTTAGAGCTGGCGCTACAACTACACCCTTGCTCCCCAGCTCCCACCTTAGTGTGTTTTCCTCTGTTCCACGGCGACCTTCAAAACTGTGTCATAGTAGATACCCATGGAAGCACAGCGCAGACTTTCAAATAACCTTTGACTAGTTGACCAGGTGCTTTCTGCACAGAATAAATACCCTCTCATTGGATCACCTCCCTGCCAAGACAGAGGGGAGAGATATTCTAGCCCACGTCTGGGGACAAGTTGCCTGGAAACCAAGTTGGACACCCCCCACTTGGAGATGTTTTTGGAGGGCCCATTCCCCAAGCTTGGCCAGACCACAATTCAGTATAACCAGAAACAGCTGAGAAATCAGGATGGATTCCTTTTACTGTAAAGGGACTAGGGAGGGGTAATCGTCCCTTAACTTTTAGACCCACCGTAAGGACACAGACCAGGGGAGCCAATCCCTACTACTCCCAACCTCACAGACTCAATGTTTCATCCTCACCTCTTGACATTGTTCTCTCTCCCCGCCACCGCCCTTCCCTCCCTCACACACGCTAAACTTCTTTCAGTTCTCCAAGTCCTCTCTCACCTCTAGACTGAACACGTGCTGTACCTTCTACTCAAAGCACTCCTCCTCCCCTATTTCTTCCAAGCCAACCCCACACCCCACCTTCAAGCTCTATTGTAAAAATCGCTTTCCCCGCAAAGCCTCTTGCAAAGCCCCCACCCTCCCCTAAGTGCAGTCAAGTGCCCATCCCTTGTGCTCACTAAGCCCCTTGATTATAGCACTGGCCGCACCCAGGCACCTTCCCATTCACGTTCTCCTCTCCCTGCTCCACCTCCCTTCCCCTTCTCAGCCTGCACCTGCAGCTTCTCCTCCAGCCCTGCGCACCTCTCCCTAGGTTACCCTCTGCCTGTTAGTCTCTCTTCTGCCCCTCACCTTGTTCTTCTTCCCCGTTTCCCACCCTGGACCTCCCCACTTGTCTACCCATGTTGAACCAAGGAGATGGAATCTGTCGGGGGAAGCCCCTCTGCTAGCCTAGAATGTGGTGCCATGCCGGGTATAACTGAAAACTGTTTCTCCCCAGTATTGTTGCCAACTCCAGTTCATTTGAAATTTGGATTGACAGCTCCATATTGATTCCCTATTTCCAATCGATGTTGCAACAGGAGAATGAGAATCTGAGCATTGATCTGGCCTTTTTTCCAACAAATCCCTGGAAAATGAGTTGTTCCATTGGAGAGAAATCTCGAGACTGGATTGGAAAAAACCAAGTCACAAACATGTTCACGTTACCTCAAACGATTCCAGACAAATTTAGATGCCAAGACCAGATGTGTGAAAAAGAAAAAGAAAAAAGAGGAAATATTACAGACTAATAAAATGATAGTTTAGGGCCAGAAGGACTCTTAGAGATTATACTAAACCCCTTATTTTATAGCTTAGAAAACTGAAAGCCACAAAGGGGAGTGACTCTCTGAAGATCACACAGCCCCCACTTCACTGTGTCCCCCTGCCTCCATCCCCCCACCCCCGGCTTGGAAACCCACTCCTGGATCTTTCCATGGTCTCTTTCATTAGGAGTCAAAACTGAGTCCTTTAACTACCAAAGTCTCCCTGTGTGACAAATCTCCTGACTTAAAGGTGACAGGGAGTTTAATACTCTGTCCAGTCACTGCAGCTTTGGCCATAAAGCCTTCCCAGCGAGGGACAGACCACTTGGTCCCAGAAGACCTCACTGTCTTTCTGAAATTACTATTAATCAAATCTGTCTCAACTGAGTCTGATTCACTCCATTACATCACAGTAATCCCTGAAACAATCTGCATCATTTCCAAATATTTTCATAGGGTCAGCAAATCCTAACAATCCAATGTCTCATTTCTCAGATTCATCCCCAGCTTCTCTGTTCAGTAGCTCACAGTTGATAAGCAAAGTTTCAAGTTCACCAGAGGTAGTGGTTCTAAATGTGCAACAAGAGCTCCTTGATGCATATTTACTCTGCACAAAAGCACAGAGCACAGATTTACTATAGGGGGCCCTTGAATTAATTCTGTGCAAAATGTGCTTTCTAAATATAGACAGAAATGTACAATGATTGTCAAGTGGAGGGGCATGGCTAGTTTCACATTCAAATGGAGGCTCTGTATGTGAAAAAGAATTAGGGAAATTTGGGTCTAGGGCAGTAAGAGATGGGGGATGACTGGGGGTGGTTCATACACAATACCAGTGAATTATGATTGAGATCGTTCTCTTTCAAGTTCTCATTATCTCGAGAAGAAGGTCTAAGTCAGGTGTTAATGTGTCTCCAACCTTTTCACAATACTTGCTGGTCTTCCCCTGGGACTCCAGGCAGGTCTTGGGTTCCGAATGCTGGTAATCAACAGCGGGTAACTAGAATTTTAGTCTTCTCTTTTTCTTTCATTTTCACTGCTTTCCCTATCTGGGTTATGTCTATCACGGCAAATAATACTGTTTTTTCATTTGCAAGTCATGAAATATCAAGTTGGGTGTTTAAGGAGTTAAGTTTGAAAGAAGTGAGGCAATTTAAGGAAACATTGTAGCTGACGAGGAGAGGTAGCGCAGGAACAGGGCTGAAAATGTGAAAGCGATCCCCCAAAAACCAACTGGTATGGGATACCAGTTGGGACTAGTGAACCTCAGAATTTCAAAGATTTTCGCTATGAATCACTTGAGGAAACAGGTCATGGGGCGACCCACAACTCTTTCTTCTCCATGTTTCAGTGTGGTGAGTGCAGTTGTGTGCGTCAGAATTGCCGAGTCAGACTCCTGCTCTGATGTTCCCGGATGTCAGAGAATATCACAAGCTTCCAAGACAAATAGTAATAATAGCAGCGACGTTATGGATACACTTCACAATTTACAAGGCTTTCCCATACATTGTAGCTTTTGGATGAAGCAACCCTTCTGTTGTTAAAGTGCTGTGTGACCTGAGGGCAGTTACTTAACCTCTCAGAGTCTCCGTGCCCTCAATTCAGCTCCCCATGCCAGGGCTTGTAGTGGGTCAGTGGCCAGGTAACCAGACCACAAATGCTGCAGACATGAGAGCTAGGGGGACTGGAGGACCCCTCAGCTTGGGGGAGGATTCTGGTATTAAATGGCACATTTGGCTAATAGCAAATGGTAGGGGACACTTTGGGGCACAGTCATTCTCTCCCCATACGGCATAATAGGATTCAGGCTTATGAAAGAGGCCTAAGGGCCAAGAGATGGCTGGTTCTCTTGGAGCTGCTGGGAAGGAGTACTGTGTTCCCAAATCTTATTATCTGAGAGGAGGGGCTAGGGAGAGAACAGGAGCTTATGAAAGCTTCATACCCGCCACTCCTAGAAAGGTTCTAGAAGTGAATGATAGCAGCAGAAAAGTCGTAAATCACCAGTTGCAGGCCTGTGGTCCCTTTTGCTCACGCCAAAGCCACAGAGCAGCCATGAGTCTGGTGCTGAATGGGGAAAAGGCTGGGACTGCAGTACTAACTGTGGGCCATGGAAGGCATCCAGCACGACTTCCCAGCCATGTAGGGCCAACAGTGCAGCTGAAAGCAGCAGTGAGACCAGAAGATGCCCCCAGAAAGGCTCCGAACTGCTTCAAGCGCACGCACGCACACACACACACGTACACACACACACACACACACACACACACACACAGAGCAAGGCAAGAGCAACAATATACTGAGAGCCCACTACGTCCCAAAAACTGTCCTAGGTGTTTTTAGCTGTGCTACCACGGTTACTGCTCATGTAAAACTAATTTGACCTATGAGGCAACTCAAGTTCAGAGAGGTGAGTAACTTCCCCAAGGTCATACAGCTTATAAATAAGTGAGACAGGATAAATTCCAGTCATCTGTTCTTTTCACTCTTTTTGTGCTAGCCTATATTCCATCTCACAGTACATTTCGGAAACACATACATGCAATGCGCATACCACATACATACATCCACACAAGCCTTCAACACACTCACACCCTATACCCCACATGCACACACACAAACACCGTACTTAACAACACTTTCACACGAACATAGGTATTCACATGTTTGCACATATGTATCTATGTAACACAATCCACCGCACATCCACAAGTACCCCATCGCATCCCAGTCCCCACACACATCCATACACATTCACCCACTTGCACACATCACACCTAGAAACCTGCCCACATCACACCCACTCACAAACATCCAAACTCACACACACAAAAAAAACAGTAAAATGCATTTGTCCCTCATCCTATCAATCAAAATGAGCTCTTAAGTATATGGATAAGGGATCTTCAGGTTACATAACATGAGTGTCGAAATAATCCTGAAATACCTTCTGGAATTGCACAGGAATACCAGATTGCTTTCAGTATTCTTTTTACTGGAAGAATAGTCTAATTACTTTAAAATTGTTAATCCGTACATGAATATTTATGAATACCCTACTAACCAGAATATTTTATTAAAGTAGCATCGTATTCATTCATTCATTCACTGTGCAATCACTGAGTATCAATTATGTCTCAGACACCATGGTAGACACAAACAGGGGATTAAAAGAACAAATAAACAGTAAATAAAAACACCATGATTCCTGGTCTTCAAACACAAACACAAGTAATTATATTACCAGGTAGCATGGTCCAGGACCTGGTGAGTGAGGGATGTGACAGGAAAGGGGGACGAGGAGACAAGATGGCTCTGGAGCTCGTAGGCTAGACAGTGGCCAAATGCTGGTGCTGTCTGGGGAAGCGGGCTCTGGAGGAGCACATTCAGAGAGGAAGCTGGGGCATTCAGTTTGCAAGATAAATTTTAGGCACAGGCAGGACATCTAGCTAGACACGCCCTGCAGGTGTTTGCAAATGAAGAAAGGGGGCTTCTGGAGCGGCCAGGCGAGACAGACTTGAGAGCCATCCATTAGAGGTGATCACTTAAACTGTTACAACCGAGATCAGAAACAAGCCAAGGCAAAGAACAAGAGAAGTTGAGTACAGATCCTTGGGGAACATGATGTCCTACTTGGTTAAGTGACAGAAGCTCCCATCTTATGCAACACACACACACACGTGCGTGCACACACTCATCCCTCTATGCATGCATGTCCTTCAACGTACTAGCTTCTGACCGCACCACACACCACAGTTACACTTGCTCCCAGCTATCTCCTGGTATCAATTCAGGACTAGGAAAGCTCAGTTGCCCAAAGCAACCCAAAGGACTATTCTTTAACCCTTCAGCTTCCAATCTTGACTCTTCCTAGAAATCTGCACAGCTTTGAGAGTGTGGCAGGGGGACAGCCACTGTTCTTAGACATCGGTAATCCATGCCGCCGCATGAATGAGGACCTGAGAGTACTTTGTTGCGTGGGGGCTGGTGACAGAAACAGTGTCAAGCACCCCAGCAGTCTGATCTCAGATCCCCCAGTCTGGACACACTGAGGCAGACTGGTTTACTCTGGGACCTACGTCAGCCTCTTCCACTAACTGTACCTCAATGTTCCCAACTGAGCATTTTCTAAAGTGTATGTTTCATGAGATGGTAGTCCCCTAAGTATAGGCCTCTAAGCTTGTTTAAGCTTCTGAGAAGACTCGAGGTAAAGATGCCTGGTTAAATTTCCGTTCCTGAATGTATTTGACTCGGGCAACATTTTTTTTTTTTAATTAGTGGCTGATTCTGAAGAGGAACTTTGGGGAAAGGCTAGACTATGAGATCTCTAAGACTCTCTCTGGATGTGCTATTCCCCAGACCCATGAGAGTGCAGGCACCTAAAACCCAGGGCTGGGCCTCCTGGGAAGTTAACCCCTCGATCTCCTCCCCAGGGAGGCCCCACAGCCGAGTGTGATTGCACAGAACCACAGAGAGGCAGCCTGAGGAGGCAGCAGCTTCTTCGAAGCGTGAGACACACAGCTGCCTGCCGGGATCCCATGTTGGCGAGTATCTGGCCAACGAAACAGTTTAACCTGGCCTTTCCTCATTCATTAAGGACCCACACTGCCCGTTTCTCAGGCTGAGAACACTCTGGCGATTCTGGGGTCTGGGCAAGGCTGGCGTGGAATTGCGCGGCTGTCACTCCGGGCGAGGCTGGCGTGGGATCGCACGGCCGTCACTCCGGGCGAGGTTGGCGTAGGATCACGCGGCTGTCTTCAAACCCCTGCTTTCCTCTCTCCTTTCTTAGCCTTGCTGCTTCCAAGGAGGCTGAAGCTGCCCGCTCCGTGCCCAAGCCTATGTCACCCTCGGATTTCCTGGATAAGCTAATGGGGAGAACCTCTGGATATGACGCCAGGATCAGGCCCAACTTTAAAGGTGAGTAAACTTTCCTTCCAGATCCTTAGGGATCTGCTTTCCTGTATCACAGAACCAAGCAGCATGGTTTTGTATGCAGATGGTAAATACACGGTATGAATCCCGAGACTCTTTCCTCGCCCACAGGCAGACATTGTTAGTGGGTTCTGTCTCCTCCCCGCCAAGCCCAAAACAAAGCCTCAGAGAATCCCCCTCAGCAGTACCTCTGGTTGCCTGGAGTTAGCAGGTGAATTAAAACCTATTGGCTCCTTCTGGTATAATGGACAGATAGACAAACATGAAATGTGGAGAAATGGGTCCACGTTTTGCCTCAGGCACAAACATATGCTCTGAACTTTGATAAGCTTCTTCCTTTCTCTGGGCTTCAGTTCCTCATCTCTGCCGGGATAGAGGTGGCTCTACCTGTGGGTTTTAAACTGTGCCCGAAAACGTTGCTGAGGGAATAATGAGCAAGCCCACCCTCACTTCTCTCCCAAGCCGTCCTACTTTCATTTGTTTTAGAGAAGAAACTTCCAACTAAAATTCATCGGCTGAAAGTTCCCAGGGATTGATATATAATTCTGAAACGTTCTAGTCTAACTCAGAGTCACAATTTCAAATGGCTACAGGGATTAGGCAGGTCACTTAAATGAGTGAGGTGAGCCAAAAGTAAGGCCAAAGGGAGTTGTAGCAACTGTGGAGAAACAGAGGTGCAGGCCCCTCGAAAGGGGACAGCCTCTCCTTCGCCCCAGCCCACAGTTACCCTGCAGGAATCAGGGCCCCATGTTGCCAGATCATCCAATATTCTAAGAAGAGCCAGAAATCAAGATTTATGCAAAATTTCCTGATCCCGAAAACATGCAAATTCAAACAAAACGTGTTTGTGAGCCAGATATGTCCTGTGGGCAACCAATTTACAAATCCTTACCAGAGTGATCTGAGAAGCTTCTTTGAGCTCTCGGGGTCCTACGAGATCCTGACGTCTGTTACGAGAGGAGGCAGGGCCCCTTTGTCCGTGGACACCCCAGAAGTTGCAGTAATCTCAAGCCGCTGAGCAGACTTCTGCAGGTGTGGTCATGAGGAGCTCCTGAGGATCCTGTGCACGCCGACTGTTCTCCCAGGACCCCTGCAGAAATCTTATTTCAAGGACCAACTGCCAGCCTTCTAATCAATTCTTGATTCTAGACGCCCTTCCTCACTGTTCCGTTTGGCTCAAGTCCAAGACCAAACAAGGGAAGTGACAGCTGGTAACAGCTCCCTAATATTTGCTTACCTTACTCCCCGTTCTCTAAGTACCTTTCTCAGAGAGCTCTGCAAAAGGAAGGTGGCCTGGGAGATGCACTGGGGTGGGTCGTTGGGGCCCTCCTCCCACTCCTGTTTACCTCCAGGCTCCTCTGGCCCCTTCTCCTGAGGCCCGATCTTTCAGCATCCTTAGCATGACCTTGGTTCCCTCAAGGGCAGGTAAGTCAGGACCAGGGTTGCTGCTATAGTGTCTGGACCCCAGCCCCTCACCAGCGTCACAACCGCAGACACCCAGAGGGATCAGGTATGACACATAAGTGAAGCAGGATGGGGATAAGAGAAAACCAGAAAGCACAGGCTCAGGGAGCTGCCAGGTAGGAATGCAGGCCCAGGGCAGCAGGCCTTCCAAGATAGGACTTGAGTCTAGGGTTTTCTGTGAAATCTTCCAAGTTGGCAGCTAAATGACATCTTTTAGAAACACCATTGGCCAAATCGAACACGTTCAAGAGCTGACCACCAGGTTGCCTCCCGCGCCTGGGACAATTTTCCAGAATTCCGGCCCACCACTCCCCCTGGTGGGCTCTCTCGGAACTCCATCCTGAGTGCTGCGGTCTAGCTCTCTGAGAAAGGAGGAACTCGTTTGTTCAATGTGTATTTATCCAGGGTTCATGTGTTAGTCATCCTTCATGCAGAGCACTGCACTTGCACAAAGATGGCCCTCAATAAACCTTTCAAAAGTGAATTAATGAACGAATGAACCAAAATATATGCTAAGGCTTAGAGCAGTTAAGTGACTTTCCTGAGGGATGCCGTCAAGACGAGGATTTCCGCTCAGTTAGCTACATGTACTCAATTCTTTGTCTAATGCTAGTGATTTGTTGATTTGTCTATTCATTCATTTATTTACTTACTTATTTGCTTAGCAGTGGACAGTTTTAAGAAATAAACTTTCACCCAGACTATAAAATTATTGAATCAGGACCCTTCTCCCCAGTCTGAGAGCCTTACTTTGAACATCCGGGCCCCAAATCTACAGGACTAGATAATGTCTTAGGTTTTTCCCAAACCCGCAGTGTCTCTACCCCCTTCAGTCCCCTCCAAGTTGGGCTCTGAGCAAGGTACATCTTTCTAGAACACCCCCTCCCCCACCCCCATGCCCCAGAAACTGGGAAGCAAGGTTTCTCTGCTCTCCCTCATGGTAAGAGCCAAAACGTTGGCATGAGGGTTCTCCTGCCCCTGAGTCCTCTGGTCCCTTCACATTTCCACTCAAGGCACAAATAGCATTCCCAAAACCCCATACAAACCACAGAGCTCCCGAAAAGGCTGTGTAGATAAGGCCCCGTGACCCTAACACAAGAGGAAGAGGCCTGTGTTGTTTGAAAACTCCACAGAGTGATTAATCACCCGGCAGTTCCCTTCAGGTACCAGAAACCTTGCCTGCTCTTGACTCTCCTGAAGATGGGGTGGCAGAAACAGCAGGCTCGGTCTGCAGAACACAGTGGCAATACAAACCAGAATACAGAAGAAAAGCGTGCAAAAACTGGAATCCAGTCCTCCCACCGCTGACCTGATAGTGTGACGCGAAGGCCATCACTTGACATATCTGGGCCTCTGTTTCTGCATCTGTAAAATGATCCAGTAGGATCTAGGCCCTTCTAGCGCTGAGAGTCTGAATCTTCCTTAAGACTTTGTGTAGAATAATGGCTCCCAGGATCAGGGGCACAGCCTAATACAAACACATACACAAAAGCAAAATTAAACTTTAATATTTAATGAAGTATATATATTATCCTGCTGCCAAAGGCAGCTGGATTGTAATTTTCTTGAGGATAATTTAATTTCAGATTTATATCAATGAACCGCACCTCCCCATGGGGTCCCTTTGGCTGGCGCCCTCTCACACACATAAATCAGGATCTAATTTATATGGGAGTCACAGCAGCAGACGCTTGCAGGGCCTGGTGGGAACTCTGAGTGCGTCATTTCAAGGCACGGGCAGTAACTCTTTGGGGCATTTTAATGGCATGAGACCGAATGAAAAGAAAAGCCTGGGTCTGAGTCTAAATGAGGGGGGAAAGAATTTTAATGGGTCTTTGTTTAGGTGGAAGTGACAAGGAGGCAGATTTCCACTCAGCAAAAGGGAAATTTTTTAGCAGACAGAAGTATCCAGCTATGGAAAGAGCTGCTGACGACGAAATGAGTTCCCCACTATTGGAGGTGTTCAAGCACTCAGCCTTGAGTGGGCAGCTGGTGCCACTATAGCAGTGGTCCCTAAACTTGGCTGTGCGTGAGAATCACCCTGTTAGCTTGTTAAACAATACATTCTGGGCTAAGCTCCAATGATTCAGGTTCACTGGGTCTGGGGTTGGGCCAAGGAATCTGCAGTTTAAATGGTTCCCCAGTGATTCTACTGCAGTTTCGGAAGAAATTGATGAGGTGACCCTTAAGACACCTTCCAGCCCCCAAATCCTGTAACCTTGTAGTTCACATGGATAGCTTCCATAAGGGAATTCCAAACCAAAGGAGTGCAGGGTGTCTACCCAGATCAACAGCTACTCTCCCAGACTTATGGGGAAATTGTAACCCAGAAACAGGAAGGGGCGTGCCTGAATCAAATAGCCAATGAGTATTGGAGCTTCAAAAACCCAGGGAGCCCGGCACTCCCTTGGAGGGAAAACCTGGATTCCCACCACAAGACTGGGTCCCTTCCTGCACACCAAGATTTCTGAAAAGGAGGAAACTTTGACTGAGTTTGGGTAAAATGTTTGGGCTACTTTTTAAAGAGGGACAGAGAGGAATGGATAACAGGGGACACAAAGACATGTGCTTCCTTCTTTCCACAATCAGAAAACTTGGGTGTGAGTCCTGGCTCCACCACTTGCTGGCTAAATAAGCCCAAGGAAGTTATTAAAACTCTCAGCTCCACAGCAGGGACAGTGATTTTGGCCTGGCTCCCTCAGGACCTCATGGGGATCAACAAGAAAGCAGACCTGAAAAAATTCACAGGTTGCACATTGCAATTTTCATGTGAAGGATTATGAGCAAGTCTTTCCCACCTTCAAGGTCAGCTCACGGTTTATCATTGTCATGAGGTCTTTCCTAATGCCTTGCTCCCCAGAACCTCTATTATACCTAGACGCCTACTGTTTATAGCAATCTTACCCATAGTCTCACACTCCTCTCTGGTTATTTTCTGTTGGCCCCCTTGTCAGCTCATGGGGAAGCCCAGTGCTTAAAATCCAGCATTCTACCACTCTGTGACCTTGAGCATGCCCCTTCCTCTCTCCGAACCTCTCTCCTCCAAGTACAGCCAGTCACCAGCTTTGGAATTAGAGAAATCTGAACTCCAACCCTGGCTCAACCACTTACTAGCTGTGTGGTCATGAACAAATAACCTCTCTGAGCCTCTGTTTTCTCATCTGCAAAATGGAGGTAATAACCATATCTTCTGGAGTTGTTGAGAGGATATAATGAGATAGTATCAGTAACATTCTCAGCATAGCAGCAAACCCTGTGATGCTCAGAAGGTAACTGCTCCAATTAATAGTATAAAAACGAAGAGATTGGGTTTCAACTGGACAGAGGTCCCCTAACAATGAGATCCCAAAGAGCAAACATTCCTCCATGTCTTTCCTATCCTTTGCAGTAGAATTCAAAAACCTTGCCTGGAAAGTATTTAATAAAGACTTATGGACTTCCCCTGAGGTTCCCTCTGGATTCCTCAGCTGGTAATTCCCATCAACGCCCTTTCAGGCAATCATCCTTGGTTCATAAGTTCAAGGCAAGGAACTTGCTGTTCCTTGTGATTCCCAAGATGGCCTCCAAATGTTGGAGCCGTAAATACATTTCAGCCACAAATTAGAAGGCAGCCAATGGGGTTTGGGGAAGGGATTTCAGCCATATGGCAGGATGATGAATCATCCTGTGTTAATGAAAGTACATCCTAGCTCAGCCTCTGGTGTTCTGTACCTGGTGCTTGCTTGGGAACCAGGGAATCTGGCATAGTGATGTGGCTGGGAGTCCCTGCTGCTCAGGGGTGGGGTGGAGGGCATGTAAGGGTCTCCTCTGCCAAGAGGGATCCATCCCTGAAGTCAGTATTCCAGGAAGGGGTCCTATCTTGTGGGTTCCTTCCTGACCATGGAGTTAAGCAGGAAATCTCTCTTGATTGGCAGGTCCCCCAGTGAATGTGAGCTGCAACATTTTCATCAACAGCTTCGGTTCCATTGCTGAGACAACTATGGTGAGTGAGTCAAAATACAGGCTGCTATTTCCTGCTGGGGACGTCTCACTCCCAGAACTATGTACCCTCTGCACTGGGCTTCCCCAAGGAGAGGGGGAATCTGGTGTTTTTTTCAGATCTCCAGTGCATACCGTGCGACTTGGGCATTTTTACTGTCCTATTCAATGTTCTGGGTGAAGACACACATCTGCAAATGGCCAAAGAGACAGCAGAGCTAGCATATGCCAAACACCCAGGATAACAGAAACAAAATTATAGCAACAGGCTAAAGTTTTAGATGAAAAGAAAATGTAGAAATGCCTGGGTGGCTCAGTCATCTAAGCATCTGCCTTCGGCTCAGGTCATGATCCCAGGGTCCTGGGACTGAGTCCCGCATCGGGCTCCCTGCTCTGTGAAGAGCCTGCTTTTCCCTCTGCTTGCCACTCCCTCTGCTTGTGCTCTCTCTCTCTCTGACAAATAAATAAATAAAATCTTAAAAAAAAAAAAGAAAATGTAAAGAGCTGCTTGTAAGAGCAGAAGACTGCTTCTAGAAGCCTCAGTGGGTCTACTGGGTTGATTTGACTCCTCTCTCTGCTTTTGTATATATTTCAACATTCTCATAGTAAAAAGTTTAAAATATATCAACTATACTGGAAAAAAAGACCAGAAGGAAAAAATACCAAAACATTAATAGCAATTATCCCTGGACTGCAGACTTATGGATCATTTTTAATTTTCTTCTTTCAGTCTTTCCCTATTTTTTGAATTTCTGCAAGGAGCAAATACTACATTTGTGATTATAAGTAAATGCAATGATACTTTAAAAATTTTTTCTCAATCCTTGAAAACAAAACAAAACAAAAAATAAATTGTACTTGTTTTGAAGGGAGTGATCTAGCTCGTGAGAAAGGAATTAAAGCAGCCTAAAGTCATCTCTTTATGAGCCAAGTGAGAGCAGCCAGCCAGTCACCAAGTCCTATAGACAGATGTTACTGCCAGGAAATCCTCTAAACCACCCATTTCTGGACATCCCCCTGGCCCTAGTCAAGTTCAGGCTTCCATGGGGCTTGCTCACATTACTGCAGAAGAGTCTGAACTCTCATCCGGCCCCACACCGAGCCTTCTTTCTCAGACACTGGTCTTTCTGAAATACAGATCCAATCACACCATTGCCCTGTTCAACACCTCCCTGGTGGCTCCCCTTACCTTCAGCATTAAGCCCCAATTCCTTTGCAAAGCATAGAAGACCCTTGGTGATTCTGCCCTGCTTCATCTCTTCTTTCTCTCTCTCTCTCGCTTCCCCTTCTGGATAATGGAAAGGCCTAGAGTTCTCCAGACAGGTGTGTCTCTGTCTGATGCCATTGAGGACTCTGCCTAGAGCACCACACCAGCCCCCCTTCCCTTGCTGAGTCCTTCCTATTCTCCTCTAAGTCTATGCTGGAATTGCCTGCAGAGGCAGCCTGCATACTCTCACACATGTGTACACGTGTGAGTTCACCTGCATGCTTGCCCCAAGGCTACGATGAGTTCTTCCCACCCATTCTCGTGACACATTTTACAGTGGCCTTAATATCACTTACCACTCGGGGTGTAACATGTAACAGGGTTAACCGTCTGCTTATTCATCCCTGCTCTCGCTATAACGTAACTTATTTCTGGGGTGGAATCTTGTCTCATTTCCTGTGGTAACCTCAGCAGCTGGCACGGTGATTTAATAATGGGTACTCAATAACTTCTTAAAATAAATAAACCAATCATCAAGTATAGTGTCTGTTGATTCACACAATTATTTGGTCCTAAACATTTATGGAGATTAGATCTAATCTTTCAATCCCGGACTGGTAAAAATCACTGAGCTCTATAGGTCATGGGGCAAATGGTCCAAAATCTGTCCTTTTGCAAAGAGGCCTGTCTTGATAGGGTCAAATAGACCCTGCCTGCCTCCAAAGGACAACTGATCAAACTCCCTAAAATTTAATAGGCCTATTATCTCCAAACAGAGATGATCCCACCTGTTGACTAGGAACAAACATGGCTGCTTTTCACTGGGTATCCAGGTCAAAAAAACAAGTTTTTCCACACTTCGAATGGATGTCTTGAGAGCTCCTAATGCTTTTCTTCTTGTCCCTCCCAAATCAGAAGCACATTGTTCATATTCTCTGTGTGGTGACACTCTCCTTCTGGAATGGTACATAGTCGTCAGATCAAGTCAGGGACCTCCCAGTTATGTAAAGAACTTGGTTCTTTGAGAACAGGTGTACATACCTGCTCTCCAAGCCCATCCCAACTTGTTTCCCTACAATGGCCACACAGAGATCTATTTCCTGGACACAGATTCCTCCTAAAAGAATAGCAGTTTGCCCTTAGCTTGTGTGGTGGTTACAAGCCAGGCTCTGGCATCACATAGACCGGGCCTCACTCACTATATATAAGGAGTCAGTTTGCTTCATGTCTTTAAGCCTCGGTTTCCCCATCTATAAAATCCCAGTGGTGACTAACATACTGACTTCATCGAGGTATCATGGGTGGAAATTATGTGCAATAAAGTTTTTGTCACAGTAAATGCTTTTTGTCAGTACTCTTAATGTTTCCCATGATAATGTTGATGATGATGATGATGACAATAATGGAGCCTGCAAAGCTGTAACTGGTCAGCTGTACGATCCTGAGCCTCCATTTCCCCTCCCCCATGTCTCCTGCCTACCTTTCCAGACTTCAGTCCTGCTGCATTTTGCTCTCTATAGAGACAGCGCAGCAATTAAGACACAATCTTCCATGGACAGACAAAACTTAAGGTTCAGCTCCGTGACCCTGGGCGGGGTAGCCTGAGTCAGCCTCCTCATCTGTAGAGTGAGGTACGAGTAGCATCCACCTTGTGACGTGTTGTGAGGATTAAGAGATAAAGCATAGAAAATGTTAAGCACGGGGCTTGACACAAAGTACACACGCAGTGAATATCAGCCATTATTATTAAATACCGCTTATAATTTTCAACACATTTCACACCCACTCTCTCATCTGATTCCTTCACTAAATACTTGGTCTTCCGACCACTCTCTACACAGGAGACATGGTAGACACTATGTCCCCCAGTGTGCAGCTGAGGAAACAGATATGGACACCCCAGGCACGGATAAAGATCCAGTTCTCCTGACCCCTAGAAGGTGTTTGCTGTGCACCACCCTGGCATTACATCAAAGGGCAAAGACTCAGGAAATCAAGGGACCACAGACCCACACAGCATGCTTAAGCAACCACCTAAGCAGTATCAAAAGCAGAAATCCAACCTCACCTCGTGCCAGGATCAGCACACCTCAGAGGAAAATAGTACATACTAAAACCAGAGAGAGCCCACAAGGTAAGCCCGGAGGACACGGCCCCCTGCAGTGGAGAAACAGAATCCACAGTCGAAGAATGAAGAATTGGCAATGATGTGCCTCCTTGGGAGTGGTCCACAGGTGACATAGTTTTCTCCTTCTTAATTAATGTTAATCCAAAATAGGAGTTACCATGTTCAGCTTGTACATTCCACAATACTGTGACTCCCCCCCCCACAAAGGAGGTCCTTAGTTATCTACATGCGTTTAATTTACTTTGCAGATGATTTCAGAAAAACATAACCTAATATCTCAGAACTAGAAAAACTTTAAGAAATTGTCTAAGGCAGTCCTTCATTTTACAGAGAGGGAATCTGATGGCTAGAGTGGGGACAGCATGGAGCAAGGTCACACAGCATGAAGCAGGTGTGACAGAAACCCAGGTCTGATGCTCTTCACGTGGCCAAGGCTTCCCCTCACCCTCAGCTTCTTTCTCATCTAGATCCCACCGACCAAATCCTTTGGACCACTTTCCCATTCAAGCCTCTTTCCTTGTCACTCAGAATATGTTTAGAGAGCAAGACTGGACCCATATTAATAACAAGAGCCACAACCACGCCTTAAATGCTACTGCGGGCCAGGCAGCGAGCAGAGCACTTCTGCATATGTCATCTCATTCAGAGCTCATGACAACTGCCATGAGGCACAGAAATGTTATCCCCATTTTACAGATAAGTAAGTTGAGGCTCAGAAAGGTTAAGTCACTTGCATAAAGTCACACAGCTGATCAGTGGCAGAGGTGGAATTTGAACTCAGATCTTATCTCCCCCCAAAGCCCATCTTCTCCTGAGCCAAATATATAAATATTTAATTCCTGGATGTTTGGCATTCCCCAGCCCTTGCTTGTTTCCTTTCATCATAAGGAAATCAGAGATGAAAGGGAGCTTCACTGAATGGACTCCCAGCCCAGGACTTGGCCTCACCGACCACGCAAAGAGCCAGCTGTGCCTCCTGGGCCCGTGGTGATATGGACGTAGTCCCAGTGCCAGAAACTTTCCAGGCTGTGTCTGTTCTCCAAGAGCAGCAGTATAAACAGCTGGAGTCCCCAGGCCTGACTGTCTGCGTCCCAGCACCTGGCTTTATTCACTGGCGCTAATAGACCTGACAGCAGAGAGAGGCAGCCAGAAAAGCAACAGGGGTCTCTACCCATTCCCGACGAGGAGAGGGCTGAAGCTGCCAGCCCTTCATCTGACCTTTCCAGGGACTTTCATTGAGGCGATGCAGAAAACGAAGGTAGGGTTGGAACAGGAATGGAAAAAAGGGAAGAGGGAAGGGGGTCCTGAACTAGAGCAGCCCCCTTGGCAGGCTACAAGAGAAAGATCGGGAGCTAGAACTCAGAGGGATCCATCCAGCTTGTCTGGACACACAGAAGTGTGCACTAAGTGCTTATACTACAAGCATACACGGGTCTGTGTAGTATTTATGCCCCTGTGTATACTGTGGGGCTGTGTATTTGTGCAAATGTGTATGCACATAGGCATGTTGTACATGTATATGCTAGCTTAAAAATACTGAAACAGGTAACCTCCAAGAGAAACGTGTATGACCAAGTACAGGTATGAACATAAGTATGTCTGCTTCTGTGGTTATAAACGTACACGTAAAAAAGTATGGATTGCATGTTCCTGTGTGCACACATATATGTAAGAATATGTACAAGTACTTAAGAGTGAATGTACATGAAGTGTCTTGTCTTCAGTTACACAACTGTATATGGGGATTTGTGGGTAGATGAGCACATATTTAAGTATACTTCAGCATTTGAGTGAGCACATTTATGTGTGTATGCACATGCGTGTGAATGTGTGTACACACAATTACATGTGAATAAGTGAAAGAGTATTTAAATGTGTATCAGTATGTGAGTACAAGTATGTGTATGCATGTGTGCAGGGGCACGTGTGAGTGTGCACATGTGGGGACACACTGAGAGCTGGGATTCATGTGTAAACAAATGGGAGAGAGACAGAGTGTGTGCATGTGTGTATATATGTGTCTGTGTGCGTGTGTATTGATGTCCTTTGGGCATGAATCCCAGTATGTCCATTATTAGGACATGTGCTCTGGCCTCTCTTGCCAAGTCTTGGGCCAGCTTGGCATAGAGACAGGCACACTCTGTCCAGGACCCCCAGTGATTGGTGACAGCCTATCCAACTATAGTCCACAAGTTTGGCCTCATTTGTAGGTATTAAGGAACAATGGACAGAGTCCTGGCCCAGAAATCAAGAGACCAGGAGTTGAGTTCTAACTCTGCCACCATTTCATGCTACTGATACTGAGTCCCTGCTAGGTATCTGGCTCCAAGAATGGTGTGTAGAACACACGAGTAATAGGTATGAAAGACTTTCATGAATGCTATAGAAAGGCAAAGGATTGTTAACTACTGAACCAATCAGCCAAGGACTCCAATACATAAGCCTGAGGAGATGCCTTCTTGGTTTTTTTCCTTCTGTTCCCTATTTATTCATTTATGCTTTCCACCTCCATTTATTAAGGTCCTGTATGTGCTGAACATGGCATTAAGCTCTAGGAATAGAGTTCTGTTTTATTCATATTAGTCTAGGCTTTCTTGCTGCAACAAACAACCCCCCAAATCTCAAAGTCTTAAAACAACAAAGACTGATTTATCACTCATCTCAAGTCTGCTACAGATCCAGGGGACTCTCCAAGACTATTATCCTCGATGTCGTGGCTGAGCATTGCATCTCCATATCAATATGTGATTTCACATTTGTTGTGCAAGGGAAGAAAGCACTGAAGCCTTGAGCACCTCATTCTCCAAAGGAAGTCACGTGGCCCTGCCTGAAGAAAAGTGTGATCCCCCCACATCCCCAGAAGTAAACAGAATAGTAGGTCTCTGCTTTCTCGTTTGGAGACAATGAACAACAAAACCAAAGGTGACAACACAGTGTGATGAGAGAGATCACAGGACACTATGGGACATAGCGAATCATGACAACCCATAGCAATATTGGCCAACACTTACCTCCTATGTGCCAGGTACTGTGAAAACGCTGTTGTGTGACTTTGGGTAATTTTTCTAAAGTGGAAATCTGATCATGGTACTCTCCATGTTAAAACCTTCCAGCAGAGGATGATGTCACAGAATGACCCAATGGTAAGAGGGTTTTAAGAAACCTGTTTGTGTTCAACGGTGCTAAAGGAGGGGGAAAGTCAAGTAAGAAAAGACAATAGTATCCAATGGGTTGGCAGTGGGGGCTGCAGGAAGGGGAGCGTGAATGAAATTAGGGAATGTAACATCAGGGGCATGGAGAAAGCAGAAGACAAACTGAAGGAAAGACAGTAGGAAGATAATTCTTCCAAAAAGCTTGGCTGTGAAGAGAGGGTGAGGTGGCAGTGTTTGTCATTTATTGATCACTTTATTGAAAACCTAGCATCTGTGCTTAGCAAATTATGGGGATTATTCCATGCAATCCAACAATCCCATTTTATAGATGAGGAAACCGAAGCTCAGAGGGGCTTAATTCACTGAAGGCTTTCCAGCCGATAAATGTCCTCACCAGTTACTATCCCCCCGGCTGCCTGACTTCTGAAGCCCTGCTCTTGGCCCAACCCACCTGCTCAGCATGAGGCAAGAGGAAAGGTGGCAGAGCCAAGGGGACGACGGGCCATCGGAGGACATGACCTCATCCTGGTCTTCTGCACTGTGGTCTGGTTAATCAGTAGGATCTGTGCAATTCTATCAGAACTTGCATCACAACAAGACCTTGTCCAACCATCCCTTTGGATATTTGCAAATGAGACCTCAAGATACACAAGGACAGCTACCACTACCCCTTAGTCCAACCCTAAATGTTAATACATTGTTTGGGAAGCAGTACTTTACAACTCCAACCTACTTCTGGGGTCAACTGATTGAATAAAGCAGATACATTGAGTCATGAAGATAAAACTAAATCCATCTACTTCTTCCCAACCCTGCTGATGTCAGTCTAGGTGACATCATCTTTCTCCTGCTTGACTAAAACAACCTCCTACCTGGCTTCCATGCCTCCCCTCGTCCTGTCCCCTACCGCTTCCCATAGTGGCTA
Source organism: Eumetopias jubatus (assembly GCF_037043125.1). Lineage (NCBI taxonomy): Eukaryota > Metazoa > Chordata > Mammalia > Carnivora > Otariidae > Eumetopias > Eumetopias jubatus. The sequence goes on from NW_028274811.1 coordinate 110,980,146, forward strand.
GAGGAATCTTTTGAAGCCCTAAATCCGATCACAGCATTCTCCTGCTTCAAGACCCACAGCAGCTTCTCTTCCTCTATTCTGTTCTGTTCCGTCCACCCAGAGAGATCTCTGTGTGAAATGGCTCCTTCTCATCCTGCAGGGCTCAGCTATCTCTTCAGAGAGCTCTTCCCTGACTCCCTATCTAAAAATGATCTCCCTTCCAGTCACTATCACATCACTATGTTCCTTGAAGCAACATCTCAAATGTAAACATTCACTTGTTTGTTGTCTTGTTTGCTTTTTTATTTGAAGGGGTTTTGTTTTTTTTTTTAATTTTATTATGTTATGTTAGTCACCATTATCACCATACAATACATCATTAGTTTTTGATGTGGTGATCCATGATCCATTGTTTTCGTGAAACACCCAGTGCTCCATGCAGTACGTGCCCTCCTTAATACCCATTACCGGGCTAACCAATCCCAAGGTGAGGCCACTGCCATCCCAATTCTGGGTTAGTGGGCTTCAAAGCATTGCTTTTAACAGCAGCTCAGTTCAGTTTTAAGCTAAATCTTCTGTAGCACTTTGACAAACTGATTAAACAAACCAAAACAAGGCTATCCCTTGGTTTTTCCCTCAATCCCTGCCTCCCCAAGGCCACCCCAGGGAACCTCCTCAGAACCCAAAAATCATTTCTATGCATACCACTTCAAAGACATTTCCCATTAGGTAGCTGTGTCCCAGTGTTAACTCACACTATGCTACAGACAGCTAGACTCTGGAACATTCTTTTAAATACCTGAGTAACAGATGAAAACAAGCTTTTGTAGTCAGTCCAATAAAAAAAAGAGAGAGAAAGAAAAGAAGAATGACCCCTGCTTCCCACTCTCCTCCAACTCCCACTGTCCTATCCTGAGTTAAGCACTACAAACAAGTCATGTACATCCTGCTACCTCGCTCGATCGCACATACATATATGTACATATGCACAACCGTTGTATAAATAGGACTGTGTTCTTTCCCTTCCCACCGTGTCTTGGAATCTCTCTCCCCGTGACTACATATGGTCTAACTCATTCCTAGGTCTCTGCACAACACCAACTTGGAATATAAGAGTTGGTTTATTACCACATGCCAGATAGGACAAATAATTCTAATCTGTTTCCAAGCTGCCTGTAAAATCCCATGCTCCATGGGGCACCTGGGTGACTCAGGCAGTTAAGTTTTGGACTCTTGATTTCAGCTCAGGTCATGATCTCAGGGTCGTGAGGTGGAGCCCCGCATCACATCGGGCTCCACGCTCAGGGGGAACATGCTTGACATTCTCTCTCTCCCTCTGCCCCTCCCCCTGCACTCTCTGTCTCTCAAATAAATAAATAAATCTTTAAAAAAAAAAATCCCATGCTCAGGACAGGCCATCATTCTGTGGTATTAAACCACTCTTTTCGGGACGCCTGGGTGGCTCAGTCGGTTAAACGTCTGCCTTCAACTCAGGTTATGATCTCATGGTTCTGGGATCAAGTCCCACATCGGGCTCCCTGCTCAGTGGGGAGTCTGCTTCTCCCTCTCCCTCTGCTGCTCCCTTGCTTGTGCTCTCTCTCTCAAATAAATAAATAAGATTTTTTTTAAAAAAGTTCTTTTCCTGGTGGACCTTTTATGTTTATGCAGCTTTTTACTATTACAAACAATGCCACAAAGAATATTCTTGTACATAACTCTGCACATTTCCTCAGGATGTTCCAGAGTGGAATGACTTGATCAAAGGACATGCAACTTTTTGTGATTTTGACAGATTCATTGTCCAGCTTACTTCCAAGGAAGCTTCTAATTCACTGTCCCCACAACAGTGTTCATCTCTCTTTATCCTTACCGACCCAAGATATTGTCAAGCCTTTTCATTTTATCAAACGGAATTTTTTTTAATGGTGCCTCATTGTCATTTTTAATTTTCACTCCAGACTCCTAGTGAATTTGAGCATCTTTGCATATTTTTTGCGTGCTGGGCATTATCAATAATATTATAGGTTTCCCTTTTTACATGTACCTCCTTAATATAGTTGGTTTTGTTTTTCTGTAAAGTATTTGGTGGTGGTTCAACTCTATTTTTCTCCAATTAGATAGTAATTTCCCCATCATTATTCTTAAGTGGTCAGTATTTCTCCACTGTGAAATGTTATCCTTCTCATAAACTAAATCCCCATATATACCTACATCTGTTTCCAGTCTCAATGTGTTGTTCTGTTGCTTCATTTGTCTGTTTCTGCACCAATACCACACTATCTTAATTATTATGGCTTAACGTTATATTTCTATGTCTGGTAGAAAAAGTTCTCTGTTGTTCTTTACAAGGTTTTCCTGATGTTTCTAGCCCATTTCCCCTTCCTTATGAACTTTAGAATCAGCTTGTTGAGGCTGATAAAAATCACCTCAGGTTTTTATTGGGGTTGCATTGAGTTTATAGATTAATTTGGGAGGAACTGACATCTTTACAATATCATATAAACACGGTACATCTCTCCATTTATCTAGGTATTCCTTTATGCCTTTCAGTAAAGTTTTAGAGTTGTTGGGGTTTTTCTTAAATATCTATGAGTCACAGATTCTTGTTAGGTTTATTCGTGGATATTTTGTGAGGTTGGCTGCTGTTTTGGACGAGATCCTTTTGTTGTTGTTGCTTTTTTCCATTACACTTTGTCTCTCTACACAGCTAATGCTAGGTCATTTTTTATACTCTTGGGTTTGGGGGAATCCAACAGAAAGTCTATTAAATGTCATCCAATTAGATATGGCTCAACACTCCACAAAGCCTCGATAAACTGAATACTAAAAGAAGGCCAAAGAGAGAAGGCTCAGAAATGCCATTAGAGTCTGTTACAGACAGAAAACGGGGCTGGATGCCTCTCTCCCAGCACACCACCGAGGGGGGCGTCGCAATCGGGAATTTATGACAGCTCAGAGTTGGCTCCCTATCATCGGATTCAGAAAGGCTGACTCAGGACAATCAAACCCACAAAAGACTGAAGTTGGTAAATAAGACTGCCACGTTATTTAATTTACAGTGGGGCCTTCCATTCAAGTAATAAGAATGCTATGTCCTCCATGAAAGCACTCCCTTGCCGCTCTCTGAATATCGGGGAAGCCAATCAGGAGTCACATTAGACATACCTGGAATTACAGGAAAAGAAGACAGACAGTCTTTAGGGAAAATTTCATCCAGGCCAGAGAGAGATCTAAGAAAGCATCCCTGCCTCACCACACAGAAACCCTCTCTGCAGGAATGAAAATGTTGGTGTTCCCCCCCACCAGATGATGCTAGATTACCAACTGCCAAATTCCTGCTCCTCAAAACACCCTTTCTCATACTACTAAATGAATACTCCCATATGTTTATAAAACAGTTCTCTAAATGAGATACAGTCCAGTAAATTAGGGTTCCAGTTATTAAATTACAAGCACAGGCCTGTTCCAAATCATCGGGATTACACGTGGGACATTGTGATTGATGCTGGGCCTTGCCAAACTCCTCTACTGAAAATTCTTCTCTGCTGTTAGTTTAACCCACACAGAGCAACCTGTGGTTTCCATATTGCCAAATGTGCTAGTGGCATGTCTCACTACTGTGCCCCGTGCTGCCAACACTGTCCTCGTTCCTCTTTCCAGCTTAACATCCACCCCCAATTTGCACCCTTTGGCAACCAGTTATGAAGCCACCTCACTGTTTAATATCCCAATCCAAAGTTCTTCACCTGCTACTGACTATAAGGACATGCATGAGCCAACCTGTCACATGGGCTCAGTGGGGTCCCAGTATACTATGTCTGTTATATTTCTTTTACCTACCCACATAGGAATTTGGTTTAAAAAAAAAAAAAAAGGAACTAGAGTAGCAGCATGCAGTTGTGAAAAGAACATGAAATTGGGAGCCAAACATTCCTGGATTCATATCCCTGCTCTAACACCTACTAGCTATTGGGAGCTTGGGGCAGACATTTAACCTCTATTTGATCTCTCTGGATTTCAGTTTCCTCCCCTGTAAAATGAGGATAATAATACCCAATGTGCTAGGTTGATGAAAGGTTCAGAGATACAATGCATATAAAGTTCTAGCAAATGCTAGACTCCCAATAAAAGTAGTTGCTATTAGCTTTTTATGTAATTATTAAACTCATGCTGTGTTTTAGTGATTCCCTAAAGACAAACAAAGACGCTCAGCTCCGCTGGTCCAAACCATCCACAGTTCTTTACAACAAATGTATCTCTGGTTGCGTGAAATCCGAATGAGAACGCACCAGGCAGTGTGGTGACTTGGGAGAGGTTCAAGCCACAGAGCCAGCATCTGGATCCAAGGAGTCAATGGGTCGGGATCTGGGGAGTCTGCCAGCACTGGACTTGAGTGTAGAGCAGACGATGGGTCAAATTCAAGGGTCAGATCAGGACTGAGGTAGAAGCACTAGTGGACTGCTGGACTTGGGGCAGAAGCTTTGTCCTTTTAATACTTCCTGATAATTGTGGGTCTCTGCAAACCCACAGCTACATAATCATAGCGAGAAGCAGTATCCGATGACATTCAGGTGACATGAAACTCTCACTTGGGGCAATTCTAGGAGATCCCGGGCGGTGCAGTCTAGGACTTAAGTGCGTGGGCTCTGGCATGAAAATCTTGGGTCCAAATGTCAGCTTCGGCACTTACTCGCTGTGTGATGTCAGAAACAGTACTTTTGCCTCTGTGTGCCTTGATTTATCTAACTGTAAAATGGGAATGGTAATAGAACCTACATCACAGGATTATTATGAAGATAAAATAACACACATCGTGCTCTTGTCATCATTCCTTACACGTGGTTAAGTCTCAATCTTAAGTATTAGTATTATTTGCACCGCTGTTATTAATTCTGGATCTACCAGTGACTAGCGGTGGGAACTCAAGATTTTAGGACTTTAATTTCCTCACCTGTCCAGTGGGGAGAAGAATCTTCTCTTCATGCCAAATGGCACAGAACAGCAACTAAATATGATGCATTATTAATAAAAAGGAGCCAATGCTATATACTACTTAAAAGCAGACTTTGGAGTCAGCGAGTCATGGATTCAAGTCTCGGCTCTGTCACTAACTTTACACAAAGCCCTTGATATTCCCCAGGCCTCAGTTTATCTGTAAAATGGCATCACTGTGAGAATTTAGAGAGAAAGTGTCCGCTAAAGCTCTTAGCACAGGACCTGGCACTCGGGCAGGATTTAGTAAACTCTGCATATGCCAATGAGCCAGGTCCTTACTCTCACAGAACTGGGAAGAGCTGGGGCTGACTTGTCTCACAAAGTCTATGACTTTGGCTCCCCAGTGCTTCTCAGAGGTCTGAGGAAGTGCTTAGGAAGAAGGGCAGCAGGTGGGCGAGGAAGGAGCGGCTCATAAACCAAGCCTGGGCATCCTCTACTCTGATGCCCCCAGGCCCTGGCTTTCAGCAGACTGGTGCAGCTCTCATGCTAATCCCAAATCCTGTCAGAGCCAAGTTCACATTTGAGCTTCTCCAAGGAAAGCAGAGCCTGCTTAATGGCACCTTCAACTAGGTTCTCCTTCTCCTACCCTCAAAGGTGTACAAGGAGATAGGAAAAGAAGTGGGATGGGGTCAAGACGTCTGTATGCAAGTCCCACCTTAGTCGCTGAATTGCTGTGTGGCCCAGGGAGAGTCCCTTTCCCTCTCTGGGCTGTGTGTAAAATGAAAACGCTGAGACAGAATTCTCCACAGGTTCTTTCTAACTGTAATATTTGATGATGGTCATGACAGAAATATGCTTCTCTCATCTACCCCAGACTCCATTCCTGCTGTCTTAGCTTAGCTGGCCCTTCTTGGACTGCCACAACAGCCTCAAAACAGGTCCCCCTGTGCCTGTTTCTCTCACTTCCAGGACTCCATGGTCTTTCTGCCATACTGACCTTTCTGAAATCAAACAGAGATATTGCTCCACTGCTTAAGACCCCAGCAGTGCCCAGTTGACTACATGACAAAATCCAAACCCCTTGGTTTGACAGTTAAAGATATCTGCAGTCTCAAATCAACCCATTTTACCGCCTTATCACAGCAGAGTAGTTGAGAGCATGAACTTGTATAATCAGACAAACCAGATCCAAATTCCAACCTTACTGATTACTGGGTGAGTTTGGACAAATTACTTAACCTCTCTGAATCTTCGTCTATAACTTAGGTTGAAAATACCTATGTTATAGGATTGTTTTAAAGATAAAATGAGAGGAAATGTGTGGCGTGCTTAGCACAATGCCTAGAACATAGTAGGTCCTCAATAAGGGGGACCTATTATTACTTCTACGGCTAGTGGTTGAGCAAAGCTGAATGGTCGGAAGGCCCCTACTTCCACACCTTTGCTTGTGCTGTTCCTTCTACACGAGATTCCTTCTACCTGCAACTATATACACCCTGATGTAAAGACTCTGAGGAGCTATATACACCCTGATGTAAAGACTCTGAGGAGCTATATACACCGTGATGTAAAGACTCTGAGGAGCTATATACACCGTGATGTAAAGACTGAGGAGCTATATACACCGTAATGTAAAGACTGAGGAGCTATATACACCCTGATGTAAAGACGCTGAGGAGCTATATACACCCTGATGTAAAGACGCTGAGGAGCTATATACACCGTAATGTAAAGACTGAGGAGCTATATACACCGTAATGTAAAGACTGAGGAGCTATATACACCGTGATGTAAAGACTGAGGAGCTATATACACCGTGATGTAAAGACTGAGGAGCTATATACACCGTAATGTAAAGACTGAGGAGCTATATACACCGTGATGTAAAGACTGAGGAGCTATATACACCCTGATGTAAAGACTCTGAGGAGCTATATACACCGTGATGTAAAGACTGAGGAGCTATATACACCGTGATGTAAAGACTGAGGAGCTATATACACCGTAATGTAAAGACTCTGAGGAGCTATATACACCGTAATGTAAAGACTGAGGAGCTATATACACCGTGATGTAAAGACTGAGGAGCTATATACACCCTGATGTAAAGACTCTGAGGAGCTATATACACCGTGATGTAAAGACTGAGGAGCTATATACACCGTGATGTAAAGACTCTGAGGAGCTATATACACCGTGATGTAAAGACTGAGGAGGCCACATCCCGGTCTCAAGTCCTGTCCTGCTCTAAGCCTCGCTCCTCACCTCCGGACTTTCTCCTCACACACCCCTGTCCTCCTTTCCAGCTGCAATTAGACAGAGCTCCCATCTCAGAACAACACCAGACCTAGAGAGGCTAACTTCAGTAGGATGAGGCAAACTGAAAGGGGCTATTTCCTGGGACCCCTGGGTGGCTCAGTCGGTTAAGCGTCTGCCTTCGGCTCGGGTCGTGATCCCAGGGTCCTGGGATGGAGCCCCGCATCGGGCTCCCTGCTCAGCGGGGAGTCTGCTTCTCCCTCTCCCTCTGCTGCTCTCTCTGTCAAATAAATAAATAAAATCTTAAAAAAAGGGGGGGGGCTATTTCCAATGTCACCGTCTCTCTGAAAGCTTTTCCAGATTCATCCAACCTGGCTGGAAACTATCTCAACAGCTTGAGAGCAATATCTAATAGCAAAGTTTTAAAACCCCCTTGACCTCTGTCACTGTCGGTTTTGTACGGTAGATATTTGTGTCCATACCTTGCCTCACCCGCTAGATAATTTGAACTGTCTGAGGATAGAAACCAAGACCTTATGCCTCCATCATCACCATTCTAGGCCTAATACATGTTTATAGAGTAGAAATGAGTCTCGAGAAGAGACATCGCTTGAGAGCCAGAATGCTGAGACCTAGGAAGGTCTAAGAATCTGGTTCTTTGTCCAGGGCTTGGGCGCTGTCTCTTGGCTCTGATTGCAAAGGTAACAACACCCCGCCCACCCCATCCCCTTCTCACCACTACACTCACACAGGCTCTTTCCTACTAAAACACTTCATGCTTCCTCTTTTGCCACAGTACTGAGTTTAGAGGAGTCTACTGGAAAAGGTTAGAATCTGAAATTAGACACAGTGGGGGTGGCAGTGGGGGGCAAATCCCACTGCAGGTGGCACCACAGAAAGCGGCCAGTAAATGTTTATTGAATGACAGAATGAGTGAATGAAGGGATTAATGCTCTGCCTTGGTCTTAGAAGCAAGGCAGTTGCCTAGGTACCAGAAAGCAGACCATCAGGGACTCTTCACAGGGAGGATGGGTGAGTTGATGCTAAAGACTATTGAGCTAGAGCTCTGGAAATCCCTCCCACCTCAGACTTAGATGGGCCACCCTTGAGAGCTTGAGACCTGGAAGCCAACTACCAGAGCTGGAACCTGAGGTTCTAGGGTAGAGAACTCAAATGTTGCTCCTCTGGCCCCTGAACCTGAACAGGGCCCCCCAGCATGTTGAACACTGACCAGCGTGATTGCAGGGCTAACTAAGCAAAACAGCCTTTAGCCTTCAGCCTATTACACCAATTACATCGATTGCCTCCAAACTGCATTTCCTACTGCCGTTTCCCAACCAGAGGGGAGAAAATCGATGCAACAGCTTGTTTGGGCAGCAGCTGCTGTGGGCAGAGCGTGGGCTGCCAGGAGGAGGAGTCGAGCTGCCCGAGGACACCAGATACATCCTCCAGGTCTCCTGCTCTCACTTTTCATTAGCCATTTCATCACGAGACCCTATGGCTACTTTGTTTTTCTTCTTTTAAGGGATGTGCCTTTACCTTTTTTTTACCATCAACATGCATTTACTTTTATAATAAGAAAAAAGAAAATATTTTTTAAATATCAGTCATAAAATACAAACATAATAATGTTAAAATTCTTCAAAGCCTCCACATGACTCTCAGGATGAAGCCCAAATTCCTCAGGGCAGTTGGCAAGGCCCCATAAACGGTCCTCCCCTTTCTCATCTGCTTGCTCTCCTTTCCAAAGGACTATGCCCTGCTTTGCCTCTAGGCCTTCCAATATGTGGTTCCTCCTGCCCCAGAGGGCTTGTCCTCTTTGGCTCAACCACATCTCGTCTGACCTTGAGTATTACTTCTTCTGGAGCCTTCCCTGACCACCAGCCCCCAGTCTAGTGGGAGGGCCTGTCTTCTACACCTCCCTGGCACCCTATACTTAATCCTTATGGGAGCCCTTATGTCCATGTGCTGTCAACATTACACTTAGGCTCTGTGGCTGCAAGAATATGTCTTTCTTGTTCTCAGCAGATCCTCCAGTGCCTAGAACAGTGCCTAGCACTCAGTAGATGCTCAGTTAAATGTTGCCGGAAAAAAATTAAACTAGCAATTAGCTATTCAATTTGGAAGGGTTCTTCGAGACCATCTATCCTAACTCCTTTTAACACTAGAGAAATAAATTCAGGTTCCAATCGTGGGTCCTTTACTGAATTGCTGTTTGACCTTAGAAAATGCCTTCCCTCTCTGGGTCTCAGGCTCTCCACTCTCAAATGAGGAAAGCTCTTCTTAAGTGAACTTTTTCTGGCTTTGCCTCCTCCTCCCTCTGGGTATTGGGTAGCTCCTAGGTGCACTGACTGGGTGGGTAGGCGAGACGGTGCAGGAGAAATGTAAGGTCAGGTTCATCCTCTCAAAATGTTGCTGATCAAGTGGAGGAGATAAGACACATACAGTGCTAAAGGACATGTTTCCAGTGATTCTGTTTTGCTGGGAGATCAGAAAAGGAAGAGGCCATGGAAGCCTGGCGCATTGAGGCTCCTGCAGAAGCTGAAGCCGCTGAAGCTGAGCAGGCAGAATTCACGGAGGCAGCGAGGGGAGAGGAGTATCCTTGGCACCCAGCTGGCTATCCGCCCCTGTGGGATGGAACGGCATGTGGGGCTGACGGGCCTTCGGAGCCCAGCTCTGCCACTTACTAGCTCTGGGCCTTGGACAAGTTTCACAGCCTTTCCAAACCTTGATCCCCTTCCCCTCACTACGGGAACTTGGATGTCTAGCTTGCCCATGTTTTGCGAGGATTAATTGTGTGAGACAGTATCTAGAATGGTGCCTGGTGCCTAACAGACCATTTTAAGAAAGGCCACTTTCTTTTCTTCCTTCCAGCCACATAAACAGCATTGACACGTCACTGGCAAGAACCTCAAAAGTGCAGCTGGGATTTGGGGACTGGAGGCTTTTCCTGCCCTACCATTCATGGTCTGTTTCCTCTGACATGACTTGCCCAGTGCCCCATCACACACACACACACACACACACACACACACTCCACATAAAATTGAAGAGAGAAAGAGAGGCTACTTCTAATTCCCCCATCAGAGGTGGCCAGATTGGGAGCTGTCCATTACTGTCAGCAGGAAACACCAAGTATCAACATCCAGGTCTGGCCTAGAGCCCTCCCTCCACCACGGGACTTATAAGACATGAGATTATGAGACCAAATGTCCTTTTCTATGGGGCTGGAGGGAGAGGCTTCAATTAAATTATAGCACAATCCTATAAAATACCTTGGAACACTTTATGAAGCTATTGATATTTCTGGACGCAAACAGAATGAGGCACGTACTGGGGGGGACCTGGCAGGGGTGAGGGTGAGGGTGGCGAGGAGGGTTGTTTGTTTTAGTCCATCCCTGCTGATGACAGATCAAGAGTGATTAGGAAGAGAAAATGTTACATGACCTCATTTCTCCAGCACCTTCAGGGGAGGCAGCAGGCACTCCTATGTGGAGATGATTCCTGGAAGGACAGCAGTCCGAGTTGGACTTGAACCCAGGTTATTGATCTTTTGGGGAACTATAGACCCTTTTGAGAATCCAACATAGACAGCCATGTTCTTCTTCCTGGGAAAACACAAATAAACCCCAAATTCTACTTGTGGTATCATAATATTCATAGATCCCAGGTTTACAATGCCTCCCTAACAAAATCGAAAATATTTCTTCATGAAAATATTTCTTAACTTCATGACCCACTCTCCTGGCATGGAGACCTACCCATACCACTAACTGCTTCTCAGGCTGTGATTGGTTGCTGAATGGACTCTTTCAGCAATCCTAGGACCAGCTGAACAAATCCTCAGCTAGGAGGCAGAACTCTTACGCTCCACAGTTCAGCTCTGACCTGCCTTTTCAGAGTGATCCTGGGTCAGTCTTAACTCTCTGGACTTCAGTTTCTCCATCCAGAAAAGAAACCAAGGTGGGGGGTAGGGGAGGGAGTTTCGACTAGGCCGGCAATTCCTACATACATTCTGTAGAAGGCAAGCATCATGCCCAAAATGCAAGCGTTCTGTACTCAAAATAAATCGGGGAAATATATATTCTATTCCCCTCTTGGAGATACATACAAATAATTAGCATATTACGGTCTCCAAGAAGTCCCACAATAAAAAAATCAGTTGCATTTGATTTAGTCCAACATTTCCCTAATTGGTTTGATCATGACTTTTTTTTCCAGCAGAATAACTACACTGCAGTCCCATCTGAGAAGCATTAGACTTAGCACTGAGTTTAGAACCCAGTAAGATGTGGCTCCACAATGTCTATTAATCCTCCCAGGGGCGCCTGGCTGGTCAGTCAGTAGAGCATGTGACTCTTGATCTTGAGGGCATGAGCTCAAGCCCCACGTTGGGTGTAGAGTTTACATTAGGAAAAAAAAATTAAAAAGGAAATCCTCCCCAAACAAATAAATCAACATGTGTGATAGAAGGTTGCAGAAGGTTGGGATTGAAACAGAGTGGTATGTACTTTAGAACCAGGAGGAGCACCGCAGAATTCACCCATCCTTCCTTCACTGCTTGGGAACTAATTGTTTTCTTCAAGCAGAACAGTTTGAATGTTCAGGCAGCAGCTTTCAGCCTCTCCTTTTGCTCCATCAATCTACCTGGAAGAGTGATTCTCAAACTTCACTGTGCATGAGAATTACTGCCCTGACAGCCTCCATAATAAAAGGGGGACTTCAACTTTATCTGAGATGTGCTATTTCTCTAGTCGAAAACATGAAGCAAACGTGACACAATGTCAACAGGATGAAAACAGGTGTTTATTATTATCAGGTGGAACTTTATTTTTAAATTTTTTCAAAAGAGTACCATTTAAATAATCTCAGTTCAGAGCTGAATATACTTCATAGGGCATGGAGAGGATTTTCAGGGATGACTCCCCTGACTTTTTCCCTGAGGCACAGACTTTATGTCTCACCCACATAAGCTGCAACCACCCTCATTAACTCTCCAAAAGGGACTTTGGGGAGCACTGAACGAAAGCATCCGGGCCCTCCAAGAGCGGACATCCGGGGCCTGACCCTGACTCCACCTCCTTATCTCCTGGCTGTAGGACTATAGGGTCAACATCTTCCTGAGGCAGCAGTGGAATGACCCCCGGCTGGCCTACAATGAATACCCGGATGACTCTCTGGACCTGGACCCATCCATGTTGGATTCCATCTGGAAGCCTGACCTGTTCTTCGCCAACGAGAAGGGGGCCCACTTCCATGAGATCACCACCGACAACAAACTGCTGAGGATCTCCCGGAATGGAAATGTCCTCTACAGCATCAGGTGAGCTCCACACAGGTTCACCCCTGCCATCCTCCTCAGGATGCACCTGGTCCCATGGCCTCCTGGGGGCAGATGCTAAGAGGTGGGCCAACCACGGGTGCACAGACCTGGGCAACCCCACATCTTTGCACAATGTGCAGAGCCAGCTCTGTAAATTACACTCAGGGAGTAAGAATAACATACTGGGTGAAGTCCTAGGGGTGAGTGGTTCGTTATAACCGGGGGAACTGAGGAAGCATTTTAGAGACAGAAGGGTTAAGGTTAGGCCCCTAAGCTTACCCAGCATTTCAATAAAACAAGAAGGGAAAAGAGTATTCAAAGACAGTGCTCAGTAGCAGGGGTGTTCAGTTACTCAAGATGAATAAGTTCTAGACAGCTGCTGTTCAACATTGTGCCTAGAGTTAACAATACTATATTGTACCCGTAAACATTTGTTAAAAGGCTAGATCTCATGTTAAATGTTCTTATCACAATTTTAAAAAAAATTAGTAGGAGCAAAGGCACAAAGCCTGAAAAGTCATAGCAACTTCAACAAAAATGGGCCTGCCAGGCTACTCACAGGTACAAGCCAGGGCTGCTCCCTCCCTTCTATGAACCCCTTCCATCCTCCATACCTTGTACTGAGTCTATGAAGCTGAGACCCCCTTCTCAGCTGGGAGGTATCCTGCAGATACTGGTTAGGGGCAAACTTTCAGAGTCTCCTGCCAACTCTTCCCATGTAATTCCCCATTCCCTCCCCCAAGTCATGGAGAAAATGACCAATGTCCATGCTAGATTCTTACATATGTAGCATTCACTGAGAATTTACTGACTAGGCTGGGTATTTTACATATATTATTTGTAATCCTCCTAACAATTCCATGAAAGAGTTTCTATTACGCCCATTTTGCAGATCAGACAAGTGAAGATCTGAAAATTTAAGTGACTTGCCAAAGTTCCCACAGTCACCCAGTAGCACAGCCCCGATTCCAATCTGTTGGTGTGCATCCGATGCCCACTCAGAGCCTAGCAGAACAGTGCCCAGCATTCAAGAGGCGCTCATTTGATGAATGAATGAGTATGTGTTTATTTCAAAGAGCTTCAAGGGGACACTGGCCCTAAATGACTCCTCCTCCCCCTCCAGTTCTTCGGGGAATAAATCTTTCTGTTTCCATTAGGAGATGAGCTTTAAATGTCCAGGCCCATAGGCGAGGCTGCAACCATCCTAACCTTCAGATGTGACTGGACTCAGGGTGACTCCTGCGAGCAGGCCAGGTGGGAGAGGGGACTTAAGAATCTCAGCAGGGAAAGGAGGCACCGAGGAGGGGATGGCTGGGTGGAGCCAGAGGTGGACGTGGCCTTCCTCACCCTGGAGCCCATCCTGCCAGTGCACATCCAGATGGAAGGGTGGGGGGCTCAGGATGACCACAGGTGCCCTGATGGTTGGGGCAGGAGAGGTTACTCTGCCTGGATTTTGCTGCTGCCAGGCTGGTTTGGTATCTCTACAAAGCTAAGCCCCATGCAGCATGACAGAAGGACAAATCAGCAGAAAGTGATGTTCCCAAGGTCATTCAACTTCAGAAAATTAACCTAGTGTGACAGCTGCCCTACTTTGGAGCTTTTATCTTCAGAAATTCAACTCTGTTCACTTTCTCTTCACTTTCCCCCTCCCCTTCCCTTCCCTTTTCCCCCTGCTTGCTTATACCTTGTGCTTAAATGGGGCCCAAACCCAGAGCAGTGGGTGTGAGCTGGAGGGAGGAGGTTGATACAGGGCCGTGTGCTCACCATGTGCAGTAAGGTGCCAGCAGCCAAGTGTCCCTAGACCACCACCAATGAGGCGCTTTCCAGGAGAGCAGTGTCAGAAAATAAACACATGAACTCAGAATCCAATGGCCAGGAAACAGTTCTAAATCCTGCCTTTGAGCTATCACGCATTGTGTGACCTTGCAGGAGTCCTGACCAGTCCTTCTCTGCACCTCAGTTTTCTCAACTGTCAAATAAGGGAGTTGGTCTGATGATCTAAGCCTTTTTGGGCTCTGAGAGCCTTTCTTCTCTATTCTCTGCAGCAGGTGCTCCAATGTGGGCACAGCCTTTGAAGCTGAAGCCTTGCATCCTAGCCTGAACTGTGGACTTTACTTCTGTTGGGGGACTCCCTCTGGTTCTAAGGCTCAGCCTCAGCAAGAGTGGAACAAACCAAAATACACAGCTCTCCCAGAAGCCTGGGGCACCCACCACTTCCCAACTGACCCCAGGACGAGCCCACAGGTGTGAGCTAGCTCTGTTTGGACACCCAGGGCCTCTTTAAAATGTTTGATGAGTCCAGTGTATGAAGGGAGGCAGCAAAGAACCACTTGGAGCCCCTACTGCAAGTGCACCTGGATGCCTGAGGCCTGGGGCTGCTCAACTTGGAATTCAGCCTCTGCAGAAGAGTAGGGATCAGGGGCAGTACCTGGCCTCCAGGCCTTCATTTCACTTGCTGAAAGCAGATGTCTAGAAGCCAGACAGACTCCACAGAAACCCAGAAGTTCCACCGACTGTATGACTTTAGGCAACCTACTATATCTCTCTGAGCCTCTATTTCCATATCTGGAATGTAGAAATATACGTATATTATTTCAATAAACACTAGTTCCCTGACCTCCTTGACCTATCCAAGATAACTGATTTTCTGGTAATAACTAGAATGGAGGTACAGCTTCCCTGGTCTGTGGCTCTAGCATCATTCAACTCCCTTCTCTTCTCAGAATCACCCTAACACTGGCCTGCCCCATGGACTTGAAGAATTTCCCCATGGATGTCCAGACGTGTATCATGCAACTGGAAAGCTGTGAGTGCCCTGCATGAGGGCTTTAGAAAGAACCAGACTCCCCTTTACCCATGGGACCTGCAGAAATTCCCATACAGCTGCTCCTAACTGCTGGACCCCACGAGATGACTGAGCCCAAAATACCAGATGGGGGTCTTTGCTTTAGAAAATGCGTTAGAAATCTAACCCCCTTACTGGCTGGCTGAGGCCCGGCTTTGGAGCCGGCGGTATTCTCCCAAGAGGCACTGTTCCATGTCCCTTGTGAATATGCTCTCCAGGAACAGAGGAGAAAGAGCTTGAATAAGCCACGGTCCCTGAACTCCCGGGGACGCTCCCTGCAGCTGGGGAGACAGACAGCTAGCTGCACAAATAACTCTAACACAGGGCAGCAGGTGGTAAGTGTGTTGTTGGAAGTCTGAATGCTGTGACTCCCAGCAGAGAGAGTGCTTCCTTCTGACTGGGATTGAGAGGGGGCACTGGAGGGGGCTTTATGTAGGAGGTCACAAGTGAACCTACTGGAGGAGGGTGCTGACTTTGACTGCAAACAGAAACCAATCTAATTTAAAAGGTGGCATTCAAGGGAAGGACATAGGGCTTCCTCACGGACTTAAAAGAGAAGCTGAAAGTACAGGAACGAGGGCAGAGGATTTGGGTGGAGCACCACATCTGAAGGGAATTGGCACCAGCCAACTCCTGAAACTTCTGTCACTTGACTCAAGAGTCAAGTCCTGGGACAGAGCATCTGACTGGTCTAGTTGAGTCATTAACACCTCGGCCCCCAGCTGATAGTCCCACAACAGTATTCTGTAGAGTCATTCCCCAGAGGAAAAGCTGCTGTGAGCAGAGCAGGGAGCTTGCAAGGATGGTACGCAGGCCAAACAGCAGACGTGAACTGACTAGGACCACGGGGGTAAGAGGTGGAGGCGAAAGGACAAGCCAATGTAGGGGCAGGAAGGGAGGTAGAAGGCAGGGGCTTGATATAAACAATAAAACCAGTTTTAACCTCCTTGGTTGCAGGGGAGGTGGGGAGAGGGTGGAAAGGGAGTCAGGAGGGGGTCGTGGTGAGGCAACATGGGTCTCATGCGTTCCCTCTAGTACCTGATGCCTCTCAGTCTCTAACCCAAACCAACTCTGACATGCCTCAAATAAGTGCTTCTGGGTGGTGACCGCTCCTTCTTCTGATCCCCCATCCCAGTTGGATATACCATGAATGACCTGATCTTCGAGTGGCAGGAGCAGGGAGCTGTGCAGGTGGCAGATGGACTAACTCTACCCCAGTTTATCCTGAAAGAGGAGAAGGACTTGAGATACTGCACAAAGCATTACAACACAGGTAGGTCCAAACATTCATTCAGCCTTTGATCCAACAGATCTTATGAGGTGCCCGTAATGGACACAGTTCTTTACTACCTAGTGGTTAAGAGCATAGTCTTTGAAACTCTGGTACTTTCTTCCCGGATGTCCTGGGGCACATAAGTGAAGCTCAGGCCATAGCTCATTGCAAGGTAGGTGGGAGACACAGTCTTCATTCCAGGTAGCAGCATGCCCAGGTCAAAATGAATCCTATTCCCAAGGTGGAAGGGAGGAGCTGCTTTTAGGACATCTAGCAGTGTCGGTCACAGGGGAACTGGCATTTCTGACAGGACACGGTACACAGAGTGCGCTCGTCAGACCCCAGCAGGAGGAAGCTGAGAGGTGGCACTAAGGTTCATAAACAGTGCAGTTGGAAAGGGTCCCCCTAGACTGCGAGCTGCAAGAGGGGGAAGAAGCCACGGCTGTTCTGCTCAGCTCTCTGTCTCCCAGGCATAGCACAGCCTTTGTAGGAAGATGGGATGCAGGAATGAACTGGGGTCAGACCAAGACTGGCCTCGCCTGCCCTGACACAGGCTGGGAAGGAGCTCACGGAGGCACAGCAGAAGAAAGGCAGTCAGTCAGTACACCAGTTGGAGGGCTGGACAGGAGGCTGCTGCTGAGCCCAGCTGAGGAGAGTGGAGGCATGAAAGAGGCTGCTGACAGGGGCCAGGGAGGGGAGGAGGTGAAGCAGGGGGGTTGAGAGAAATCACTGGGTGCTCTGCTGCAAGTAGAAGGCCCAGGGCAAGGGCAGGCAGCCTGGGCTCTGGTCTTTTGAGGACAGCTGCCCCTTCCTGGGTCACCTCCGAGATGCTTCAGAACCTCCAGAGATACTCTCCTGATCCCTGGGCACACTGAGACGCAGAGAGGTGATGGGACTCCCATTAGCAGCCATGAGAGCAGTGACTTCCCACGGATCACATAGTCACACTGACTCACGTACCACAGCCCGAAACTGTTCACACAGTGTTTTCTCATTCATGATCTCATTTGCTCTTCACTATTCCCACTTCAGTGAGAGCTGAGTTCTGTGCTAGGCCTTGTGGATGCGAGGGGGAGAGGCTGACGAGGCCCTGCCCACACGGGGCAACCAGTCCAGGGAGCTCTAGGAACTCCCCTAGTAACCGCGCTGCAGGGGGCTGGTTGTGGGGAAGAGTCCCAGCATCCCAGGCAGAGGGATTAGCAGGAGCCAAAGCTCAGAAAGGTCAAAGTGCAGGACATGCTCAAGGCAAGGGATAGAGTGGAGGGGCTCATGATTAGGGTGAAGAAAGAAGGGAAGTGGGTGGAAAAACAGGCTAGAGCATGACTATGAAGAGCAGACTGAAAAGTTTGAACTTTTCCCTGTAGATAATGGGGACTTTCTGGTATGAGGAGAGAAGGAAGGAAAGAAAGTTTTTATAAGAGGAAGTAACAGGATCAAGTCATGTTTGGGGAAGATAACTGATCCATTAAGGCCCACTCTTAGCAACAAAACAGGGCTGATGAGGATGATGGCAACTGACATCCCTGAGCATAAATGATGTGACGACTGTGAGAAGTTCTTTATAGGCATCATCTCATTTTATACTCACAGTAACCGTGCAGGTAACCACATGAGGTAGGTATCATCTTCATCATCATCATCATCATCCCCAATTTTCCGCAGACGAGGAAACTGAGACACGGAGAGATCCAATCACTTGACCGAGGACAGAGCTAGTGTGAGGCTGAGCCAGGACTCCAGCTGAGGTTGTTCTGACCTCAGAGTCATGGTCCTACCCACCAGGCTACTTTGCCTTCTCACTCTAACTTCTTACAGGTAAATTCACCTGCATTGAGGCCCGGTTCCACCTGGAGCGACAGATGGGCTACTATCTGATCCAGATGTACATTCCCAGCCTACTCATTGTCATCCTCTCATGGATTTCCTTCTGGATCAACATGGATGCCGCACCAGCCCGTGTGGGCCTGGGCATCACCACTGTGCTCACCATGACCACCCAGAGCTCTGGCTCCCGAGCATCCCTGCCCAAGGTAAGTCCTACTGCCCAAGAGCACAGAACACCTGGACAAAGAAGGACACTCATCTCCCTACCCTGCCTGAGATAAAGGGAGCACAAGGAATTAGTCACTCTGTCTTCACCTGCTGCACTTGGCAGGATCCAGCATTCTGATGCATCAAACCTCTCCTCCAGACTGAACACTATGTTGTATACAGTTGCCAAACCCCACGTTTTGCTCCATTCTCTACCAACATTCCACATACATCCTGCTTCACTTACTATTCACACTCAACTCCACCTCCTCCTCCATTCACTTTTAGTGCTAAATACAACATCCTGCTCCTTTTACCATTAACAGTAGATGCTTTGTGGTGGGGGTCTCCAAGACCACCCCCACGTTCAGAGATTTGATACAACTCACAGGACGCAGCGTATCACTGTACTCACGGCTAAGATTTCTTATAGTGTTGCATTAAGGATACACAGCTAGGGGGGGCGCCTGGGGGGCACAGTCCGTTGAGCGTGGGACTCTTGGTTTCACTCAGGTCATGATCTCAGGGTCATGGGAGGGAGCCCCACATCAGGCTTCACGCTCAGCATAGAGTCTGCTTCCCCTCTCCCTCTCCCTCTGCTCCTCCCCCTGCTCGAGCACTCACTCTCTATATATAATGAATAAATCCTTGAAAAAAATAAAAACAAAAATCTCTAAAAATAAAAAAAATAAATAAAAATTTTAAAAAAGAATACACAGCTAGGTGATAAAGTAAAAAGACACAGGCAGGGTCTGTAGGAAACCATCTGCAGGCTTCCTTGTTTTCTCCCCGCCATGAGGGACCACAGAGAGCACATTCTTACCCTAAAAATAAAAAGGCAGTCACATGTGTGGGATGTTTCTGCCCAGGGAGATAGAGACATTGTTTTGAGGTTCATTAACATTCAGTATGGATGATTTTTATTGGGTGCTGGTCACATAGGCCCCCTCTGCCTGGCACATAGCAAAACTCCGGACTCCCAGAAGGAAAGCAGACATTCAGCACAATCCATATTGTTGGTACGGGCAGTCTAGGCACAGTGAGGCATCCTTATCAGTTAGGGAAAGTGGGAACATTCCCAAAATCCAAGTTCCCAGCTGTCAACCAAGGGCCAACCTTGCAAGTAGGTCCTTTGTAAGATTGCAGCCTCATCCCAAACATCATACGTGAACCCTTTTCTGCCCATACCTCAATCTTCTTTCACATTTCTAATGTTCAACACCACATCCTGCTATTTTCACTATTCACTCTTGAACCATACTCTGCTCCATTCACTATTAACACTAGACACAGCATTTCACTCCATTCACTATATAAGCCAGATACACATTCTGCTCCATTCACTCTGTGCTAGACACAACATTCTGCTCCATTCTTCGAACACCAGACACAGCATTCCACTTCATTACTGACACCAGACACTAATTCTCCACCAGTCACCCTTACAATAAATGCAACATTCTGTTCCTTTCACTGTTAACACCAAACCTCACATTCTGCTTAATTCACTTTTAACACTAGACATAATGTTCTGCTTCATTTACTATTAATGCCAGACACCACATACTCCTTCATTTACCCATACGTGAGGTACAACATTCTGCTGCCTTCACTATTAATGCTTGATGCCTCATTCTGCTTTCCTCTCTCTTAATGCTAGGCCCTGCGTTCTACTACGCTCACTACTGTTTGAGTCACATTCTGTTTTAATCACTCACCAGCAAACACAACATTCAGCTCTACCATTAATGCCAGACTCCATATTCTGCTCCCTTCAGCCTTATGCTAAATACAACATTCTGTACCATTTCCAATTAAGGCCTCATTTAACATTCTGTTTTGATACGGAAAAGTTGGAAGACTATACAATGATCAGTCTAATATCCTTCACCTGGATTCCAACTGTTATCATCTTGCCACATTTACTTTGGTTCTCTGTATAGATAGGTAGGTGGGTGGGTAGGTAGGTAGGTAGATAGACATAATTTCTGCTGAATCATTTAATGGTTACAGACATCATGACAAGCCATCTCTAAATAAGGAATAAGGACCACAATGATATTGTCACATCTAAAAAAGTTAACATTAATTCAATAATAATTATATTTATATCAATTATATTTATATATTATATATCAATTTTATATCAGTAATTATTGAATTATAAATAATTCCATAATATCATCTAATACAGAAACTTTAGGTTTTCCCAAATGTCAAAAAACATCATCAGTAAATATGGTGAGGGATCCAATCAAGGATCCACTCAAGATTCATATTGTATATGGTTACTTTTTTTTTATTTTTTTAAGATTATTTATTTGACAGAGAGAGCACAAGCAGGGGGAGCTGCAGAGGGAGAGGGAGAAGCAGGCTCCCCACGAAGCAGGGAGCCCCATGTGGGGCTCAATCCCAGGATCCTGGCATCATGACCTGAGCAGAAGGCAGCCATTTAACCAACTGAGCCACCCAGGCACCTCTGTATATGGCTACTCTTTTAATCTAGAACAATCTCCCCACTGTTTTTTTGTTTTGTTTTCATGATATTTCATGTTCCATTAGCATTTAATGTGAGAGATGGCATTCGGCTTCATCTGCCATTAACACTAGACACCACTCTCTCCTCTATTCACTGTTACACAAAACTCAGTAATTTGCCCTTTGCACTATTAACACTAGACTTTGCATTCTTCTAGATTCACTATAAATGCTTGAAACCAAACCCCATTTACTGTTACCACGTGACAACACATTCTGCTCTGTGCAACTGTAACAGCAGATATATCTGCTTCCTTTTCCTTATGTTAGATTCAACATCTTGCTCACCTGCCTATTAAGAGTTGATGCTACATTCTCTTTCACTTATGATTTACACTAGACTCAACGTTCTGCTCCACTCATTGTTAACACCAGACTTGGTATTTGGCTCCATATGCTATTAACACTCAACCTCACATTCTTCTCCATTCACTTTTTTGAAAGCATAAAATTCAGTGGCAAGTAATATATTCACGAAGTTGCACACCCTCACCACTGTCTAATACCAGGACATTTTCATCACCCAAAAGAAACCCCCATAACTCATCAACACTCTTTCCTCATTCCCCACTCTGACCAGCCTCTGGCAATCCCTACTCTACTTTTCACCTCTGTGACCTTGCTTATTCTGGACATCTCATATAAATGGAATCATATAATATGTGCACTTTCGTTTAGCATAATGTTTTCAAGATTCATCTGTGTTGTACATTGTATCAGCACTTCATTCCCTTTTGTGGTTGAATAATATTTCCATTGTATGGGACAATCACATTTTGCTTATCTATTCATCAGTTGAGGGACATTTGGGTTATTTCCACTTTTTGGCTATTATAAATCATGCTGCTATGAACATCTGTGTACAAGTTTTTGTATGGACATATGTTTTCAACTCTCATAGGTATTTACCTAAGAGTGGAATTGTTGGGTCATATGGTAATTGTATGTTTAACTTTGTGAGGAACTGCCAAACTATTTTCCAAAGTGGCTACACCACTTCATAATCTCACCGGGGTTCCAATTTCTCCACTTCCTCACCAATGCTTATCATCTGATGTCTTTTTGATTATAAACATCTTAGTGGATGTGAAGTAGTATCTATCTCACTATGGTTTACGTTTCCATTTTCTAGTGATTAGTAACGTTGAGCATTCTTTTCATGTGCTTATTAGCCATTTCTGTATCTTCTTAGGAGAAGCGTCTATTCAAATCTTTTGCCCAATTTATAATAAAAGTACTTCTCTTTTTATTGTTGAGTTGTAATAGTTCTTTGTGCATTGTGGGTTTTAATCCCTTATCAGAGAGATGGTTTGCAAATATTTCTTCCCATTTTTTGGGTTGTCTTTTCACTTTATTGATAGTGTCCTTTAATACACAAAGGTTTTTATTTTTGTGGAAGTAAAATTTCTTTATTTTTTCTTTTGTTGCTTGGCCTTTGGTATGATATTTAAGAAAATAATGCCTAATCCAAAGTCACAAAAATTTATACCTATGTTCTTTCCTAAGAGTTTTGTAGTTTAGCCCTAAATTTAAGCCTTAATCCATTTTGCATTTTGCATATAGGTATGAGGGAGGGATATCATTCTTTTGCATGTGGATGTCCACTTACTGCAGCACCATTGGTTGAGAGGACTATCCTTTCCCTGCATTGAATTTACATCCTTGTCAAAAATCAATTGGCCATAAATGTATGGGTTTATTTTTGGACTTTCAGTTCTGTTCCACTGATCCATATATTTATCCTTATGTCAGTACCATACTGTTGATTACCATTGCTTTGTAGTAAGTTTTAAAATTGGGAATTGTGAGTCCTCCAACTTTGTTCTTTTAAAGATTAGTTTGGCTATTCTGGGTCCCTGGCATTTCCATATGAATCTGAATATGAATTTCAAGTCCCATTTGTCAATTTCTGCAACAACAATAAAAAAAGGAAGTTAGATTAAAAATGCACTGAGTCTGCAGCAACCCCTTCGGGTCCCCTCCTCCTTGGGTGCTTTGTACTAGCACTTTGCTATCACTCAATAAACCTTGCTTTGCTGCATCAAAAAAAAAAAAAAAATGCACTGAGTCTGTGGATGAATTTGGAGAGTGTTGCCATCTTAATGATATCAAGTCTTCCAACCCATAAACACAGGATGTCTTCTCATTTATATAGGCCATCCCACTGCCCTCCAGACTGCTTGGTTTCTTTTTTTTTTTCTTCCAAGATTTTATTTAAATTCAAGTTAGTTAACATATAGTATAGTATTAATTTCAGGAGTAGAATTTAGTGATTCATCACTTACATATAACAGCCATTGCTCATCACAAGTGCCCTCCTTAATGCCCACCCCCCACCCACCTCCTGCCAGCAACCCTCAGTCTATTCTCTATAGTTAAGAGTCTCTTATGGTTTGCCTCCCTGTTACTTTTTCTTCATCTTATTCTATTTTTCCCTCCCTTCCTCTATGTTCCTTTGCTTTGTTTCTTAAATTCCACATATTAGTGAAATCATATGGTATTTGTCTTTCTTTGACTTATTTTGCTTCACGTAATACCCTCTAGTTCCATCCACGTCATTGCAAATGGCAAGACTTCAGGGTGTTTTTTTGATGACTGCATAATATTCCATTGTGTGTGTGTATATGTGTGTATGTGTGTGTGTGTATATATATATATATATGTATATATATATATACACACATACATACCACATCTTCTTTAGCCATTCTTCAGTTGATGGACATTTGGGCTCTTTCCATAGTTTGGCTATTGTTGATAATGCTACTGTAAACATTGGGGTGCAGGTGCCCCTTCGAATCACTATTTTTATATCCTTTGGATAAATACCTAGTAATGCAATTGCTGGGTCATAGGGTAGCTCTATTTTCAACTTTTTGAGGAACCTCCACACTGTTTTCCAGAGTGGCTGCACCAGCTTGCATTCCCACCAACAGTGTAGGAGGGTTCCCCTTTCTCCACATCCTCGCCAACATCTGTCTTTTCCTGACTTGTTCATTTTAGCCATTCTGGCTGGTGTGAGGTGCTATCTCAATGTGGTGTTGGTTTGTATTTCCCTCATAATGAGTGATGTTGAGCATTTTTTCATGTGTCTGTTAGCCATTTGTATTAGACTGCTTGGATTCTAATGAGAAATCTCGCTCCTCACAATCATGATGAAGCTCTATATGCCCACCAGATCTGTCCCTATGCTTTAATAATCTCTACCCACCCCCCAATTTAAAAGTATATAATCTAATGATAAATCAGTTGTCATTCTTACTGAGGATCCTTGCACATGACAAGTTGCTTCTCTCTTGCAGCTTTTAAGATTCTCTCTTTGGGGCTCCCGGGTGGCTCAGTTGGTTAAGCGACTGCCTTCAGCTCAGGTCATGATCCTGGAGTCCCGGGATGGAGTCCCGGGATTGAGTCCCGCATCGGGCTCCCTGCTTGGCGGGGAGTCTGCTTCTCCCTCTGATCCTCTTCCCTCTCGTGCTCTCTATCTCTCATTCTCTCTCTCTCAAATAAATAATAAATCTTTAAAGAAAAAAGATTCTCTCTTTGTCTTCTGACAGTTTGATTATGAAGTGTGTAGGTGTGGAGCCCTTTGTTTTGCTTGGGGTTCATGAATTTCTTAGATGTGTACATTAGTGTTTTTCTTCAAATTCAGGAAAATTTTGGCCATTATTTCTTCAAATACCCTTTCTGCTTCTTTCTCTCCTTTCCTTCAGGCACCCTCATTAAACATATGTTAGTGTACTTGATGGTTACCCACAGGTCTCTGAGGCTCTGTTCATTTTTCTTCATTCTGCTCCTCTGACAAGATAACCTCGAGTTCACTGATTCTTCAACTTCACTGTTTCTTTCTTCTGTCTGCTCAAATGTGCTATTTATCCACTCTAGTGAACTCTTCAGTTCAGTTATTTTTCAACTCCAGAATTTCTATTTGGCTCTTTTTATCATTTCTATCTTATGTTCTGTTTGGTGAGACTTTGTTCTCATACTTTATTGTTTGTACAGGTCTCCGTTAGTTCCTTGAACACATTTAAAATAACTGATTTAAAGCCTTTATTAAGGGACACCTGGATGGCTCAGTTGGTTAAACATCTGCCTTCAGCTCAGGTCATGATCCCAGGGTCCTGGGATCGAGTCCTGCATCAGGTTCCTTGCTCAGCAGGGAACGTGCTTCTCCCTCTACGTGCTGCTCCCCCTGCTTGTGTTCTCTCTGACAAATAAATAAAATCTTTAAAAAATAATAAAATAATTTAATAAATAAAAATTTGAAAAAAAAATAAAGCCTTTATTAAGCCCAATATCTGGGCTTCCTCAGGGGCAGCTTCTTTGGCCTGCCTTTTTTTTTTTTTTTCTATGTATGGGCCTGTCTTAGTCAATTTGGGTTGGTATAACCAAGTACCAGAGATTGGGTGCCTTATAAATAAAAGAAATTTATTTTTCACAGTTCTGGAGGCTTGAAGTCTGAGATCAGGTGCCAGCATAGTAGCGTTCTGGCGAGGACCCTCTTCCAGTTGCAAACCACCAACTTATTATTATATCCTCACAGGCTGGAAAGAGAGTTAGCCAGCTAGCCGGCCTCTTCTTATAAAGGCACTAATCCCTTCACAAGGGCTCCACTCTTACGATCTAATTACATCCCAACAGTCCCACCTCCAAATACCATTACATTGGAATTAGGATTTCAATCTACGAAGTGGAGGGTGGGGACACAAACATTTAGTCCATTGCAGGGCCATCCTTTATTTTTTGCATATCTTATAATTTTTGGTTGCAAATTACATGTTTTACATAATGTAATGTGGCATCTCTGGAAATCAGATTCTCCCTCCTCAAGATTTGTTGTTGCTGTTTGTTTAGTAACGCTTGTTACTACAGAACTAATTCTGTAAGGTCTGTATTCTTTGTTGTGTGGGATCACTGGTCTCTACTCACTTAGCTTGGTGGTTAGCTAAAATTGGACAGAAATTTGCTTAAATGCATAGAACCTAGAAATCTCCCAACCTTTTCCTAGGGCTCTATGGACGTATTAGGACACAACTCAGCCAGGCAGTTTACAGTGTTGCCTTACCCTTCACTTGCAGCTTGCTCAGTATGTCAAGGTTAGCCAGAGTTGAGAGCTAAGGGGTCTTCTCAGGCCTTTTCCTGAGGAGCACACAGGCCTAAGCATGCACACCAATTCCCAGAAATATGTCAAAGCTTTCTGAAGCCCCCTGTGGATATCTCATTCCCCCAGATTTTCCTTTTAAGCTTGTTAATCAACCTACTGTTTGCTTCAACTTTACCTAATGCCTCAGGCTGATGTGATGTTCAACAGTTGCCACCGACTATTTTCAACAGATGCCCCCAGGGAATAGGCTGTTCACACTAGGCCAGCTCCAAGTCAGGTCAAATAAAGACAGCCTTCCTTGTGAGTGGGGTCTTTCAGCAAATAATGACAGTTCTCTGGGAATGGGGCTTTAAAGAAGCTCCAACTCTGTTCTGCCCCATTCACTGATTGCCTGGATGCTGGTTTTCACTATGCTTGCAGGCTGTTGGTTTTCAAGGCTAGCACAGGAGAACGAGAATTCAGCAAGTTAAAACATCACAAGGCCCCAAGAGAAATGAAAACATAAGTCCACATAAAAACTTGTACACAGATGGTCATAGCAGCATTATTTGTAACAGCCAAAAGGTAGAAACAACCAAATGTCTATCAACTGATGACTGGATCAACAAAATGTGGTATATCCCTACAATGAAATATTATTTGGGGCACCTGGGTGGCTCAGATGGTTAAGTGTCTGCCATTGGCTCAGGTCATGATCCCAGGGTCCTGGGATGGAGTCCCGCATCGGGCTCCTTGCTCGGCAGGGAGTCTGCTTCTCCCTCTGCCTCTCCCCCCAAAGAAATATTATTTGGCTATAAGAAAGAATGAAATGTAGGGGCACCTGGGTGGCTCAGTCAGTTAAGCATCCAAATCTTGGTTTTGGCTCAGATCATGATCTCAGGGTCATGGGATCGAGCCCTATAGCAGGCTCTGTGCTCAAAGGGGAGTCTGCTTGGGATTTTCTCCCTCTCCCTCTGCTCCTCCCCTGCTTGCAGACACTCTCTCTCTTTCTCTCAAATAAATAAATAAATCTTTTTAAAAAAAGAATGGAATATAGATATATACTACAACATGGATGAATCTTGAAAACATTATGCTAAGTGAAAGAAGCTAGTCATAAGAGGCCACAGGGTGTATGATTCCATTCATAGGAAATGCCCAGAATGGGGAAATCTATAGAGAGAGAATGTAGATTAATGGTTGCTTGTGATGGTGGGGGCGGACAGGAATTGCGGGAATAAGAAAAAGAATAATGGCTAAAAGTTACTAGATTTCTTTTGGAGGTGGTGAAAACATTCCAAAATTGACTATGATGATGGTTGCACATATCTTGAATGTATTAAAAACTATTGAAATGTACACTTTAAGTGTGTGAATTGTATGGTGTATGAATTTTATCTCAATGAAGCTGGTGGTTTTTTTTTAATGCCACAAATTTTGATGCTCTTACTGGCATTCAGCTGACTTTTTAAGTAAATGCTTTCAAGATTGCTGTTAGCCTTTGGTTAACAGAGCTTCTGAGAAAGTTGATTCTGACCATTTTTGCTGTTGTCCTCATTGCTCTTATACAGGAGAAGAGTTTTTTAAGATCTTACTCTGCTACTTTTGCTAACATTCTCTGTTTACTTCTAATGTTAGGTAAACCCTTCTGTTCCTATCACCCTTAGACTAAACACAACATTTGGTTTCACTCAACGATCATGAGAGGTACACCATCCTTCTCTCCTTACTACTCTTCTGGGTACCATATTCTATTTTCTCCAATGTTTTGTACAGTCTTCTTGGTGCATTTTTCTTCTGTTTTCCTCTGCACTTTCCTAATATCCCAGCTGAGGAGGGAATAGCAGTGAGTGATGGGGGAGTTACTGAGGAGCAGAAATATTGAGATATTTAATTCTCCCTTGCCCTCACGCCCCTGCATTCTTCCCCGCCCCCACTCCAGGTGTCCTATGTGAAAGCCATTGACATTTGGATGGCAGTGTGCCTGCTCTTCGTGTTCTCAGCCCTGCTTGAGTATGCTGCTGTCAACTTTGTGTCTCGGCAGCACAAAGAGCTGCTCCGATTCAGGAGGAAGCGAAGACATCACAAGGTAGGCCTTTGGATCGCTACCTAAGGAGGGACAGCTGGTGGTCAGCAGAAGAGTTCCAGGCAGCCTTGTCTTGTGATACTTGTTTCACTGGACCATCCTTCTCAGTGGGTAAGGCAGACATAAAATAGGGATTGAAGGCCTACAACTCCTAACTTCCCCTCCCATAAATAATGCCTTGTTGGGCCTGTAGAGAGTTACTCTTCCAACCATAACACTATAGAAATGATCAGGTTACACCTGAAGCAGAACTGATGGAGCAAACACTGATGGGGCTAAGATAATAACGAGCTGTGACCTTGAAGCTTGGCAGGCTGAAAGATGTTTATTGGTGTCTTCAGCAAGGCTGCATTATTTCCAAGGGTTTGGTTCCAGAAGGGAATTGCACCACAAAAGGTAAGATCTTTGAGTAGAATGTCCAGGTGCCAGGCCTTTGCTTCCTACGTGCAAGAAAGGAGCATCACACAAGATGCTCCCTCAGAGTGAATTCTCTCACTTTATGAGGGTGTGAATACAGAACTACTTGGCCAACCATCTATACAAAGTCACCACCCTCTGCTAACTCAGAGGCTGTGTTCTAACCAGCAAATGCCATTGGGGAGAGTGCTGTCTGTGGGAACAAACTGGTTGCACACCTTGGTCAATAAATATTTCCCCAAAAGACCTCTCCCCCTGGAGATCAGAGAACCCACTTTTCTTTCCAGCCTCATCTTCACTTTCTCCTTTGCTTTCTGAGCACCAACCACCCTGGTTTTTTCCCTTGTTGCTCAAACATATACACAGGACTTCAGATGTCTTGTTCTCTCCTGGAATGCCCTCCCAGTGCACTTTACTTAGTGTTAACCAAGCACTCATTTTCAGGTTCTCAGCTGAGGCATCTTCCCTGATACCTGGGTCAAGGTAGAGGTCCTGTAGTGAGGTTCTCATGCAAAGCTGTCAAGTATGGGCATGCAGACTGTATCCTCCATGGGCCCCCTTGCCAACGAGGCAGTTTTCTCTAGGTCCTGCTTTGGCATGGACAGTATCTGCCAGAGGAAGGATTCTAATTCATATGTCTACAAAGGAGGGGTGCCATTTTTTCTCATCTGCACAAGGATGCTGTGTGAGCTAGCAAAGGTCATGCTCTAATAAAACTCAGTTTCCCTCCTTCTGAACAGTCATCTTGATTTATAATCACACATTCATGATGCAGTTGTTTTGTGCTTATCTCTTCCACTGAATTATAAGCTTCATAAGGGTGGAGACCATGTCAACTTTTGCTCAGTGCTATGTCTCTGGTGCCTAACACAATGCCTGACATACAGTGAACATGCTGTTGGCATTTACTGAACTGATGGACAAAGGGATAAACTCATGAACAAAGAGGAGCCCTTCCGGTCAGACAGCCTAGCCAGAAGTTTTTCCAGCAACAGATTGGGGCAAACAAGAACCCATACACTATGACCTGTCAGGCCATGCCACATCCCTGCCACACACCAAGGCCCTCCCTCCCAAGCTTTAGACTGACCTACTTCAAATAGCTGTCTATCCAGCTACAATGTGCTGTGTCAGAGGACCCTGTCTCTTTATCACTATTTACTATGTGACTTCACACTCATCTTTTTCTGGGCCCAGTTTCTCCATCTGTAAAGTGGACTAAATTGGCACAGTGGGGGACTGGGGTGAGGATTAAATCAGATTACAAAGTAGCTTTAAGTTTTGTTCCTGTCACACAAGTGCCAGGGAATAAAATGATTACACACACACAGATTTCCATCAGAATGTTCCTTAAACATCAGCAATCTAATTCAATTAACTTCTAGCAGTTTACCATAGGCAAGAGGCAGACATTTCAAGACAGAAGATGTCCATGGGAGTTCAGGTATAACCATCCTTCTAAATCTGCATTGGAAGAGAAAACTATCTTAGGTGCAGCAAGCCAGACAGGATTTCTCAAAAGACTTCTAGTTTTAGTCCTTACTGCCCATTGGATACTTAGCCTCTATTAAAATAATCTAAGCAAGGAACTGACCAAACATAACAATCTTGGGAATTTATTATTTTTCCTTTTTCCCCACTGGCTAGCTGTTTTTTGCACTTTCCTCTGCTAAAAGAGGGTTAATACATTTGTTGAAAAGACACTTATTTGGAGAAACTATGTCCATATTTGACTAGCATCAGCCCACTAGACTGTGCACTGCACAACTCCAGGGGGCACTATTTGCAGAGAAAGAAATGCAAATGGAGCCCCCTGCAGACGTGCAGTATGGTGGGCCTACAGTGCCTCCAAAGGCTGCCTCCACCCTTGCCAACTCCCTACCAGTTTTACACACCAGAGAAAAACTAACCTTTCTCTAGGGCCAGGTGAAATATAAATAAAGCCACTATCAGATTTGATCAGATATCCCTGCTCAGTTCCCTCCTTGCTCTCTCACAGCTCATGTTCGTGCTGAAAGAGCCCTTTAGAGGGCATCCTGTCCACTCCTCCATGCCGATGACAACCGCAAGGAGGAGCAAGTCACTAGGACCACAGAGGCACTAGTGGCAAAAGCAGGGTAGGTGCTGGAGATCCCATGGCTCCCACTGACCATACACCATCAGTTGCTTATCTGTTCACCAATGTTTCCATCCTGAAGCAGATAAAAACAACCCTGCGATTTATTAGATCAAAATAAGAACGAAGACGTATCCCAAGGCAGAGGTCAAAAACCAGTAGCCAGAAATCAAATGCAACATGCAACTGTCTTTAATTTCACTAGCAGTGTCTAGAAGTCTAGAATAAGGTGCCAGCATTTAAAAATCACACTTTAATCTTCACTCAAAAAGTCACAGCCTCTGGTCCCACTGAATTCACATCCCGCCTGATACTGGGGCACTGGAATTGCCCTTAGGTAGGGAATGCATTCTCTGCTTTGACACAGTCCCTTCTGACTGGAGATTTTGTCAGCCCTGGCTCATTTCTTCATTCACATTTCTCCTGTGTGGCCCCTTGTGTGTAGCTGATTCAGTGTGACCTTGTTCCTAAAGGCTCTGAAATTGACCCAAATGTCAGAAACTAAAAGGATGCAGAATTGGGTTCACCATAAAGCAGTGCTTCCTTTGGAGTAAGCCCCTCTGGATGTGGCTTGTACATCAGCAGGGTATAAACTTGGGCTGCAGAAACCTCCCTTCAGCAGGAAGTTTGGAGAGGGGGTTTCCAGCCCCAGATGGTGAGTGAAAAGGAACTAGCTCCATGCCTGAGTTTCTCAGAGCCTGTGATCTTCGCCAGGCTCCTCAAATCCCACCATCCTCCCATGTTACCTCATTTGTTGGGCACTAAGCATCTGGTCCTCAAATTCCCTGGCCGGCCTCATTAGTCAGATTATTAGGAAATCTGTGAGCCAGACTAGGCAGGCATCCTCCCAACCTCCCTGGGAGGAGGAGACGACCAGATTGTAACCGCTCCATCCCCAAGCCTTCACTTCCTGCCATCTGCTGGGGAGAACAGGAATAGCAAGCCTCTCTCCGTCATTTCTAGGGAATTTCCTTTCTCCCGGCTACAGTGTGAAATTGATGATCATCTAACTAGATGGGGCCTCCAGGCCACACCTCCACTCCTTCCACTTCCATGTTTAATTGATGAGGAAGGCAGAGAATAATTCGCCCAAAGCTGTATATAAAATTAATTTGGTGCTTCCCTTGCATAACTAGAGCCCAGTGAGAAAACATTTTCAAGCACCCCATCCTGCAGCAAGGGCAGCAACAGAGCTGGACCCATACCCCCTCCAGCCACAGGGTCCAGTAATTTGGATAGCTGCCCCCAACTCCTTTCCTTGGACCTGGCACAAACCCTCTACTGTTGCCCTACTCATAGACAAATATTTATTGGGATCTATTTGCCAAGCACATGTTCTTTCCCCCTTTCTGCAATGAGGGTGTTGGACCAGATTCAACGATTTGCCAAAGATTTCTTGAGCATTTTTCATGTCTCAAATCCTCCTGGTGCCAAGAATACAACCCCATTAAAAAAAAAAAAAAAAAAAAAAAGGAAGCTAGGAGGAGTGAAGATATACTGGTAAACATTTACTTATTCAACAAATATTTACTGAGCTTTGAGCTTATGTCCAGAAACCCTGTTCATATGTTCAGTATTGAGGGTGCAATGAACCTGAATAAGACTCTGCCTGCATGGAGCTTAGAGTCTAATGGGAGAAACAGACATTAATCAAGAAACATAATGTGGAGCACCTGGGTGGCTCAACCGGTTAAGAGTCTCTTGATTTCAGCTCAGGTCACAGTCTCAGGGTCCTGAGATCAAGCCCTGCATTGGGCTCTGCACTGGGCGTGAAGCCTGCTTAAGATTCTCTCTCTTCCTCTCCCTCTGCCCTTCCCCCACCCCCGCTCTCTAAAAAATAGAAATAAAAAAGGTTTGCAAGAGATAAAGATTATATATATATATTTTTTTTTAAAGAAACATAATGTGATAAGAGCCTTAAAAAACCAACAGAAAGGGATGTATAGGGAGCTCATGGAGCACATAGCAGGGGCCCCTCGTCTATTCTTGCCCTTGGGGAAGGCTTCTGAGTAAGACATTAGTTCAGTGAAAGAGAAGGTGTTGGAAGCAGAGGTTAGGAGTACGTTCCTGGAAGAGAGGGCAATCTGAGCAGAAGCCCACGGTTAAAAACGAAAGAGCATGGCACGTCTGAATATCTGTAAATATTTTGCGATGATTGGTGCATACGGTGCTGGAAAGAGAATAGCACAGATGAGACTGGAGAGGGCAGCGTCTGGGCCATCTAAGGCCTTGTTCACCACGTAAGGACCTTAATTATCCTGAAGCCAGTGGCAGCCCATTAAAGAGTTCAAGCAGAAGATGACCAATAAGATGTGTGTTATGACAATTCAGCTGGGTTGAGGGGGCCGGCCGGGAGGCAGTAGGAAGACTGGGCTGGAAATTGTCACAACAAGCCCGTGGTGTGGCCCAAGCAAGGGTGGCAGGAACAGAGCTGGAAAGGGGCTCGTACACGGTGTCTCCTGTTCTCTGTCAGCCCTGTCCTACACAGGAACAAGCGGAAGATAGGCTGTCTCCCTATGGGAGGACAATGGGAGCCTCTCGGTGCCAGCGCGGAGCTCACGGGGGAAGGTCACAAAGCTAGATGTGAGGACAGTGGACAACAGTGTCTGCACGAGTCAGGTCAGGAGAAGATCACCACGAGCTAGGAAAGGGAGACTTTAGAAGAATACGGGCAGAGGCGTGTTGGTAGTGAGCGTAAGGCAGGGTGAGAGAAATGCACAGGGGGGACTGGCAAAGTGCAGCCAAACTGGCAGGTGTGCCAAGCATAAGGTAAGGGGAAGGGCAAAGGCCTGTAAAAGTAATTTGGGGCCAAACGATGAAGGGCTTTGAACAGTAACTTAATCCAGAGCTATGTCTGAGGTCACAAGTGCCAGGGCTGTGGGAACGTGGCGGAAGAAAGCAGCTGTGGCTTCCCTGGCGGCGTGTAAAACAGGGCTGAGGCCCACAGCCTTTGCTCTCTCCCCAAACCCATGCCCGAGAACACACCAACTGGGGGGACGGGGTGGGGGAGAAGGGCAAGAAGGCAACAGAGACAAAGCAGGGGATCTCTCCAAATTGTCCCGATTTCTAACAAAACAGCATCGGAATGTCTGCTCATCTGTAACCTCTGATGGTCATAGAGGCCCCTTGGATGTAGTGGGGTCAATCTTTCCCCCCATTTATAGGAAAATATGAAGTAAAAAAACCTGAGACTCAAAGAGAGAAGTGACTTGCCTAAGGCCACATGGCCAGCAAGTGACCGAGCCGGACTTGGTCTGCAGACTCTAGGCCACATTCCTATCCCCTGGTTTGCGTCTGTTTCAGCATGCAAGTGGCGCCCCTCTATAAGGCATAACTCCCCAGCCAGCCTAAGAGCCTTAAGAAACCTGGAATGGTAGAGGCAGGGGGGCAGGGAGAACCAGATGGGCCTGGCTTGGCCCCCAGGGGAGTGCCTTGCAGGGAGGGTGCCCAGCCCCTGTCTTATTTTAAGTAGAGCCCCATGCTGAATCTATTCCAGGAGGATGAGGCCGGAGAGGGCCGCTTCAACTTCTCTGCCTATGGGATGGGCCCAGCCTGTCTGCAGGCCAAAGATGGCATCTCGGTCAAAGGCGCCAACAACAACAACACCACCAACCCCCCTCCCGCACCATCTAAGTCCCCGGAGGAGATGCGAAAACTCTTCATCCAGAGGGCCAAGAAGATCGACAAAATATCCCGCATTGGCTTCCCCATGGCCTTCCTCATCTTCAACATGTTCTACTGGATCATCTACAAGATCGTCCGCAGGGAGGATGTTCACAACCAGTGACGGGTCTGGGACGGAGGGGCATGGGGGAGGCTGGGAGAGGGCAGAGTGGGAATAGCACAGGAATCTGAGAGCCTAAGGAAGAGGAGAAGAGAGGGAGGGGCACACATACACAACTCCCTCTTTCTCTGCACTATGTGCAACAGCAAAATGCAGTGATGCATGAATCTTAGAATGTGGCACTATCTAACCCTGGGTGGGCTGCTGGGAGGGGGGAGGGAGGGGCTTTTCTAATATCGGAGCTGAGGGGTCGGGAGGAAGGGGAGGGTTAGGGGTGGGGGGAGGGAGTGGGGGAATAACAGCTTTCAAAAATTGGAGTCCATGGGCCGGGCAGTTTTCCTATTTGGAAGGAGAGTGCCGTCTGCCCCAGAGCAGAAGGAAAGCAATGTAATATATGATATATATTCATGCTTAATATTAATGCAAAACCACAAGAACAAAAGATTTGTTTCTAAACCTATCAGCCTAGTAACTGCTTAAATTTTTAAAGCCACAGAAGTGATGGACAATTTTTCCCAGAGTGGAAACAGTCACAAAGCTTGCTCTGGTGTGTGTCCCATATCACAGCCCTCCAAATGCCATGCCTGTCTTCAAACCAGCCCGGGTGGACACATGCCAAAAAGCCATCCCACCTCTGCTTCCAGAGGGTTATGCGGCCTGGCCA
Source organism: Eumetopias jubatus (assembly GCF_037043125.1). Lineage (NCBI taxonomy): Eukaryota > Metazoa > Chordata > Mammalia > Carnivora > Otariidae > Eumetopias > Eumetopias jubatus. The sequence continues at coordinate 111,015,473 of NW_028274811.1, forward strand.
TGGGTAGTGGCAATGGGGAAAGGTGGAGAGAAGAGAGGGAATGGCTAAGGAGACGGGACATCTCAGAGGCCCAAGGATTGATAATCAAGACAACTCCACCTCAATCCTCAGGTCTCAAGGCTAAGGACCACACCTGCCCCTCTCTGAGCCCTCTCGCTTCTGTGCTTCAACACCCACCCCACTTACCCTCCACTGTCACCCAGAAATGGCCGCCATGGTTTTCCCGTCATTTTGCCAATATGCAATCTTTTTTATGGTTAAAAAAAAAAAAGGAATAATCTCAAGAAGTAATATGCAGATAGACTGAGTATGAACAGATGCACTTTTTTCAAATGTCTATTTTTTTGGAGAGTCTCTTTGGAACTGCAAATGGGTATGTATTCGGGAAGGTGGGGTCGGTGGGATGAAGTAGATTTATTCTATAATGGCTCTACAGAGTGAAGTTTTAAGAGGTGAAAGGGTAGTCACGAGGCTGCTGCAGCTCAGATATATACGGGTGGGAAGAGATAGTAATGTTTAGAAAGTCTGTTCGTTATATTTTGACATTTCATATGCCACAAATAATGCGGGAAGCATGGGGGGGGATGAACCCATTATATTTTTATAAATCTTTTTCTGTTTTCCTTTTTGGTGCTTTGCTTAGCTTTAACATTTAGGAAAGTTAGACAAATATTTCCTTCTAACTCTGAAGTGCCAGAACTACCCCAGGTTAGCCAGGGCACTCCAGAAAAAAGGAGAGGGATTAGGAAATAAATTGTGAGGGGTGGGGGACCCTGCTGAAGGGCACGGATGTTCACCGATGGAGGGTCTGCGGCAGGGACTGCTAAAGACAGGAGTAGCCTCTGTCCTCTCCGCCAACAGCATCGTGCTTGAATGATGGCACTGCTGTCTGGGGCATGCTCCCTGCTGCAGCTTGTGACCGGTCTGCTGGGTTACAATTCTTCCTTTGCACTTTTTTGGCTTTGGATCAAAGTAGTGGTAGATGGTGGGACACAGCAGGCAGTCAGTTTGTCCTGAGGCTTGGGGTTTCACATGGGTCTTTAGAGTATCCCCAGTGTGGGGGAGAAGAGAAGGGAGACACTGGGACCCTAACTCTTCCCTCAAGCCCCTTCCCCGAGGGAAATTTCTCCCATTCCCTGTGGCACAATGGCTAATACCTCTAGAGGCCCAAAACACCAAGCCAAAAGACAAGGATCTAGAGTGATTTGGGTAAAGAAAATGCACTGTGCAGCCAAAAAAGGATTTGAGGCTTGAATGAAAAAACATCCAGGGTCAAGGTCAGTAAGTCATTGCCTTCCCTCTCTTGGCATGTGCAGACCAGAAAATTAAATTGTATTCTAGCCTTGGATGATGTGGGATAGAGCCCAGAATCCTGAGTGAGGCGCTCTCATCCACAACTATCTTTTTATCCTTTTCCGCACCACAGACTGTGTCTAAAGGAGGAAAAGGGCAACACAGGGATCTGAATAAGTACCACCAGTTCAAGACTCGAGTATCAGTCTCTGAACTGCTATTAGCACGACATTCACTTTATTTAAGGGAGGAAATCCTCAATCCCGCAGTGGCGCGTGAGTCACTGGAGAGGCTATTTGCCCCTTTCACTAGCACTTTATTCACTTTAAGGGGAAAATCGTTTTTTAATAAAACAAAAAAAAAATTTAAAGAAGCCCTTTTCTCCAGTTTACTCATTACCGGACTAAATTCAGAACGTCTGAAATCGAGGTGATCTGGCAGCAAAGGCATTAGGCCTCTGTCAGGGACTGAAGACAACACCAGTTGTTCCAAGACATTCTGCCTCCAAACAGCAGCATCTGCAGATTTCAAACCGGGCTCCTTGTGTGAGGTGTCTGGAATTGCTCCAAAACAGAGAAATCACTGGGCCATTTGCCCAACCTCTGCTGGGTCCCTGAACTTCTGCCACCAATACTCAACTTTGGGCCCACTGGGAGCTGCCAGGTCTAGTCAACAGTATCTAACAGACAACAGAATCATCTTTTTGAGACACAGAGAAGGAAGGTCACTGAAATCTTTGCTCCAACTATTCCAGACTTGGTATTCCTCATGGAAAACAAATGTGAGTGAATACATTATAGTGGAAAAGAACCTGAATTTTAGTCCTACCTATAATGTGCTGGGGAACGTTAGGTAAATGATTTAGCTTTAGTTCCTCTACAAACACAATGGGGAGAGTGGTACAGATCTCTAACCCTTCCAGCTCTAACTGTCCCTGTGCTTGAACTATAAGGAGGTTTACACAATGAAAAGTTTAATGTCACTTTAATTTCTGAACCCTCTAGATAGATGTGCACATATATATATATATGCACATGTACATGGACCTACCTTCTTTGGAGCATTTGCAGATTTTTCTTTTTGCTTTACTTTATCAAAGATGAGCAGTGGTGGGAAAAGAACATCATGATAAAGTAAAAAATACCATTGTGAATTAGAAATGGGAGCATGCTCAAAGAGAAGGCATTATCATCAATGTATAATGTAGAAAGGATTTAGCAATAAATTTCATGGATTTTATCATTATAAAAAAATCAAACTAGATAATTTAAGCCAAAAACATTTTTTAGGTTGCTCCAAAAAATAGGACGCTTTCTTAATTTCCCTTTCAGTTTGTGCACAGAGGATATCACACTTTGGGACTACATATGCCAAATGTTATGGTAGGGGGAAAACTGACTGAGGTGTAATGAGTGGTTTACTGGTTTTCAAACTCTCTACATGGCTAGACCAATATTTATGCATGAAGGTAGAACTGGACACTGGCATAGAGCAGATGGTGAGTTCACCCACCTCCAAAACTGCAGCTCTTCCTAGGAGTCAGATTTAAGAAATATTAACTAAGTAGACAGATAACGATACCAGTAACTTCTCACCTTAGCTTACAACCTACCTAGATTGGTTTCAAGAGCAGCCAAAATTAATGGCTCAGCTCTGCCACCCTCTGGTCCTTTCAAACATTCAGGAGTCCGTTCTTGGCTAAGGCTATTAGAAAGTGACCAAGGACAGGAGTGAATAGAAAGATGCAGAGTATGTGTGTGAGAGAGCAAGAGAGAGAAAGATAAAAGGTCATCTGATCCAAATTATTTCTTCTCCTAAGCTGTCAGTAAATAAGAAATGTATCCCTCTAAGAGGCCTATCAGTATTTTGCATAGACTATTTTTTCATACTAGGGAGAAAATAAATATGACAGGAGTTAGTTCCTTTCCTTCAAAGTACACATTAAAAAAAAAAAAGTACACAGTGTTATGGGCATCATTAAAAAGAGATTGTGTTTTGTGAGTCTCCATGATATTCGATTGCAGAGACCAGTGCCCCAGCTAAGCTGCTACCATCACGGATAAGTCAGTCTTTTGTGAAAATGAGACTCCTGAGTTAACCGCAGCACACTGAACGTGAAAGGAGCGGCGTTCTCATCGTGTCTGCAGTGACTGCCTCCTTAGTAGAAGCTGGCAAGGAAAGGGTTTGCTAGTGGTACAATCTGTGTCAGCTTGAGGACTGGGGCCGAGCTGAGATGGGCAACTTTTCCCCAGGCTGACTGGAATCCCAGCCCAGGGACGATGAGTACCACTCTGGAAGCTATCAGATTTATTCCACAAGCACCCGCCCTCCACCCCAACTCTGAAGAGGCGGGCAAGACTGGGCTTTCTCTATGGGCGGTGTTTTTTTTTCAGACTAACTTGAAGGCTTGCACTCTGAGGGGCTGGTAAGGTCTGCTGAGGAAGGTCGAATGGGCCTCTACCCTCTGATATAAAGCATCTTTAATTCAAGAACCGACCAGACCAAAAATTAAGAACAAGCATGTTCTTAAAATATAATTTATCTTCTCGTCCTCCACTAAGCCCCTTCTCTCAGAAACCAACTCCAGAAATTTGAATTGAGAACCTTCCTATTTTCCTGCAGCTCTACAAAGCCAGAAATAGGAGCTTATCCTGACCAAAAGAAGGAGTAAAAGAAATATGCTTTGTTTTGTTTGAGCTGGCTTGTTTAACTACTTGTATCGGTGTAAGGAAGAGCATATGTTGGAAAGGTTTTTGTTTCACAGTATCCTGAAATCCAAATGAATAAGGAGAATACCCTGGGAGGGCTGAAATCCCAGCAGAAAGAGAGAACTCTGAAAAATCCCCCTGGCCCAAGTAACCTAGAATCTTGAGGGCCCAGAGTAGATGCTGCTGCTAACCCAATTAGTATCCTGTTGCTTCCTCCAGGGTTTCTCCAGCTGTAAAGGCAGCAATGGCAGGAGATAGGTTTGTTCAAACGTGGGTGCTGTTACACGCTGTTTTGATGGAGCTGTGTGGTTATTTAAAGCAATAATTCAGGTGCTTTATCATTCTTTAGAACAGCAAAATGAGTTCCAAAGTAGAAATTATTGCCCAATAATTTTTAGGATCATTCAGGCTTCTTCAGCTAGCATTCAGACCATCACTTCTCCGTCTTGTGCTCCCCCCTTACCTCCTCCCACTGCCTCCCTGCCAGCATATCCGGTCTCATCAGCTTGTTCATCTCATTTTGTGAAGCCAAACGCTTCCAGAAGATGCTGGTTTGTTTCTGAGGGGGTGGGGCGTGGGGGGACGAGAATGGACATAGTAGCTCCTGTCTCGTTTGTTTTAAGGCTGCAATGTCCATTCTTCCTCTTGCCTGTGCACTTTGAAATTTCACTGCTCTGGAAAATTTCCATTGGAACATTGGGTCAAAAAGTCAGAGTCTAGAGAATGGCAAGCCAAAAATATACCCTTCAAGAGCCCAGTGATAAAAATTATGTTCTACATAAGGCCATTAACCAGTTACAGAGCAGTACCAGCTCACATGAGGACAAAAGACATTTGCTGTCTCACACAGACGCAAGCATAATGGGGCTCCCATTCCTACACTTGCCCTGCTGCACAGTTTCCCACAAGGCCTTGTTTTTGGCCTGCCTTTCTTCAGATCCCACTGTTTTCTTAAGCAACTTCAGAAACTGAGTATCTTTTTAAACACACCTGCCTCCTGAGGTGGACAGAGTTCAACAGGAGGTGAGTGCTTGTTCTGGCGCTCCCTCAGGCTCATCACGGGAACACAGGGGCGCTACTTGGCCTTACTTGGCCTGCTCACTACCCTGTAAAAAGAGGAAGTTGAAGGAGATTTTTCAAAGGCAAACCCTGGACACTTTGATGGGTTAAAGAAAAGGGTATACCATGTGTTAGAGGTTTGACTATCTCCCTGTTTCAGTGTCAAGCTTGGAACCCCATCCCAGGCCTTTTGGTGGGCAGGTAGGGAGAGCTTAAGAAAGAGGAGAGCCTTGGCCCTCAAGGAGATTACAATCTTCATTGTTTTGTTCTGGTGGGGTTTTTTGGCCGTGAAAGACAAGGTATTTCACAGCGCTGATGGACTTGCCTCTTAGACTGGCTGCTCACCTGAGAATCCCATCCAACACCAGGACAACACTCCGCTCTGGTATTTTAACCTGTATGTCCTGTGAAGGCTGTAACCCATTTCCCATGGCAGTTGAGTTCTCTCTGCCAGAGCCTCTGGAAGAATCAAAGAGAAACACATCAGAGCAGAGCTTGTGGGATAGCCCTAGGGAGGTAACCCCAATGACTCCAAGTCCCCTCCCAGCGTGTTTCCCCACATATACAATTCAATCCTAACCAGAAGCTTCCAGCAAGATTTAAGACAATTTTCCCCTATTTGTCCATTATGCTAGCTGCAGTTACAGGCAGAAAAAGCGGGGCTACTCCAGACCACTACAGAGATTCATCTAAACTCATACCATTAGCTAGGCTATACTAATAAAAAGAAAAAAATACTATAGTAGGTGTGGCTGGACTTGGGCCAGCTCACTCCATGCTGCACCCCCAAACAAAACCACACCCTGGCAATGATGTTTCTGAAATTGCTTCCACACTCCTGTAGCTCCAACAAACACTCCTTATAATCAGAAAACACTGCTCTTATCTTTCCCAGCAAGGACACATTTATGCTTTATATCAATGGAATCTCTTCAAAACGTTTATAGGTTGACATTATGACAAATGATGTTCACTCTCTCTTCATCTGGCCCTGGAATTAACGAGAATATTGCAGATTGAACTTTTTTCTTGTTTCCAAGGTTAAGAATTAATAGACTTTTTTTTAAAAAGACAATTTTAGATTTCCCATAATAAAATAGAAACCACACTGTAAACCAGTCGTTTCCTACCCTACTCTAGAATGGATACACGTGTGATGACACAACTACAGTGAAATAGTGATTCTATATTCTAGGTGGTTACTATATGGTCTCTGTACGATTCTTAGATATTTTCCCTTCCAAGCTTCAGCTTTCCTATCTGTACAACAGAAGTACTGAATTTGTTGAGCTTGAAGGGTTTCCCCAGCAGTTTTCTTTTAAAGCCACTTCTCCAGTTGTCCTTTAGCTGCTGAAAAAAAGAAGAGCACTTCCCCCAGACTTAAGGGGTCCCACTCTTCAGCTCACCCTCTCCATTTTCCTCTCTATACCCATTCATGGTTTTCTAGTACAGCAGAAAGGGCACTAGCTTCCAAGAAGGCAGAGATGCAACTACTATAGGCACGCAATCAGCTTCTTTATGTATTTGGGGACAATAAAACCCACGACACAGGTCCACTGTCTGGATAAAATGACATAATACATATTAACCCCACCCCCTCACTGTAATGTTTAAGCATTGTCATTATCTCTTACCGCGTCTTCCTCTGTTTGCCAGAAGAGGTCATCCAAGAGCTTGCTTTCAGAATTGAGGCTGGCTCCCCAAAAGCCAAATCCACCTGCCCTACAGAGCAGCCTATTCAGTGACATTTCAGGACCAGCCCCTCTGTGCTCACCTCATAGCTTATACACGCACTGAGAAGACCTAAATTCTAGCCCACTTATCAAGCATCTACATCCCTTTCGCCCAGGTATCATTTGAACACCACCTACATAGAAAGCACATATAGCTCTGTAAATAGTTGTCACTTAGATGTGGACTAGTAAAAGACTGTGAATGAACCCTGAATCACAATACAGCTATTGAGCACCTACTATATATCAATTCTTAAATTACATAATTTAATTCCTCCAATGGCCCTGATCGTCTCAATTTATAGATGAGGAAACCGAAGCTCAGAAAGTTTATTTTATTAGCCCAAGTCAGTCTTGCCAAAGTTCAGATATGATTCTATGGACAACAGGAAGCTAAGTTTTGGAACTAGGCATGATAGGTGTTTCCCTCTTCCACTTAACCTGTTTTTGACCTTCAACAAATTATTTGGCTGTGACCTTAGTCACCCCTCCCCTGTAAAAAGCTCTATCTTCCCAATATTGAGTATAAAATCAAGTGATTGATGTGGTAATTTACTCTGTCATTAAAAAAACTATATAGGTGTTTATTAGTTCATTTTAACTTAAATGAATCTTATAACTGCTAAGAAATAGGGACCCTTTTGCCTTGGTACATTTTACTTAAACAAAAATTTATGCTCCTATAATCTCTTAAATGCCAAGGAATACTATCTTGTACTAGACTAGAAATCAAACTTCTTGATTAAGAACCAAACAAGAGAATCCCTGGCCTTCCTCTTCTCAGAACTTGGAGGTAGAACTTGGATATAAACAATATAAATCTATCAGCCCACCTTAAAAGTTGAGAGCCTACTCATCTACTTTTGGGTGTATGAGGGATTTAGAGTTGATATGGGGCTATCTCCTGGCTGGAGAATTGTGGAATAGAATAAAATGAGTAAGCAACAAGGCAGGGTAGAATACATGCCATTTGGAGGATAGTGAGAAAACGCTGGTTTGTAGTCCTGCATGAGCGCAGCGGGTGCCTGGAATGGCTTGGATGTGGCCAGCTTCAAGAGTAAGGACTTGACTTTTTCTGGAAGTCTTTCATAAGTTCGGAATTCCTTTAAAACATCCACTCGACTAAGAACCTACTACAAACAATGCCAAAGCACAGGAACGAAAAGAAAAACACCATCCCTAACTAAAGATCTTAGAACTTAGTGCAGTGAGATGTGATTGTGGATATGAATAATTCATTCAAGGGGAGATACGGTGACAGAGGCAGAGACAGAATTCAGAGAAACGGTGTCTCCTAGGGACAATCCAAGGTCTCATGGAGAACAGGACATTTGAGCTAAGACTCTAAAACAAAAGGTTATTTTCCATAGCAGTTTCCTATCTGGAGTTATGGAACTGTGGTCTCACCCACCTTTCAAAGGGTTAACACAGGTAAACCCCTTCCTTCAGGCAGGTATTCAGGTAAAGTGGGAGCATCTCTTCATACGAGATACCATTGTGACAAGAGTATTAAAAATGGCAGGCTGACCAATGTTCCAGTAAAGGAGGGTCTTCTAATGGTTCTTTACTCCCATCCAGGCTCTGGAAATAAAGTGGGAAAATGGAATTACAGGGAAATGTATGGACATACCCCACAAAAAAATTATTCTAAGTAGAAACCGCAGCTTGTCTCCAAGTCCTTTTGTTTCTGACTTAATCCCCTGGGTAACTGGATGTGTGCTAATTAGCCAGAGAGGAGCTCATGGGACAAGGCCTCTGCTTAGTACATTTCCTTGGTCCCACTTGGCTTCATGTACGTCTCTTCAGCTGTATCCAGAAGCTACAGCAGCAACACCAGGAAGGTCTTAGCTACTGCTCTGAGGACCAGGGCAGCCCCTTCTGTGCAGCTCTGGATGCTGCTGAGGAAAGGGGCACTCTGAATGGACCCTACTTAGTGACCTCAACTCAGCTTCAGTGAGTCTCCCAGTAGCTGCTACAGACTTGCCTTTAGATGACTTTGTGCAATGTCCCAGCCTGGAGAAAGCAGTTCAGCCTTTCAAGGTTTGAGTTACAAGTGGAAGCTCAGGGAACAAGTCTCAAAACTTAAGTGTCAGTCAGGACTAGAATATGTATGCTCCTCCCAGTCTATCAGCTTTGTTTTTAACATCCCTTACACCTGCCTATTAAATCTATTATGGCAAGGCAGTATGCCTTAAAAGCAGGGCATCTGAATAAAACACAGCCTCTTTTCTTTCAGTATAGGAGGGGATGATACACGTGCCAAAATAATCACTAATGTGGGATGCAGAAAATATTAACAGAGAAAGGAGGGTGCCATGGAGCAGGCAGAAAATAAAGCATGGGACATTTCAAGGCTTATGGGCCATTTGAGCAGCAGTACCTTAAAGAGGAGGCTTTGATGGATGGGGCGAGTATTCCAGCGAAAGGAACACTGTGAGTAAAAATTTGGAGGTAAAAAACTAGGGGCATATACAAGGTACAGTGATTATCTGTTTGGCTAACGTGTAATGAATGCTAGGTATGTTTGGAAAGATGGATTTGAAGTACATCATAACCCCTTAAATATAGAATAAGGGATCAGGACTCTGGAACATGGCGGTTCTCAAAGACCAATCAACACAGTATTCCCTTCATGTGCAGAGCAGCTCATTCTATCTTCTTCCCATGAGCTGACACTTCCAGCCTAATTCAGATTTCCCTGTCCTTATTTTGGGAGAACTTATCTTTTCTTTCATCTAAGAAGCAGATATGATACCTACTAGAAATTCACATCTTCAAGGGCATCAGTTCAACCCAAGTATTAAGCATTTAGTTGTGCTAGGTAGGCACTAGAAAGGGAATAACAGAGGTATGGTAAAATCATGGTTCTACAGTAAGCTCACTATTCTACAGTGATTCTAAAGTTACTTCTAGAGTTTATCTTTGTCAACTATCAAACCAACACTTAATACAATGCACATGTTTCTAAAGGACAGCTTGTGGTCCAAATACTACTACCTTTTGTGATCTGAAATATTAAACAGAGCTGACCTAGAAGAAAATACAGTCTAGCATGTTCTTTTTATTTCTTAGCTGCATCTGAAATGACTCCTCCCAACCTCTATAGAGAGAACTTTCCTATTCAAACCATGAGATCATGTCCACAAGTAAAAAGGGTATGGGGGGCAGGGGAGAAGCCAAATATGAACAGAAAAAAATAAAGACAAAATGTCACTGGTTTTTAATCAAGTCATTGCTACTGGACGTATGTAAATAGTTGTGTGTGTGTGTGTTTTTTTTGGTAACAATTTACCTTTCTTAGGCAAATTCTTTAGAAAGAATATTGTGGGGCAATAGGTATTACCTACCCTGTAAATGAAAGACTTCCCCAAATCTTGTTTAAAAGTAGTACTTAAGTATCAAATAAGCCATTTGCTAAACGCAATTTTTTCCATATTAGGTGTATTTCTACCTCATTTAAAGGTGTACCATGCTCAATATGCCTGAATGACATGTAAAAAGCTAAAAAACTGATGTTCCCACAATGCACTTCAGAACACTCAAAATTCATATATCATAGTTTCATGGTCCAATCTTCCAGTACTTAATCCACTATAATATTTTCAGCACTAATGACAGTTAAAATGAGATGAGTGTAAACCCCCATAGGTGCACCTTGCTATTTAGTATATTGGGCACAGATAAAATGATTACCTAAAGGAAAAAAAGCTCAACAGCCAAGTTTACTTTCAAGACTAAAATATAGCAGGTACCTCAGAGGCCTCCAAGTAAGTTTTAAAAGCTGGACACGTCTTCAACTGCTATCATTAGACTTGAAATGTACAAAGTGAACCACAAAGTGCCCAAGACAGAACGCTTAACACTTCTAAGCCCTGTAGGGAAGAACAAGACTGCCAAAGGATGTCCACGCCTCACTGTGTAGATCAGCACCACGACTGACCTGTTGGCTAAAATCACTTTGTCTAGAACGGATTAAATTATTGCAATGTAAACAGCTAGCATCATGTTGCGTTAAAAGCAGTTGGTGCATGACTGGGAAGGACAGTGAGTGCTCACTTTCTAAGTATGCAAACATACTAAAGGGCTTCCAAATCACAATCTTTGGTCCTCTCAAGATAGGCCCTTTCCAGAGACCTCATTCTCAAACTTGACTGGCCCAGGGAACCCATGGGAGGAGAATGATTACCTTGCAGCCGTAACTGTTGTAAACATGCTGGAGCTATGCATACTTGGAAAATGGGGACAAACAGGACTACCAGTGATTTCCAACTCACAGCTAAGACAACATTAATGAAAAAGCAGTATTAGACTGATTTAAAACATTCTGAAGGAGTTATAACATTATCAAATAAAGGCTCAGTCACTGGGGAAAGATTTTATTTACATAATTTATCTTAGACCTAGTAACCTTCTTTTTTTTTTACTTAAGATTCATCCACTAAGATGGGCCAATTTCTGCCAAAAGAACCAGAGTGTGCACTCTCAAGGGTCATACCCCAGCCCTGCCAAAGCAAATGACTTCTGCCTAACTGGAAGTCATCTCCAAAGGACTTGCCCTTAGATTTTCCCCATTTCACGCATTTAGATATTTGCACAACAGACCTACCCTGTCTTAAAAGCTGCCTGATTTGGTATTTAGACAGAAGAGCAAATCCCGTGTTATTTTTCTGCAAGTGATTTTACACTTCCTTTTTTCCAAAAAGGAACTTAAGTATGTCATGATATACAGGGAGCAAAAGTGTTAATTTTCAACAGGTCCAGGGGATGTTACCTTGAAACCTCACAATTTGGTTCATTAAACTTTAACTACTCAAAAAGTTATTTTAACCCCGAAGAACAGGCACTGTGTAATTCTTCAGGTCACAATGCCAGCATTGGCTATGGAGTCTGTTACAGGTAAGACAACTGCAAGTTACAATTCCAACTGTGATTCCAATACTTTTGGGAGATGTGAAAGAAATATGCTGGGCTTTTGGGCAGGGTGAGTTAAACTACAAAGTGCTTCATCACCCATAATGGAAGAGGTTCAAGATGATTCATACTTCCACGTAAGAGACTACAAAAGTCACAAGCCCACATAAAAGCAACTGACAGCCAGCCAAAGTAGAAGAGATTTAGAAGGATCCTGGGGACATCTTCAACAATTAATTGGCCTGAAAAATTGGGTCAGAATTACAAAGCTCCTCATCCTTTCCCAGAAGAAAATGTGATAGTATGTCTTTTATATGGAAATTTCTTTGTATATATGTATAAACTTGGTATGGCCTTAATGCTGCAGTTAAGGATTTGTTTGGCTACCACCTTAAGCAGCGTGTTAAGCAATCGCTTCCTTAATGTAACATTTTTACCTCTTACTGGACTCTTAACCTGGAACATCCAATTCCCTTTTACCCCTCACTCTTCCCCCTTTTTTGCATGAAGTCATAAAAGTTATGGCAGTTATTTTTTGGCTTATAAAAAAATCTATTTCTGCAGTTTGAAGATGTAAAATTTCTGATACATGTATATAAAAATATATTTATTGAACCATCCATATACACATCCATGCTGATTCCAATGGAAAAAAATTAAAGTTTTCTGAAATTTTCTGTGGTTAACTCATAGTTGTTACTGTTTAACCAACTTTGTATGTGAAAAAACTTCTGCAGTACTGTGATTACCTCAGAGAGGAACCTACAATGAATCTGGAAAACATCATTTCACTTAAGACAAGGCTTTATGTTGGTTCATTCAAGAAATATTTATTGATAGGTACTATGGGAGGTACAAAGATGACTCCGACACAGATCCTGCCCATAAGGAGCTTACAGTCTAGTAGGGAAGATAGAACACATACATGGGATACATGGTCAGAGCTAGGTTTCAGTAAGATGAATCTAATATTGTGTATAAGGTAGCCTGGGAGTCAGAACAGGTAAAGGAAGTTCAGAGGCCATTGAGATTATCTGAGTGAGGAGAAAAGAGATGTGAAAGACTTGAGGTAGCACTGACAGGACTTTGCTGGAGTAAGAAAAAAAGCAGCAGAGGACTTAGACTTGTGGTATGGGTGATGACATGAACTCAGAGAACAATGGACTCGGTTTGTGTAAAGAAATGAAAGTTGGCACATAAAATCCTTCTGCATAGAACAAAGTGTCTGGGATATACTGGGCACAGAAAAAAATGGCCTATCACCCAGACTAAGGATGGAAGTACCTCTGAATGACCAGTGACTTCCTCCTCTGCCTACCCCTCAAAATTCCCCAACAAATCCCTCCACTATGAATTGTCATAGTGCCTACAATTTATTATCTCCAGGCGTGCCTCACTTGTGAGAATGAAAACAAATACATTAATTTATTCAACCCAATGAGTCATCTTTTAAGGACTCTCTTCATGGAAGTCACTGTACCTTCTGGGAAAATGCAGGGATAATCCCAGTCCTTTGCCTCTAGGAGCTTATGGTCTAATAAGGTAGTAAAACAGATACAGGTCATTCTAACTGTAGGTTGAAGGGGTAAATTATGAGCTAGGAGAAATGTATAAAGTGCTCTATGAACACGTATTTTAAAAAATGAAGGTTGGGACAGAATCTCAAACAGGAAGGACAATGTAGAAGGGAACTAGACAAGAAAGAATTTGCTCCCCACTTCAAATTCTGGCCAAATCAACTGCGAAAAGGGAGCTCCCCACTCCTGTTGCAAATCTTTTCTCTTAGGGAAAAGAAAAATGCTCTTGAACTGGGTCTTGAAAAAAGTAATTTTGATGGCAAGAGATTTGGGGAAGGGGGGTATAAACAAGTCTATCTTCAGGGAAGAAAGAAGGCACTTGAAGCCACAAAATCAGCAATGCCAGGCTTATTAGAAAAATCCTAAGCAGTTTAGCATGGCTGGAGCATCATCTCCATGAAGAATGGGAGAAATCACTGGACAGGAAGATTAGGACCCTGATATGAACATGGCGCTGCCAGGCACTGAACAGGGTACATGCCTAAGACCAAATTGCTGCCCCTTAGGAGCTTACAGTTATAACAATACAAGGTGGGAAAAGCACCACAATGTACAGAATGCAAAATGCTGAAGGATTTAGGAGAAAATTACAGCTGAGTTTCAGCTATTAACACACTAGGATACCCAATAGCTTTCTGACAGCTAGTAGTAAACCCATCCCTGAGGGGAGCACAAGGTAATGTCCTTAGACAACAGGCCCTGGTAGAACTGGGCATTAAGACAGAGAAAAACTGGGTATGAAAACAGCTACAGAAGCAACTGAATAAGCATATAAAATGTGGCTCCATCCCTTTTCTCCCCACATCCTGACCTTTAACAGTTCTGGCTTCCTACAGTGAACCTAGGGCAGAGTGGTGACCCTAACGGTGCTCCATGTTACTTCTACAAGCCAATATGAGACTCTGTGCTAATATCCATTCCCTGAGCTATCTCTCTTTTGAAAGATGAAGGGGACGTACAAACTCTTTAGTCCTTTCCAGCACTAGCATTCTATGATTCAAAGAATTCTAGGACTCTCTCCTGCCTCTTATGGTTAATAATCAGAATGGGAAGAAAAACTTTCAATATTCTGATATTTCTCACTTAGAATTATGATTTTTTTCCATATACATCACAAATGATTGCTATCCCATCAGCTAAGTTCCACCTCCATCCTTTCTTCAAAATCTAACATCTACCTGTATAAACTTATTTGTAACATGATATGTTCTACATAATCTACTTAAGCATACACTGAATCTTTAAAGAAAGGAAGACCTGTTGTTCTCCCCTAACTTCTTTATGCCAATTTTTTGGTATAGAGTCTTCATTTAAAAGGGCCAAATCAGTGTATATACACTTCATAAAAACATTTAAGAATTTAAACCAAATCCAAAGTCCAACAGGTGACATCAAAGCTTGGGGAAAAAATCAGTAACTAAGGTGGTTAATTACAGCAATAGTTAAAACTTGTTTACATCCAGAATAAGATATAATCATCTAATTACTACCAAAAATACAGGCAAATTTCCCGTAAGCAGGGTTCTGGAAAATAAATATTTGTTAAATTCAATAGTGAATTTTTGGTAAAAATCCCTTAATTTGCTTTCTTAAAAGATGAAGACACACTGGATGACTGTAAGTCCCTTAGGGATCTGTGACACTGGCCATATTCCAAAGTACTCAATGTGTACAGATTTCTGTAATTGGCCAGGTCACATGGTCTATGGAAGTAACTGTGGAACTGATATTTTAGTTCCCTACAAGAGGTTCTCTTGTAGGGAACTAAAAACAAAACAAAACAAAAAAAACTACCAGGTTCAAGGGGAAACTAGAGAAGCAGAGACTGTCCAAGGTTTTCAAAGCAAGTCATAGAATCAGAAAGTGAACAAGCTTAATTCTAAGCCAATATATTATCAAAACCAAAACCATGGGTTTTTCAGACCACTGCTAATCAACTTTTTACTCATTCAGGCCATAATGAGACTGTTTTATGAAAGCATGAGCAAAGCAGACTAATTTCAGCATTATCCTGAGCTAGCTACATATCCACTAAGAAGTTTTATATCACATGTGCTACCCTTTCTCCTTTAATATAGTCTCCCTAAGAGTTCACAAGCCTACCTATGGTCCCCAGAACCTCAATATCACAGTAAACAAATACAAATTCCAAAAGGTATTACTACCTTAAAACCAGAAATCTTTACTGATCTAGTGCCACATGGCGATTACTTGATCAGCAACTTCCCACACAAAATGTTGCTAAGTTTCTAACACATTCTTTAAGATTTCTAAAACATTTGTGGAAGACTATGTCTAACTGTCCACTGCCCATCTGTGGTATGTTAGGCGGTTATCTAAAATCCCATATTCAAATAAATGAAGTTATTTTTTTTTACAAGGTTTAAAACTGAACAAAAGGGTCAATCATCTCATTTGTATGCAGTTCCTGCAGAGATTCTTCTAAGTAGCATGAAAATAAAACTTCAGTAAGTTACCTTTAGATCAGTAGATTTTACAAATGCAACCATTTACTTAAAAGGAATAAGCCACTCAGCATAAACAATGGTCTATAAATTTAAACCTCATAAAGATTTCCATATAGATTCTAACAAACTGTTTTCTATAAAGTGCCATGTTTCCGACTAAATTATTAAACTCTACAAGGGTTTTCAAAATAAAGGGATGAAGAAAAGTATCAAAGGATGGTAGTTATAAGCAGAAAACACAACTGCTATAAACCCACCTGCATTAAGTATTATAAAAATATTGTTACCTTCTACCTCCAGATTTCAAGGTTGTACTACATGTATTAAAAAACCAGATGAGAAAATAACCTAAGAACAAGCCATTGTTACTGTGTTACCACAGTCTCAAATCAAAAGGAGCCCTGCAAAATCAGTGTTTCCTTGTTTACCTTAAAGGAAATGGAGAAGAGTAATGTTAACCTTTCTCTGAATGTTTTACAGACTCTGGTCTCTGTACTGCAGTAACTTACTATGGTCATGTCCTATTTTTCAGTGTATCACTCAAATGTAAATACGTAGGCATCAGAGCTCTAGAGAAAAAGCATCAATTTTGGAAGTCAATCTGCTCTTATTACATGGATAACTTAGAGGCCTAAAATTTAACTGCTCTGATGCAATTTCTTCTTCATCTATTACTTTGGGAAAAATAGCACCTAATCCACAGGGTAATTGTGAAAATTAGTTTTCTAACCTAAAACCAAAGTGCAGTTCAACCAATACTGTGGTAGTAACCTACCCACCACCCAAAAGCCAATTAATGATTTTTGGATTACCCATTTCAGTACTCCCAGCAACAGCTCAAAAAGTTGAGAGCATAGGAATACACACAAGCCCAGCCTCACCACAAAAGAACACAATGTATTTTTGTAAGGCCCAAGATCTTAAAAGAGGAAGACCCATTAAACCAAACTAACCTTACTTAGCTAAAATACTCATGGGTGAAGGGTTTAAAGCTCAGGAGAAAAGAACTATATATCGGCCATTCTTACAGTTGAAAAGCTGCATTTTAAAACCCGAAAAGGTTGAATGTGATGACCTTATGCTGCCTAGAAAATCTTGCCCTAACCTATTTTCACTTTCTACCTGTGTGAATATATACTATCTAGGGTGTCATGTTTATTCTATCAGCAGTAATGTAAACAATGATACTGGGATTCTTCATAGTGTTAACCATGATGCCAAATCTGACATATAAAGTCCAATGCTATTTAAAACTCCACAATCATCCCATTCTGATGACCTGAAATTACTGAAGCAACCCTTTTGTTTTCTAAGCTTATGCAACAAGTTACAAGAAGCATCTAGCATTATTGTTACTACCTCTCCAAACAGTTCTTTAAAAATCACACATGGGTACAAATAAAGGAAAGTCTCTGCAGTAGATGTTACTATTAATTCCTGAAAGAGATTTCTATTTGCTAATTCATTTATCTGAGGCTATTTTTCAAAGGATTGAGTCTTTACTCCAGTTGTCCTCACCCACCCCTCCCTTCCATCCTCCATGTATTATAGGGAATGAGGAATATCCATGATCTCAAAGGCGTTTGCTTTATTTTTATAGACCATTTGACATTGTTGGCCCCACCCACTAAATGCCAGATGTGGTGTCTCCTCTTCCCTCCTCCCCAAGTCTCACCCATTTCCAAATGTCCTCTAGGATGCATTAACAGCCTGGGTTGAGAATCACTGTATCCAGTTGGTGCCCTTAAACTACTGAGTAGGAAAAATGCCTAGTGAAATGTATGGATTAACATTTACCTGTGAAAAATGATTTCTAGGTTATCCATAATTTATGACCTTACAGTTACTACAACTTAGTATTTTTTTTTTCAAAAACAACTCCAGCTAAGTTTTTTTATTTCCACCACAGGCTTAATATAAGCTACAAAAGTACAAGCTGAATGTCTTCCAATTATCACTGGCCTGGGCCAAATGAAGTGGTTACCAAATAGTTATTTAAGCTGACCCAAAAAAGCCATGTGACTCAGTTACATTTCTTTATGAAGGAGATGTTGCCAATTTTCAAATATTTCAGGTACTGAGGACCGATAACATAGAACTTCATTTTAAGACTACACCCTTCAGCAAACCTAGAGTTTCCCAGTAACAGCAAAACAAACATTCCTATCCCTACTCATATACTATCCTCAAACAGTCCTAATGATGAACACTGTTAAGAAAATAAATAAGTTAAATTTGACAACCTCGTTGCCCAATTAGTATGACAAGTTATCACACAAAGGCTTGCTTCACAAATGTGTAAACAAAACCTTCACCCATCTCACACACGGCACTCAAAAAATTAACATACTATGTAAAACGAATATTAGTCTATACTGCCAGATTAAATTTTCTTCCAGAAATATTTTAATAAAAATTGGCCATTTCCAAGAAACACCCACTGCATGCCCATGAATAAAAGAGAACCATAACAAAATAGAAAATTTACCATATGGCTATGATTTAAAGAAAAAAAAAACGGGCAGACACTCAAGCACAAAGTCCAATATTAAAGTCATATTCCTTTTTATGGGCTATGATTAAGATTCTGAATATTTACCGAAATAAAACTTAATGCAAATGCTGGACTACTTAGGTCGAAAAGGACCTCTCATAGAAGCATGTCTGTCCTTAAAGGAATTCCAGTTTGAGACTCAATTTTAAGAATAAGGCATAACAAATGAACAGAAGACATACCAGGTCAAAAGAGGGATTCTTCAATTCCCAACATACTCTACACCTGATAAAACAAATCTAGACTTTTTTTTTTTCTTTAAACAACTGCCAAGGCTGGAATCAAAGATAAATAGAAGGCACAACAGTTTTGCTCTGGTTTTGTGTTATTTGGATTTTGGGGTTTCTTTGTTTTTGGGTTTTTTTTGTTTTGTTTTTTTACAAATACAAATTAAACATGAAAAAAACTACTTCAAAAGAAATCTAGATCAGTTGCATTCTAGACATTTAAAACCTTTCTCACAATTTAAATGGTAAAAACAGGTTTATATTTGTTTTGTGATCACATACCAAAAGAAAAAAAAAAAAAAACTCTACTAACACCTTTTATTTTTTTAACCATACCAGCAAGAATCAAAACTGTCAATTTTTCCAATGGCAATTTCTACACACCAGAAGGTAGTCATGACTCTCAAAGAAGAAACAATTTGGATTTTTCCTGCCTTCAAAATGTTTATCAAATCCTGTGTTTCTCACAGGCTTTTGAAACACATAGAAAATAATATTCCAATGAATGAAACATACCAAATGTCAGTAATAAGCAAGACACATTCCTTTGGGGAAACGGCTGTTAAAAAAAATCCAGTCTGTATATGCAAAAGTAAAGCAAGGAAATTCAGTCTTTTTCTCTTCTTTAAAAATCTGTTTTTCCTAAAATATCATTCCACAAAATTGGAAGTGAAGGACTAAAAGGTGAGGAGAGGGAAGGGCGGGAAAGGGAGCACACATAATTAACACAAAAAGTAAAATTGTACAAACTTAAGCAGTTTATAATAGACTAGGGTCAAACTCCAGGATACCAAACGCTGGTGTAAGAAATTCACCATTCTGCAGGAGCTAGAAGATTTGTACTGCTGCGTGAAGATCAACTGAAGAGCAATTCACTGCCTTGGAGCAATTCCCCTTCCCACTCCAAATCCTGGTTTCTGCACCATGCCTCCACGGGGAGGGCCTCTCATTCCACCACCCAGCCCACCTCGAGGGCCTCCAGGTCCCCGCAGGCGGTTATCTCGACGGTCCCCTTCCCGGGCAGCTCGAGTCTTCTTCTCTTCCACATTCAGACGGACCTCACCTCTGAACATGATGGGCTGCAGGAATCAAGGTAAGCAGACTTACACAGTGCTTATGTGCTTATGGGCTTCCAACTACCAAATATAAAAGAAATAAAGCTATTACGAAGAAGTAGCAGCTTACAAATCAGCTATGTTCTCAGTTCAGTTTTTATTTCCAACTCAGAACACGTAATTCTCCCAATTAACAAATACCTGCAAAGATGGGAGGAGCTGGGTATGCAACCTAGTTCAAAAAAAGACAATTTACAACACAGCAGCACAAGTAACTCTCGTACTTCTTAGAGCAAATCTTAACTTTCCCACAGAATTACATAAATAGAATATAAATAAGAATTGCCACCTTCCCCATGGATTTGAAGGCTTAGAATAATCTTCCATCATCACCTAATGTGGAAAAACTGTGCTGCACATTTATGCAAAGTACATATCCATCTCAAAAACATCATTAATTCCATCTAAACAGAACTGTAACAAAATGCTATTTGCCTTAACAAAATTTTGGAAAATACTGAAGATAAAAGATAATAAGATAACAGAGCTCAGCGAAGGAAAAAAAAATATATCCTATGTCTTGGGCCTTCCTTTTAGCCCAACAGATCTAAAGTAGAAAATAAAGGATTACTCGAGATTACAATGAATTCAATTTATGCTCCTCACTGGCACGCACTGGTTTTTTAAGTGACATATTTTTTAAAAGTAAGTATCTAACAGTGCTTACTATGCAGAGAAGCGTTCTGTATACTTCACACCTATTATCTCATTTAACATTCACAACCGTCTGAGGGCTGTCATTACACCTACTTGAGAGACCAGCAAACTAAGGGCCAGGAAGGTTAAGGAACTAACCCACAGGTCACAACCTAATGAACAATGGAAGCAGAATGTAAATGAAGGCATCCTGACAGGGAAGTATACACTTTAAAGCACAGGCACCCCAGAAAGGCCTCTTCAGAACTCTAACTGTAACATATTTAAAATTTTGATTAGGGGTGCCTGGGTGGCTCAGTTAAGCATCTGCTTTCCGCGCAGGTCATGATCCTGGTGTCCTGGGATTGAGCCCCACATTGGGCTCCCTACTCAATGGGGAGTCTGCTTCTCCCTCTCCCCTCCCCCTGCACTCTCCTCTCTCCCTCTCCCGCTCACTCTCTCAAATAAATAAAATCTTTAAAAAAACAAAAATAAAAAATAAAATTCTGATTAAATGCCTATTTGTATTTGTACATTCATAAATACATTTAACACTAAAATATTAAAAATATTTAACATTTTAATATTCACACTATATAAACCTCTTCACACACATTAATCTGAAGCCCTGTTCCAGGCAATATTCTACATACAATGAGAAAAACGAGACCATATTAAAGTCTGAAAGATAAGGGAGAGAGACTGAGGCTGGGTATGTTTTAAGAGGTAGTAACTGAAGACATCTCTGAGGAGTTATCACAAGGGTAGAAGTAATTTGAATGAGAAAAATGTACCAAACATATAGGTCCTTCCTGAGGAAATTTTATTTCAAAATATTCTTAAGCATAAAGATGCCATGGCTTATCCAGGTGCATTAAATGAAACAAACTCCTTACCTTGGACAATTAAGAGGCCAGTTATAAGGTCTGACCTCTTTTGGCCCACTGGGAGTATCAGACCCTCTAAGGATGAATTCAAGCCTGCACCAAAAAGGCTGGCCACTGGATCTTTTTTGCATGCTGAATAATGGATTTATGCACAAAGCCTATGCGACATTTCTAGGTTTGGTATTCTGTGGCTATGCTAAGATAAGCCACTGTTCTCTCCTCATTTCTAAGTGTTTTGCAGGAGATGCTTCATAAAAACAGGGGTCAAATAGTTTGAAAAATTAAATACACATTTGCAGATTAAGGCTCATATAATGTTAAAAACCACAACATTAAATTTTACAGTATAGCCATCAACACTGTGAAGAACATCAGAGATTCTACAGAACCTCTGGGAAATAATGATCTACATTTCTATTTCATGGTTAATAAAATGTGTAGTTTTAATCTGCAGAGACTGAAAGATTAGTTGTTGCCAAGGGCTGGGGAGAGAAGATATGGGAAAGGACTGCTTAATGGATAAATGGTTTACTTTTGATAAAAATGTTTTGCAGCAAGATAGGTGATGGTTGCACAACAACATGTATTAAAAGCCACTAAATTTTACACCTTAAAATGGTTAATTTTGTTATGTGAATTTCACAAATTTTTTTAAAAGTGGGATTTTTAAACTCCCACACCCATCTCAGTAAATAAATATTTACACTTTTGTTCTTCTCTACTATTACTACTAAAAAGTGATTTTTTTGCTAATGAAAGATGTGGGGGAAGGGAAGGGTTCTTTAAGAACTGATTCCAATTCTACAAAATCCCTCTTATGATTAGAAAGTACTGTTAAGAAGCGATCTGTTAATAAAAGTGGTTCCAGGCAGGGTGACTCCAAACCTAGACAATTTATAGAATAAAAGGAGAAGCTCCTCATAGTTAGACCCATAACAGCCATATATCAAAACTGCCCAGGGAAAATTGACTTTTAAGTTATCTCAGCTAAAAGTTAACATGGTATTTCATCTCTTAAACCAGAACCTGCCTCCCCTCCCCCACAAGGAAAGAAATTTGCATAAATTTCAGTGCATTGGTAACTATTAGTTACTTCATCTCTTCACATTCAATGGCTCCAAAATTAAGATATTTAGACAGAAGTTTTGTTAAACTCCCAGGCAAGTCTTTCAACAGTAATGGCCAATCACCATGGAATATATTACCCAAACATGTTGGAATCAATTGTACTTTACTCAGAAGACATAGTTTTAAGGATGAATACATTCAAAGATCCAAGATATTCTTGTTAAAAAAAAAAAAATCACGATGAAAAACTGCTTACCCGGTTGCTAAGGACCTTCTGAACAGGCTCAGAATCATCAAACACAACAAAACCAAAATTGGGTAATTTCCCACCGCTGTTAATGCGCAGCTCCACCACATTCCCATAACCTGCAAGTGAAACACAGACTCTCAAATAACTGATTAGAACATCTCCTTTAAATATTACACACACACTATCCACTGATAGCCACTAGTCACATGTGGATACAGACCACTTGAAGTGTGGCAATTCCAAAACAAGTGCCATTAAGCGTAATACACACTGGACTTAAAAAATTTTTAGTACAGGAAAACATAAAATATCTCTCATTTTTACATGTTGAAATGATGTTTTAGATACACTGGGTTAAATAAAATATTAAAATTAAATTTAGATTTTTTAACTTTTTAAAATGTGACCACTAAAAAAATAAAATAAAATGTGGCCACTAGAAACTTAAAATTACGTATGTGGCTCATCTACTTCTATTGGACAACACTGCATTAGATGAATCTAGTGTTTAAAACTCAACCTACTTGGGTACCTGGGTGGCGCAGTCGGTTAAGCATCTGCCTTCGGCTCCAGTCATGATCCCAGGGTTCTGGGATCGAGTCCCACATTGCTCCCTCCTCTGCAGGGAATCTGCTTCTCCCTCTGCCCGCCCCCTCTTGTTCTCACAATCCCCCCCTCTCGTTCTCTTAAATCTTTAAAAAAAAAAAAAAGTGTAAATTAAAAATATATAACTCAACCTACTTTGAAAAAAATCTTTAAGCTCCGATTTGTCCACTTCGTGTGGCAGATTGCCAATGAAAAGTTGGTGACTATCAGGGTGTCTCACAATTCTTCGGGGTTCAACATCACCTTGCTCACCAGCCTCACGGACTTAAACAAAAACAGCAATGAAAGACAGAGAAAGACATTTTTCAGTGACTATTTCATTCAATAATTTTTTTCTCCACCCCTAAATCCAGGTAATTCCACCAGCTCCAGAATTTTTTAAAGTAGAAAATGTCAACCACCCCCTAAGACACAAGCTCTCACCTCAAATTCCCCCAAACTAGAGAAGTCACCCTTCTGAGCTCTTACTTGGTCTAGGTCCCCTCTGGGGAGGAATATTTATTCGTTGTTCTCGCACTCTTTGATCCCTCTGAGGCCTCTGCGGTGGAATCTGAGACTCAGGCTTAGACTCCGGACGAGGCTGAAAAATTTATAAGTCAACTTCTGTATAAAAACAAAGCAAACTGACCTTTTTTCTTGTAAAGTTTCTTAGCTAACAATAAGGTTTAAAAGAGAAAATGACAGGGGTGCCTGGGTGGCTGTCGGCTGAGCATCTGACTCTTGGTTTCAGTTCAGGTCATGATCTTAGGGTCCTGGGATTGAGCCCAAAGTGGGGCTCTGCACTCAGTGCAGAGTGGGCTTGTCCCTGTTCCTCCCCTCGCACATAAGTGCACGCTCATGCTCTCTCTCAAATAAATAAAAGAGAGAATGACAATTCTCTCACAAAAGAAATTATTAAAAACCACCTCTTCTCTACTCTATGTACCAGCTCCCACATTCTCCAAACCTATGTGAAACCAAATTACATGAAATACAAGCAAATGGGCCTAATATACAAGCTTAGTAACTCACCTGTGAAGCTGGTACTTTAACAACATGAGGTGGTATCCCAGTAACTGGAACAGCTCCACTGGGTGGAAGGTTCTTACTGGTCACAGATGCCCAAGAAAATGTCTAAGGGAACAACAACAATAATTGATTACCCATATCAAAACAATACAAAAGCTATTAGTTCTTTATTTCTTGTACATATGAATCACATTTTCACAGGTAGAATGGAGTTACTTTGTAAGTATCTCGAGATTCCTTTTCTCCCCCTACTTACAAAATTTAGTACTAAAATTCCCTAGAACTAGTCATCAAGTACAGCAAAATATGAAAAGCTTAGTCTTAACAAGCTCCTTTCACTCAATTTCAAGTTTGTGAATCAAAGAAAATTCCTCCAAAACCAGCTCTTCCTCCTATGATTCCAAATGATGGCACAAACATCAATTCAATGACAAAACTTTAGAATTACCTTGAACACCTTTTCAATCTGTATCAAACTTACCAAATCTTGCTATTTACCTCGTTATCTTCACTGCCACAACCTTCATCCCAGGTTATCAGTATTTCTCTCCAGAACTACTACAATAGCCACCTAATTAGTCATTCCTTCCCAATCCAGCCAACCTACTTTTCTACCGGCAAGCTGAAGTCATTTCACATTTCTCTTTCCTATTCACCTAATCACTGCCAGAGAGAGACGAAGAACACTATCGGTTTAACCAATAGTTCCCATACCTAGAACAATGCCTAGCACAGAAGCACTTGAATTAACTATTAGATAAATGACATAAGAACCCTGACCCCATAAATAAAGCATTAAAACATATGCCTTCACAAATGTAAAGGTTCTGTGATTTCAGTTAACATCACCCTGATGAGACGCAGGACTAACTGAAAAGCTTCAAACTTTTGAAATCAAGTATTCTAAATTAAAAAGTAGCTATATTTCATAGTTTGTTTCTACTTCTACTGTAAAGTTATCCTCAATTAGATTTCAGAAAAAAAGCAGGAGTGTCTATTGTGCCATATTTTTCAAAAAAGATACATTACCTCTTATTGGTTATAACAAGCATGTCATAATTTGAAACATTTAAAAAATGAGAGGTTATTAATATGGTGATAAAGTAACACCTGAAATTTCTGGTCTAATAAAAAGTATTCAAGTTTCCATGGGAGGGGAGGAGAGTTACTTTTATAAAACAATATGCATCTTACTTATCTGAGGAATGGCTCAATATGTAAGAAATTTCCCTGAACCAAAAAATGTACCTACAAAAGTCAATGTAACAATAATAAAGGAGAAGAGAGATTTTTAAAAATCAACCAGAAATAGAGTAAGAATAAAGACATATTGCATACCCTCAAGTCTTCCTGTACTGTCTGAGCTATGTCCGTAGGTGCTGGGGAAGAACTCTTCTGAGCATCCTCAGGGGCAGTTTCTTCCAATACTGGCTCAGACTTTTCCTCTTGGATTTCAGATACAGGTTCTTGCTCTGGTTCTGGTTCAGGATCTGGCTCTGGTTCAGCAACAGGTTCCTCTAAATGTTCTTCTAAGTCATTGCTTTCACAGGAAAATTAGAGAAATATCATTCTGACTCTACTGATTTAGCAAGAAATTACCAAGTATTTATTAACTATAGAAACCAAAAAATAGCTCTCCAAAAAAAAAATCTAGGAATTCCATATCTGAATATTAAAACAAGACAACTTTTTAGAAGAGCACTCAATGAGCAAATCTTAACTGCAATGATTTGCTAAATTCTGATAAGCAAATACATCAAAATAGATCAAAATGAACCAAATCATGGTTTCTGTTATAATCCCAAAACTCTCACAATTTACCTACCACACATAACAAAACACTAATAGGCTGTGGGTAAGGGGAAAAAAAGAGTTTAATGGGTATAGTTTTAGTTTTGAGATGAAAAGTTCTAGAGATCCGATTGCATAACTATGTGCATATAGTTAAACATTACGACACAATGCACTTAAAAATGGTTAAGAAGGTAAATTTTATATTATGCAATTTTTACCATCAAAAAAGCCTCTCATAATAAATCACAAACAATTTTAGGGAAAAAAAAGACATTAGTTATGATTCAGAATACTAGCTCTTAAAAATTCCACATAAATCACAAGGAGTGTTTGTTAATGTTGCAGTTTTCCCCCCTGAAATTCTAATTTGGCATGTTTGTGATGGACAGTAGATTTTCAACCAGCAACCCAGATGAGTAAATGTGGTTATTAGTCCATCACCACACCTTGAGAAATAAATGAAAATATCCTTTAAGCACTAAATACTAACACCAACGGTTTCATATCACATGGCAACAAGTAAATATTCATTTCTATTCCTATCAAATATTTTTGTTCTGGATGCAGAGGAAAAAACACAGCTTAAGACAGTCACACATTTGGTGTCTGAGTTAATTATTGACATTAACTGCTATTTAATTCATGTCTGAATTTCTATCAATTTATGCCTGATCTTTAAATAAGCCCTTGAACATATTTATTTCCCCCCAAAGTACTTAATGCAATGCCTTGATATATTAAATACTTGTTAAGAAATCCCAAAATTTACCGCCAAGCAAGTTATTTTTTTTAGCTCAGTGATATCAAAAGCAAAACCTTTCTTCTAGGAAATTACTGTTATATTCTGAAATAATTCTGAGAGAATATGACTACCCTCCAACAAAGGGAAAGACAAGACAACCCAAATTCTCATGCAGCTCTGGACAGATGAACAAAGCTTTTCTTACCTGACAGTCTGATCATAGAAAGTTCCAGAATCATCAGGTACCACCTCAGGTGTCTGCTGTCTTTCTTCAGGTTCCTCTACCTCTTCCTCAGATTCTATATAAGAAAACAAATTTCAAGTAATTAGTGCTTATTTAATTCTCAAATACACATGACCCTTGAACAAGAGGGTTTGAACTGTGTAGGTCCACTTATACGCAGATTTTTCCTGATAAATACAGTACAGTACCGTAAATGTATTTTCTTTTCCTTAGAGTCTTAATAGTATTTCCTTTTCTCTAGCTTACCTTAAGAATATATAATACATACAACATACAAAATATGTGTTAATTGACCATTTATGTTATCAGTAAAGTTTCCAGTCAACAGACTATAAAGTTTTTGTAGGGTCAAAAGTTACACGGGGATTTTTGGGGGGGGGCAGTGCCTGTAACCCCCATGTTGTTCAAAGGTCAGTTTTATATTCGCTTTCACAATGCTCATCATGATCAACAAAGTAATGAGGTGGGTGGAGGAATGGGTTAAATACGTGTTGGGGATTAAAAGGTGTGCTTGTGATGAGCACTAGGTGTTGTATGGAAGTGTGCAATCACTGTATCTTACACACGAAACTAAAAAAAAAAAGTAATGAAATAAGCACACACACATATATATAAATAAAGCACAGCAATTTGGTAATATCATGGGAAAGGCTTTAAGGACAGAATTAAGGCTATTATAGTGTTTGGGTTGAGAACATGGGAGTCTGATGTCATACTGTCCATAATCCAATGCAGGCTCTACCACCTAACTAGATACACAGTATCAGGCGAATTACTTCTCTGCACCCTCAGGGCCCTAATCCATTAAATAAGAGTAGTACTTAAAGTACTTATCTATAAACCTGTTGTCTTACACAATAAATATAAAGCACTTAGAATCATTTCAGCTTAACAGAAAACACTAATAAACTGATTATTATTAGTGTTTAGAGGCAATTCGTCATGGGTTTCTCACATATCTGCACATCTTACAACTAAGGAATGGCTACCCTTTGTTTCAAACTATCTTTTAAGAACATTTATACAGCAAACAGCCTCAGAAAAACAGTGTCTCCCTCTAGAGCAAAGGGCAGGTATGTTCACTGCCCATTGTATGTTCACTGCCCATTATAAAAAATTTTGATTCCTTAAACTTAGGGTTCCACTCCTATAATGCACCCTACTCCAAATGCAGGTACCATCTGGACTTCATGGTGTCCTGTGGAAAATGTGGCAAAAATGCTTAACACTGTTGCAGTGAATAATTACCTACTACTGACTTAGGAGTTTTAGGTCTTCCATGAAATAGGCTAACCTATTAGCTCCCTGTAGGTTAAAAACTCAGACCCTTCCTCTGTCTTGACAATTAGAAGTTGTTAATGAAGAATATAGAGTATAATAAAAACATTCAATGGGGCGCCTGGGTGGCTCAGTCGTTAAGCATCTGCCTTCGGCTCAGGTCATGATCCCAGAATCCTGGGATCGCGCCCCGCATCAGGCTCCCTGCTCGGCAGGAAGCCTGCTTTCTCCCTCTCCCATTCCCCCTGCTTGTGTTCCCTCTCTCGCTGTGTCTCTCTCTGTCAAATAAATAAATAAAATCTTAAAAAAAAAAAAATTTTTTTTTTTTCAAGAAACCCATACTGTCTTCAAGTTAACCTGATGCCATCAAAAAAACATTTAGACAAGTAACTTACCCTCCTGAGGCTCAGTGACAAAGCCACCAAAGACCTCATCTTGGTATCTGAAGATATCATTGTGAACGTAGAACTTATTTGCAACAGAGCCCTGCAATGCCAACAAAAACTTTTCATTTATTCAGCAGACTTTGAAAAAGCTATGTCACCCTACACGAGTGGTTCTCAACTAAGGAAAATACTGCACCACCAGAAGACATCTGGCAGCGTCTGGAGAGATTTCAGTTTTCACATGGGGGAGTGCAACTGAAACTACTGAGAAAAGGGCAGGGATGCTGCTAAACATCCCACAATGCACAAAACAGCCAGCCACAAAAAAATTATTCAGCCCAAAACAATAACACCAAGGATGAAAAACCCTGCCCTACATTATAGCCATTAAAAACTACACTCAAATATATTGCTTCCTTAAAACACCAGCAGACGGATATCCAAACACTGGTAAAGCTCTAAGTATGTAAGATGCCACACACCTCAAATCATTTTTTGAATAAAAACAGAATACCAACTGCAGTGGGTATTTAAAATTCCCTTATATCTGTGTCCAACAATATTGATATAAACACTCAATGGTGGTAGAGCTGAAAAAGTTTGCCCACAACACTAGGTAGAAGACACACCAGAATATAAATCCAACTATGTTATTAACTAGTTATTCAGTTACTAATACTGTCTCATCTATTAAAAAAAAAAAAAACCACCTCACAGCTTTGAGTATTAGTATTTGCTTTGAGACAGTTCATGTAAAAATGCATCATACTAAGGTAATGTTAGATTCTTCCTCTTTAATGGGAAAAGGAACTTTAAGCAAACTGGAAATAACTGGTAATCACATCCTACATGATTCTTTGTATAGTTAGAACTCCATCAAGTTTTATACTACAGATAATAAGCCATCCTCTAAAACTCATAAGTAAAATGAAACCTGTAATTTTTCTAACAGTAAAAGGATAGGGGTTTTAGATTCATCATTCTGGACAGAAAATTATCTTAAGGGTAATGCTAGAGAAAACGTCTAATCACTACTGAGCCACTTCCATCCACATGCTTATGCAGATAGGCGTTCTGACTCCGTTCAGTCTGCACCAGTCAGAAAGACAGTACAAATATAATTATTCAACATAAACCTGTGGCCCTTTCATGCAGAGCATGGTAACTAAAAAGAACCAGGGATCCTGGAAGAAACCGCAGATACCAGAACAGGGGCTGGGTGGGGCTAGAGCAGGGAAAGTCCAAGATGAGCCTGAAACATCTTGTTCCACAAAAGTTATAAAGTGCTCCCTTCGCCAAAAACAAACAACAGAAGCCAGCCTGAAGGAGCTCAGACTTAACAGATCTGGGACATTTTCGACATTATTAGTGGGTTAAATCCATGAAATAAACAAACACTCCACAAATAACAGCAGACAGAAGGCAGAGTGCTTTACTGTAAAATGCCAACTAATGAATACCAAATGATAGAAATAGATAATCACCATTTATAACCATGAGTAGCAGCTGACCCCAGCAAGAACAATGCTAAAACTAGCACACAAAAGTTTGATGAAGAACAAGGTATTCGCATAGTCTCAAGGACAACAACCACAATTTACTAATAAGAAAAATAAAAATGCTAACTTCACAGCAGCAAAACATGGTGACAATCACCTTAACTAAGTAATCGTTAACATCACTCATAGGACTAAACAACATCTAGTGCCTTCCTAATGTAAGGCACCAAAAGACTAATGTGTGTATAACCTAAATCTGATCATAAAGAAGTATCAGACAATTCAAACTGAGGTATTCTACAAAGTACTTTGTGCTCTTCAAAAATGTCAATATTGTGAAAAACAAAAAATTAAAGAATTATTGCACGTTTAAGGAGACTGAAAAGACAGGACAGCTATATTATATTATGTGTAATCCTGCATTGAATCTTGGACCAGGAAAAGAAAAAATACCATAAAGGATATTATTGGGACAATCACCAAAACTTAAATATGGGCTACAGATTGCTAACTGTATTAACATCAATACTTCCTAAATTTGGTAACTGTACTGTGGTTATGAAAGAGTATTCCTTACACTTAGGAAAAGTATCTAAGGATGACTAGGCATGATTGTCTCCAACCTATTTTCAAATGGTTTTGAATTAAAATGACAGGTAAACAGAAAAAGAATTACAAACATATAGGCAAGTGTTGGCAGTGGTTCTAGGTAAGGAGTATGAATTACTGTACTATTATTACAACTTTTAAGTTTGAAATTTCAAAATGAAGAGTTTCTAAAAAGATATGCATAACCTTTCATTGTTTCTGTTTTCATACCTCAGGAGCAAGGACAAATGTCTGCATGAATCTCCTCAAAGCCTGGTTGTTATTAGAGAGCAACCCCATCACCTGGACCACTACACCATCATTCAGAGTGGCATGAGCATCAACATGGCGAATCTTAGTGTGGCAATTGGTAAAGTTTTGTGACATCACTTTCCTATGGATCTCCTAAGGAATCAAGGCAAGAGTTAATGACGTAAAATTTACAAAATCTCCAACAACAGAGAACTTCCTAATACAACACAAGTAGAGATAATCTCCATGTTTAAATCACAAACTACACAGCCCCTACTCTAATTTGCCTTAGAACAGTTTATTCCCAGTGACCACCCCGAACTTTTTAAAACTGTCTTGAACTGACAGACCTAAAAAATGTTTACAGTTAATGATCCCCAAGCTAAAACAAATTACCTCCTGAACAAAAAAACCTTAAGCTTTTCAATGGCTATCGTATTTACCAAATCGTTATGAATACCGAAATTTCTAAAAAAGAAATTAAAAAATTTGATCTTTAAGTATCAGTAAATCTACCAAATATGTATCTGCCTCAATTGTATGGGTTATTTTCTAGCTGTGTAACAACCTACAGAAAACTTGAGATGCTTACTTTCTGTCCATAGACCGCATCTGCTGGCTTTCCATTTGAATCCAATCCCCCATGGACGTAAGAAGAGTTCTTTCCATAAAATCTGAAAAACAGATAATTTACTTGTCAGTTTCAAGTAGCCTAAGACTAGATACTCGCTTTTCATGTTTGGTACCCACGTGCCTCACTGACAGACTCCTGGAAGGAAGAATGGGTTTGCTTTTTCATTTCTGTATGCAATCATAGCTCTACCCCTTCATGTCACTCAATATTTGCTGAATGGAAATAGATTTGGTTAATTAGGCAGAACACTTTAGTTTACAAGATATAAGTAAGCTCCAGACTTCAGAGCAGGATGACTGTGTTGGGAAAAATCTTGTAGTTCATGTCAGGAAGGCTACTTCGAATGAAACAGAAGTTCCTCTTTTCACTCTAGAAAAAACAGGCAGCTTTGATACAGATAAGAACATCTGTACCCTCCCACAGGCTTGGAGAGTTCAATCCTTTTATATATCTGAGAATGCATATGAAGGGTTTCCACTAAAAACCCAGTAACTGGGGCGCCCTCAGTGGCTCAGTCAATTAAGTCCGACTCTTGATCTCAGCTGTCTTGATCTCAGGGTCCTGAGAGTTCAAGCCCCATGGTGGGCTCCATGCTGGCCACGGAGCCTACTTAAAACTCAGTAACTCAAGCAGGTGAAGTTTAAGGGTAATTTTTAATAACTTCTGCTGATGCATTAAGAGCTTCAAATTTTAATTCCCCATAGCTTTAATTCATCTATATCC